>NC_033798.1:85770000-85779812 GCF_001876935.1 Asparagus officinalis
CATATTTATTGTGACTTCCGGGAGTTCGTCACCTTGAACAACCGATCTCTTTTTACGGAGACGTTTTTGTTTGAACTTAGTCATTTCGTTAGAGATCCTCTCGGATACCGAGACCCTCTGCGGAGCGGTCTTGGGGCAACTACATGCTGATAATATTGTCCTGATTAGTTCGGCGCACGGGTAGTGAGATTTGGTTTCTCGGGCATATCTTTTCCGAGACTCGTTCATACCCCCAGCCCGATAGTACAACTCATCGATCAGATGACCGGAGCAACCTATCGTGTGTTGACATGACTCCCCTAGCATAATGTTGTCATCGTCAGATGAATACATTTCTTTCAGGGGATTTGCCGCTTTATTAGCATTCTTAAGAGTCACGTGTTTAGAACTACACTTTTGGGAGCGCAGGATCTCAACAGGCTCTTGGTTTTGGATACACACCCCCAGGCGGGCGGAAATTGGAGTTTTCCCTTTATGAGAAGGCTTGAAATTGTTGCGAGGGCGTGTGCGACCTCCAGCTCGACGAGTCGCTCGGGGTTCAGTCACCGGACCCAAGCGTTCTTCGATCAGAACTTTGCCTCGATCCTCGTGCAAAGGACCCAGGCGATCGACTATCCTCACTTTGAATCGGGACAAATCCACGTTGTCACGGTGCCCCGCCGGAGGTACGGAACTCACAGGGATCGACGAAACAGGTGTAGAACATCTTCTGCCTTGACTCTGGCGCGGGTCAGATTTAAGTGACCGACAGGTTGGAGGGTCGGATTCAAGTGACCCGCAAAGTGGAGGGTCGGATTTGGGTGACCCGCAAAGTGGAGGGTCGGACCCAAGTGACCCACGATTTGGAGGGTCGGATTTGGACGACCTGCAGATTGGCGGGTCGGATTTTGGTGACCTGCAGATTGGAGGGTCGGACCCAAGTGACCCGCGATTTAGAGGGTCGGATTTGGGCGACCTGCAGATTGGCGGGTCAGATTTGGGTGACCTGCAGATTGGCGGGTCGGATTTTGGTGACCTGCAGATTGGAGGGTCGGACCCAAGTGACCCACGATTTAGAGGGTCGGATTTGGGCGACCTGCAGATTGGCGGGTCAGATTTGGGTGACCTGCAGATTGGCGGGTCGGATTTTGGTGACCTGCAGATTGGCGGGTCGGATTCAAGTGACCCACGATTTAGAGGGTCGGATTTGGGCGACCTGCAGATTGGCGGGTCGGATTTGGGTGACCTGCAGATTGGCGGGTCGGATACCCAAGTGGGACTTGAAGTAGATCAGATGTTGAGTGGGCGAACCCTTCCCGTCAGACCTACAGATTGGCGGGTCGGATTTGAGTGACCCGCGATTCGGCGGGTCGGATTTGAGTGACCCGCATTTTTCGATCTTTTCGGCCGCCGTCTTGGACTTTGGCCTCCAAACTTTGTGCAGTTTTGGTGGCTTCTTTTCCACTTCTTCCCTCTGCAATCTTTTGACCTCTTGCGCAAGAATTCGCGCGCGCGCAAGCAGTACGCGACGCTTTTTGATCCGCTCTTCAAGAGTTGAACGAGTCCTTTTGACTTGTACCCATTCACTTGTTGGTGATTTGGAGGAGAGGGCATTTTTCCGCTGTTGGGGCGCTTGACGTTGCCTAATTTTCAGATCCGCCTCATAACGGATCCCGTCAATTGACTCCAAGGCTCTAGCGAGTTGGCGCGCACAATGTTGGCGCTGCCTTTGACGAGTTCCCTTTGATAAAATAGGCGCGCCTTCTGTACTCAACTCCTTGATTGAGGAGGAGTTCAGATCTGTAGATCCGGACTCATTGGAGACCGGAAGGGCGTTGTAAGGTTCAGCTAGCGCAACAACGGGGGTGTTGATCTTCCTTCGCTTGCGAGAGGCGGAGGATCTGGAGGAGGAGGACGCCAGATATTCCTCGAACTTCAGTTGGTCGAACTCGTACTCGACCACTTCTTCAACCGGGATGCAGATCCGAGGTTGCGACACGACAGCTCCGGAAGCGAAGCTGTTGGCTCCCACTGTGGTCGCCAGTTTGTTTGCGTCGAAAATTGATGTATTCATTGCGGTATTCATTACAACTTCAATCGTTACAATGAAAACAAAAAAAGATTGTCTTTTTATAAGACTTTTACACAATGAAAACAAAAGTTTACAACTCTCGTCAAAACAAACGCAGAGATCGTTTATCGGTCTTCTGCTTGCGTGGGATCTTTGCCTGTGCCGGGGTTTATCCGTGGACCGCCTTAGATCTGGATCCGGTTGATGAAAAATTTGGCAGAGCTTCGCCTTCGCCGAGGAAGTATTTGATTTGAAGCGCTGAAATCGACCAAGCGAAATCAGGGCTCTTCTCGAGATTAAGACCAAGCCTAATCTCAAGGGACGGACGGGAACGGGCGTCGGATCTCTCGAACTCTCCTTCTTTATGCCGAAGAACTCGCCAAGATCTGTCAACCCTCGCTGAAATTCGTGCTCCTTTGACTCCACAATCCGGCAGCACCTCCTCGTCTTGATAATCAATCGCCCCCGCTAAAAGGAGGCCCTAGGCTTGTATTTATAGGGCTTCAGAAGCGGTTATTTGGATGAGAACAAGTGATTTGGCTCTATCTTCAGTTAACAACAGCCTAACCACGTTTGGGGATGATATCAAGTCAGTTGGGAACCCCTGGACGTGGGTCGGTTTGTTCCGTCCCACGCTCGCGCAGGTCAGTTTGTTCTGTCCTGCGCTCGCGCAGGTTTGTTGATTTTTTTTCTTCTTTTCCGTTCTCTTTCTTCGAGACTTGTCCTTTCGCGTGTTTGGTTCGCTTCGTTGATTTATATGCTTTGAGTTGATTGACGCGTGCGTGTTGATTGACGCGTGCGTGTTGATTGACGCATGCGAGCTGATTGGCGCGCGCGAGCTGACTGTCAAGCGCGCAGGTCACTTGATTCGCCGTTTTGCTTCAGGCGCTTGTCGGCGTTAGATAATCCTCTTAGACTCGGATAACAATGTTCGTCGTCTTCTCTCTGTCTCGAGCTGTGTGTGGATACCTATAGGCATTTTTAGACGCCTACAGGCATATGTTATTACACATTTTTAATATGTTAATGTTTAATATTTATCTGTTAATCCTTTTTTATAAATTGTAAATGTTAATGGCAGCTTGTTATGTTTCAGCGTTTAGATGTTAACTTTTATAATTTAGCTTTTAACGTTCTCCTATAAGTTGTTATTCCAAATGGAAGATGTTATGTTTCAGGTTTTAGATGTTAACTTAGATCATTTACCTGTTAACCCTCTTCCTAACCATATTTTAATGCTATTTAGAAATTTGGATGTCATCGTAACGATGAATAGCACGATTACGAGGATGGAACTCCTTTACTTGATCTGAGGAGAAAGGATCGATGACAAGGTAACTTGCATCTTTAAACAGGTGTTATGGTGAATCATTACGATTTGAAAGAATAACTTTTGTATTTTTATGGCAGGTAACCGAGGCGCTATTAGATATAATATAGTTATGGTTACAGAAGCCTGAGAACTCTGCTATAGACAAGCAATATGGGATTGTGTCATCATTTTTCTGCGTAAGCTTGTTACTCAAAATCCTTAACTTTATATGTTACAGCTTATTGATAGCATGTTGCAAATTATAATTAACATGTTGCTTGTTACAGTTAACATGTTACATTTTATAGTTACCATTGTTCATTTATAGTTAACACGTTATAAGTTATAGTTAACATGTGCTAATTAAAGTTCACCTGTTACATGTTACAATTAACATCGTTCCAATTATAGTTAACATGTAACTAGTTATAGTTATCATTTTCTATCTAATAGTTAAAATATAAATTATTATGGTTAACATGCTACTTTTTATGGATGACATGTCACATAGTACCTTAAGTTGCACCGTTGAAAATTAATACGTTAGCTTGATAAATAACTACATATTATCTTTATTGTCTTGTTTTTGTAAAACAACATTCACTCTATGGAGACCATCCTCATCTTCAACAACTATATGGACTTTTTATATAAAAGCATATTGCCACTAGCCGATCAATTTTCATTGTCCCAATTATTCGTCATGATCATTGGCATTTGTCGAAGTTAGATTAGATGAAAATATTATTTTGCACTATTGCTCGGTAACTCACAGTTCTTACCTTGAGCCTGTTAATAAAAGTATTAACTTCATGGATCATATGAAGACTGCATTTAATCCTGATAAAGTTTGGAGGACATATCAATATAAGGCAATCACATGCGAGCCTCAATAGGGAACATATGTTGCAAATGAACTCTATCACTTTATTAAAGAATTATCGTCAACATAAACTAACCAAAAATAAATTTTATATTTTGTGGTTTGTAGCTATGACTGTGGAATATATGTTTACTTCTATGTACGTGCTATTATCCAAAAAGGTGATGTACTACATGTTACGCCTATTGATGATTCGTCAGAGGTAGTACATGCCAGACTTGCAGCGGAACTAATAATAGAAGGTCGGGATTAAAAAAGCTCAGTGGCACACTAGACGCGGATGACCCAAAATTAAAGGGGAGTGCATCAACCACAGTTGTAAAGGTCGAGGAAGAATCTTAGCTAGACAAAAAAAAACAATCTTTAACTTTTATTTGTATAACTTATCCAAATCTGTGGGGTGTTATGTGGTACTTATATGCTACTCTTCGTAGATTAACATTAATTTATCTAGTTATAACTATATTTATACAATATTTTCTGATTTATGTATTTTACTTAACAAGAACATGTTATAAGTTATGGTTAACAGGGTAGGGATTTTTGTTAATAGTGAACTTTTATAGTTAGTAGGATAAGGGTGTTAGTTAACAGCTTAGAGATAACAGTTAACAAAATATGGATTATAGTTAACAGTTTATTGATTATGGTTATCAATTTACCAGTTAAGGTTAACATGCTACATATTACGGTTAACATGTTAAATGAGAACGTTCACACATGAGTGTGATATAAAACTGTTGCATTTACAGTTTACTTTAAAGAAGAACAGCTAACATATTAATGTGATAAAAAATATGATATATATATATATATATATCATATTCTGGTTATAGTTCATATATATAGCTATTACATACATACAAAAGTGTTTCACATCCCTAATATCAATCAACGATCGATTCAATGCAAGTTGCTCGATTGTGACCTTCGGTGTGGCATCGAGAGAATTTTAAAGACCGTTTGTAAACTGTTCTATTGTTGATAAGTCGTGTTCTATTTCTCCCCTTTTTTGGTAGTATGTAGTGGAAGTAGCTCGATCTCATCCCTTGGCACACTACGCTTCTTAAAATCTGGTATGTGATAGAGAATTGGCTCATAAGTCCTTTTAAATGCTTCTATAGACATAAACCAATCTCAATATTGTTAAATATCTCTCTTCATATACAAGATGACTGTACATGTATGTTTACAAGGAATTCGCATGACGTCCCAAGCCCGACAAGTACATGTCTTCTTCTCCAAATCAACTAGTGTAGTTTTATGGAATTGTACTTCAAATATGTCATTTGCAGCTTGTTTAACGTCCAATGGATGGCCTTTCTCTATATTTTCTTTAAGAATTACCTATGCTTTTGGATAGAGATATCCACCCCATTTATCTACAAGAACCCGATGATTATTCATTCGGACCATGATTTGTTTACGAATATGCTCAACCATTTGTAGAATTTGTAACATTCTAGCCTCCTGTATCCAATTGTTAAAAGACTCAACGACATTAGATGTTAAGTGTCCATACCTGAAGATATATTAAGAGAGCTTTAACAGTTATACAATGTAAGTTAACAGTTAGAGTTTGATAGTTAACATTTAAACAATATAAGTTAACAGAGAACTATTAACAGTTAACAATTATATATTGTAAATTAGTAGTTCTAGAATGGAAGTTAACAGTTATATTCTAAACATTAACAGTTTCATCATGAAAGTTAATAGTTACAAAACAAAAGTTAAATTCAGTGACAAAAAGCTTCCTTGTTAATTCATCAAATCTAAATGTTTTGTATAACGTTACCTTATTCCTGGAAAGAATGCATTTTTTCACTGATCAGGAGAGTGTTCACAACAATGTTATATGCCCTTGGATCAATATCATATATCTCTTTCATATAATCGTTCTATTCTGCTATTGTGTATTTATAACTAGCAGCTTGGAGCAAGTTCTCCAAAACATGAGTGTCCTTCGATTTCATGCCCAAGTCCTTTAGCTTTAACCTAAAATTTTCAACGAGATGTAGAACACACCTAGAGTATAAAGCTTCTGAAAAATATTCTTTTACTGATTCTTTAATTTCTTTGCCGCATTCGAAATTATAACCAATTGGTGGGGAGGATTAAAAGGGTCAGCCCTCTCATAAAGTATGGACCATAGACCTTAGAGGAACCATTTCCAATTCATCAAATTCTCCTGATCACATATGCAATATGCTAAGAGAAATATCTCTTGGTCCCTATCGTATGCTATGGCAGAAAGGAGTATACCTTTATATTGATCCTTCATAAAGGTATCGTCCAAAAATAGAAGGGGTCTGCATCCACTTAAGAAACCATTGATGCATGCAGCGTAATAAACAAAGATTCCTGAAAACATTCCCTCATTTTGTTCAATATGAATATAGCTGTCTGGATTTGTCTCTTTCACCATGCACTCATACCTAGAAAAGTAACAAGCAACCATTGAAAGTTAACATATTATCAGTGTAATTTAACAAGCAAACAACAAAAGTTAACATGTTCCTGATGGTATTACCAACTAAATTTCAATAACATGTTATCGATGTGTTTTAACAAGTAAGCCATGAAACTTAAAACATTTTTATGGGTGTAGCTTAACATGAACAATAATTGACTTAACATGTTATAAGTGTAAGTTAACAAGCATTCAACAACATTCACATATTAATTGTTAGGCTTAAAATATGACTATCGTAATAAAAAAACATTAAAAAAACATTGTAACAATAAAGCTCAAATTTTTACCATCGTAGTTGATTATACGACTCATATATATCCCCGTACAGTTTCTCTTGTGCTCTCTCTTTACCCCACCATATCTTACTGTAATCTATTCTATGGCCATAGTTTGTGAGGAATTCTTTTTACACATCAACATGGCAGATTTCTGAATGTACCTTTAGGAGTGGTTGCAACTGTGTTGCAATAAATTTACGGGATGCCCTTGAACAACCTGCATTTTAACTGTGTTGTCCACAAGTGTGTTCATTCACAAACTTCTTGATCGAAAGTCTCTTTTCATTCTTAACAGAGAAGCAAACAACATCCATGAGCACTCGTAAGTTTCTTTATATCGGCAATAAACACAGACGTTTTGGTTCGTTCTTTATAAATTCATAATCAAACATTTTGGCCATAGAATAGTATGTCAAAGTCAATCTTAATTCATCATCACTTTCAAATTTTTGACCCTCTTCAGTTAATGCAGTGTGCCACCAAGCAAGAATCATTACTGTGTTGTTAATAATATCATCGGATCGTATTATATTTTGTCACCACTGGGATTATCATTGGGAATACTTTCTAAAAAAATGACTTGCGACATGAGTGCTATCAATAAACCATGGCTTCAATGTAGTCATAATGTTGTACATATATAAATATTTTTTCTTAAAATAACGATGACGGCTAGTAGTTAACTTCTGCATCTTTAAAAGTAACACATATACCATAAAGCTTAACAACCGTGCTAAATAGTTAACATATATCAGTCATATATAATATTTAACCTGAAATAGTTCTCTATACTAGTCATTTCTCCACATTTTAATCACACAACGTTCTCAAAATTTTAATGATAACTTACATTTCAGGAGGTTCCTTCGGAGTGTTCTGACATTTAAAAATATCTACATCTATAGTAGCTCAGATATGGATCTCCAGACACCCGATATTACGGTTGTGCTCTACCATACACTTCAAATCATCCTCATTCTCAATCTCAAAACAAAGATCAGAGATCCTTTCAGATTTATACACCATTGATAACGCGTCATATGAAACCTTCAACCTCTCAGCCACGTCAAACTTGAATTCAAAAAAATAGGTTGCACACATTACCCTTGAGAACACTGCTTTCTCACCCAAAGACACCATGCAAATCAGAAGTTTCTCTGCCATAAATAAAGGGGATTTAAGAGGAGTAATGAAGGGAACGTTAGGACAAGAGGGGGTTGAAGATCATAAATCCCAAGTTCATAAATGTGCCCTTTCCACCATAAATGAACTCTATTCATACAAGAATGGGTTAGGAGGAGATATAATAGAAGGAAACCCCCAAACTTTCCCCCCAAAACCGCCATCAATTCGCCTTAATTGCGACCGCGATCATTCTCCAGCTCTGGATCTGGATTTCGAGGTTGGGAGATAGAGCGAAGGGTATTTTCGGGTCCTGGGGACAAAATACTGGTACAACAGCATTATTAGGTTCAGTCACATTGTTTTCGGTTTTTAAGGGCTTTAGCATATTAGCCAAACTACCTGGGTCTAGGCCACATTAGTGCCCGCGTTTTGGGGCATTGAAACAATTTTTCCTTAAAAATATGATTTTATCAATTACCCAAAATTAATCTGAGGGGAGCCACAGCAATACAGGAACGTGACATGCGAGGGGCGCCTCTCGCTGAGTTGGGCGGTAGTTGATACGGGCCCCAACTTGCATTGCGAGAATCTTCCCTTGTCCCACCCAATAGAAAGACTCCACGTGGCCCCTCAAGGTTTCTTGCTGACCAAAACCACACAGCTGTCACAAACTTACAGCCTGTCAATTATTAGGTCGCAGGGTGTTTTCTGCAAAAGATGATGATACTACGAGCACACAGGCTGATTTGGTTGGCACTAGCACACGTCTCCTCTATATGTATTTAACTTGGATAATTCCGACTTCATTGCGACATTGAGAGCTATAATTAGCAAGAAACTTTGATCATAGAAGCTTATAATTCTTTTCTTGGTTTTTTGAGAGATTAATTGAGAGAATATCCAAGTATGGGTTATTGGAAGTCGAAGGTTCTTCCCAAGATCAAGAAGGTGTTTGCTACTAAGAAGGCTGAGCCTGCTGAGACTGAGGCTAGAGAACCTACTACAGAAGAGGCAAAGGTGATTTTGAGCTCTCACTGCATATTTATTTTATATATCTCTATCTTGATCTTGGATCTTGTGCTTTTTTTAGAAAATCATGAGGTAAAAATGTTAAGAGGGAATACAAAGAATATCTTCAATATACAAAAAAATTAACATAGAAGAAAAATAAAGGGGTTGTTGCGTTTTCTAAATAAACCATGCATCTTGTTTAACAGATTCAATAGATTCCCTTATTAACGACTGTTAATGAGATTAATAATTTTACAAGGGCGTTTTGTTCTTCAGATGTCACCTTTGCAACTCAGATTTCATGTATGACCGCAACGTCATGTTTTTCTTTTGTGAAATTTCACGAATATTTTTATAAAATTATAAAACATGAAGTTGAATATGGATGATTGTATATTTTTATAGTAATATAAAAATCTGATATTTTAACCCTTAAATTAGAATCTTCTTCTCATATATATATATATATATATATATATGAGAAAAATGGGTATGCTTGGTACCAAGCATAAATTTTGTGCTTGGTAGTGAGGTGTCTCATTCTCATCCACTCATTCAATTGGGGGGACCACATTCAACCCATGTGAATATGATCCCCCCATTTGAATGAGTGGAGGATAATATGCCACATCACTATCAAGCATAAATTTTGTGCTTGGTACCAAGCATACCCATAT
>NC_033798.1:85780812-85811895 GCF_001876935.1 Asparagus officinalis
CAGTTCAGAAACTCAGAGCTGTCAAGCTAAACTGGCCCCCAACTTGTTTTCATCAAAAGGCTTAATATTAAAAAAAAAAAACCCTAGCTTTGGAAGATTATCAGATAGGAAAATGATAGGGGCACACTCCCAACCACACCTCCAATCACACCTCCTCTCTCATTTGCTACAGTACACCGGGCCCCACATGTGATTTTAAATTTCCATAACTTTCCATAACTTTCAAAATAACCTTCCATAACTTTCAAAATATCAGTAAACTCTTTTACAAGAGTGAACCACTATTTTCGCTAAAGAAACATATCCCTGCATAATTTTACCCATCCATATGAAATCTTATGGTTAATGCTGTTAGTGTTTCTTTTTTAAAATTATAAAATCTTCGTCTGATGGAGGATTGGGTTTTGAATTGAAGGGAGGGAGTCGTTCAAGTTGGTGGCTGCACCAAGCGCCCGCAGGTCCATCGTATGCGAAGCCGCACCGGCGAAGAAGGCTGATTCTCCGCTGCAAAAAGAGCTCGGCGAGCTGAGAAGAGACGGGTTTATAACAACGCTAGGAAATCTCAGATCCAGGGCCGTCTTAAGCATTTTTGAGGTTCTAGGCAGAGAAAAATATTTAGGGCTTTAATAGGTTTTTAAAAATTAAATATTATTTTTAAAAAATAGATTTTATATAAAATTTAATTTTCTGGCTTTTTGAGATGCAAAGTTACTAATTAAATTTTTATATTCAAGCTTTGATAATAAATCATTTTTAATTGATAAAATTGCCAAATTATTTAATCTTTCTTGAGACATTGCCAAATTATATTAGATTTTTTTGCCGTTACAATCTAATTAATTATAGAAATAAAATATAAAAAGTTACAATTAAACTTTATTAGTGTTCTTTTCCAAAGATAAAGATAATTATGGATAATTATAGCAATAAATGATCAATTAAAGATAATTTAGAATCCTAACAATAATCAACTTCTTATATTTCCAAAATAAATTAATAATTATATTGTATAATATATATATATATATATCTATATATATATATATATATATATATATATATATATATATATATATATATATATATATATATATATATATATAATCAAGAGAATATATTTTTGGGGGGACCCAATAATTTGAGGGCCCTAGGCATATGCCTTCAGCCGGCCCTGCGATCAAGACTCGAATGAAGAAGGTATTGACATCTCAATTTTGTTAATAACTGAGAGGAAATGTTTTGTTTTTCCTAGAGTGGATTTGCCTGTTAAATTTAGGAAACAGCACGTACAGCTTTAAAATTGCAAGTATAGATGCTTTTCTTAACTAGTCATATAGCTGCCACCTATTTTGCGTTTTATTAATTTATTTGTTTATTTCTTAATTAAGTTTAGTTGAATCGATCAATTTATGTCTCGTACATTCTAACCTAGTGCAGATATGCATATTTCGATTGCTCGTTTCACCCACTAAGGGCTAAGGGCTAAGGGTAATCATGACTCGTATAATGCATTCCATCAGTGATCCTCAAATGTCCTGTTTGTGCATATTTCTCCGAGTAAGGATTCTATCAGAATACCATATAGAAAGAGATGATCTATACCATGTTAGGGGGGGGGGGGGGGGGGGGGGGGTGATTAGGGTCTTATGCTAATCTAATCCGATTTTATTCTAATTAAAACTTATTAATAAATTATTCTTATAAGGTAGATATACAACATGTTATGAGCAAGAATATACAATATGAACAAAGAGATATATCTTATATGATAAAATATATACAAGGATATATAAATAACACAAGGGTAAACAATCTAAACTAAATATACAATTGTGATAGGGCAATATAAACAATGCAAACACACAATATGATCACGGAGTTCGGACCTTCCGTTCTACGTCTCCGCTCCCCACTCCCAGGGTGAAATCCACTATCACAACCGGGTTTTCTACGCTCACCCGAATAACGTTTACACCTCACACTCGGTTTTCTAGTTCACTAAAAGCTTTACAATCTCACACTCTTGCAATCTCACTTTACACCCTCTTAAGTGTTGGTCTGTAGTCCGTGTCTCCCTCAAGTGTTAGGAATTACAACCCCTCTCTAGGCATTACTACCTACTGCACTCCTCTTGGAGCAACCCCGTCTCTCACCACACACTTTTCTTGGTGTACAAGTGTATTACAAAGTGATGTACACAATTAAGGCTCACAAATACAAATTTGTTCTCTATAATAGATGGGAACTCAATTAAGCCCACTCTCAATTGTTGGCCTCTTTGTTTTGATGATGTTTAACAAACAATTTATCACTAATGTTGTTTATCTAGTCTTTGTGTATTTTTATTTATTATAGACAAACAACGAGTTGGAGGATGAATGGAATTGCGCATTCACGATCATATCTAATGGAGGTTGGCGGAATTGTAGAGTGAAGCCAATGCAATTAAAGTTGAAGTTCCAAGTTCAAGCTTCATCCGCTAGTTTACCAAGACGAGCTTAATTGAAGATTCCAAGCTTGGGTAAATAGTTTTGGGTTTATACTTGTGTGTTAATACTTAGAGCTCAATATCACACACACACACACACACACACACACACACACACACACACACATTTGGTTTGATTTATCGTCGTTTTGGATTATAGACTTAACGATATTATTTTATATTTTTTTATCAAGTCTATAAATCTATTGGAAAGTTTTCAAAACTTTATTTAAACTCATTTGTCAAAATCAAGCTTTTATAAGTTCATACTTATGTGATTTTGCAAAATGATAAGATTTCACAATTGGAAAATGTAAATTGGAAATTCCTTTTTGTAACATGTTCAAAATCACATTTACAAATATTTCCCAAAGTTTCATTAAGTTTGAACTTAATTTGTTATGTTTAATTGAATTTACAATATCAAGTTTTAAACAAGTTCATGTTCGTGCACATGTTCGTGCATGTTTTTTACAAAACAGATGAGTTTTCACAAAAGGAAAATGAAATTTGGAAAATTTATTTGGTTACATGTTTATCTTCATATATACAAATATTTCCCCAAGTTTTACTAATTTTGGAGTTGTTTTGTTATTTTCAATTGAATTTACAAAACCGAATTTTTAGCAGTTTTTCAGAAACTGTTTATCTACGTTAAAATATTTATTTCTCTCATTTGGAAAGTGATATTTCAGAAAATCTTTCTATAACATGTTTATATACATGTTTAGAACATTCCTTCAAAATTTCATGATTTTTTGAGTTGATTTACTGTTTTTAATTTATTTTATAAAGTCAGATACCCAAAATTTCAGCATCTGTCAAAATCTGAAAAAGTGCGGTCGACCGCCACGGTCGACCGTGCTACAGTGCAGTCGACCGTCACGGTCGATCGTCAACAGTCTAGAGAGCAGTTTTGCAGTTTTATTTCTCACGGTCGACCGCCGAAGTTACCGTTGCACAGTAACGATAACTTGCTGATTTTTGTTTTTTAGTGGGTTTTTGGGGGTTTTTGGGTTGTTTTCTTCTACCCTATATATACCCCTTTGTCATAACTATTTTCTACCACCAATGGATGTTTTAAATAAGTTTTTATAAGAGTTTAAGTTTTGTTTAAGTGTGGGTTAAAAGTTTCAAGTTTGTGAAGATTGTTTCACAAGAAGAGGAGATCATCTTTGGTTTGAGCTTTCCACTTCACATCTCCATCTCTCTTGTTCTAGAGAAGTTTTCTCAACTCAATTACCTAGATTGTTTACATTTATATTGTCATATTTATATTTGATAGACTTTAATTGAGTTTGATTTTATTTCTCTTTGTTCACACACAACCATTGAGCTTATAGTATTTCATACATAGTATAATTTGGGTTGTGGGGTTTGTGACATTGAGAGTGAGCTTCATTGTGTTCTCATCCATATTAGAGAACAATCATTTGTTGTATTGCGTTAATTGTGAGGTTCACATTGTATTACACTTGTACACCGAGAGGAGTGGTTGAGACGGGGTCGAATCCAAGAGGAGTGGCGTCCGTTGACGAACCTAGGGAGAGGTCGCATCCGAGCACTTGAGTAGGAGGACACGGACTAGGCCAATACTTAGAGGGTGTAGAGTGTGATTGCAAGTGTGTAGTTGTAAAGTTTTCGGTTAGCTAGAAAACTGAGTGTGAGGTGTAAACGTTATTCGGGTAAGCGTAGAAAACCCGGTTGTGATAGTGGATTTCTCCCTGGTAGAAAACCCGGTTGTGATAGTGGATTTCTCCCTGGGAGTGGGGAGCGGAGACGTAGGACGGAAGGTACGAACTCCGTGATCATATTATGTGTTTGCATTGTTTATTTGCACACTATCACTCTTATTTTGTTTATCCTTATGTTGTTTATATATCCTTGCATATATCTCATGGTATATCTTATTGCGAGGATATATCCCTTTGGTCATATTGCTTATCCTACCTCATATATCTTGTTATATTTTATACTTGCTAGGATAACTTATTAATTAATTTTAATTGGCATAAAATCGGATTAGATTAGCATAAGACCCTAATCACCCCCCATCTAGGGTCTAACATCAATTGTTACAACTCTCCACAACCCAATTATACAATGTATGCAAATACAACAAGCTCAATGGTTGTGTGTGCAAACAATGAGAAAATTAAATATAAACTCAAATTAATCTAGCAAATATGAATATAACAATTAAAACATAAACAAGCTAGAGATTTGAGTTTAGAAACACTTCTCTAAATACAAGAGAGAGAGATTGGAAGATTGAAAACCCAAACCGAAATTGATCCCCTCTTGTGAAAACTTCTTCACACTTAAACAATCTTGAAACAAACCTTAAACGCACTTAAAAACTTATTACCTCTTGTGAAAACTTCTTCACACTTAAACAATCTTGAAACAAACCTTAAACGCACTTAAAAACTTATTAAACCTCTTTTAAAAACTTTAAACAATCTTGAAACAAACCTTAAACGCACTTAAAAACTTATTAAACCTCTTTTAAAAACTTTCTTATGTGCCCTCAGAAGTTAGAGGATATGGGGTATATATAGGAGCCCCAAATAACCAAGAAAATCTAAGTGAAAAGTCCAAAAAACCAAAAAACAACTCAGCCAAAAACTAGCTGTTACAGTGTTATGAGTCGACTCGGTACTGTTCATGAGTCGACTCATAAACTAGCCGTTACAGGCTGAAAAACATCTGCTGAGTCGATTTACACTGTTCATGAGTCGACTTATACTGTAGCAAGTCGACTTACAATGTTCATGAGTCGACTTATGACATGCATGGCAGATTCTGGCAGTTCTGGAATTTTGCATAGCTGTCTTTATAAAATTAATTAAAAATAGTAAATCAACACCAAAAATTATGAACTTTTGGAGAAAGTTTTTAGACATGTAGATAAACATATTAGAGAAAGAATTTCTGAAATATCAGTTCCCATTGTGAGAAATAAATATTTTAACACATATATTCATGATTTTGAAAACTGCTGAGACACGATTTTGTAAAATCAATTTAACATAGTAAATTAACTCCGAAAATCATAAAACTTTGGGAAAACTTTATAAACATGTAAATGAACATGTTGCAAAAATAAATTTTCAATTTCCACTTCCCAAAAATGAAAAATCATCATTTTACGAAAAACGTGCACGAACATGAAACACACAGTAAATCTCAACTTTAAACCTACTTTAAAATTATCAAATAAATTCCAAAAAATATAATACTTTGGGGAAAGTTTATAAATATGATATTGAACATGTTGAAAAAGGAAATTTTCAAATAGCATTCCCCGTTTGTGAAATCTCATTATTTTGCAAAAACTCACAAATACATATACATGTCTTGAAAACATATAAAATGATTTTATAGACTTAATGAATGATGTATATAATGAACGTTAAGTCCATAATGAACATCTTGGTACACTTGCGAATGAAGCTTGAACTTGGATCTTCAACTTGAATTGCAAGGCTTCACTCCACGATTCCGCTAACCTCCATTGGATATTATCGTGAATGCGCAATTTCATCCATCCTCCAACATATTATTTGCCTAGAATAAATATAAAACACAAACACTAGACAAACAATATTAGATATAAATTGTTTGTAAATCATCATCAAAACAAGAAAACCAACAATCTCCTCCTTTTTGATGATGACAAACAATTTACAAAAATGATATATGCATGAAAGGAAATGAATATATAAATTATCATTATCATGCATATAAGCAAGAAAGAATGTACTCACAATATTTCTCCCCATTTGACAACATCAAAAAGGGGACAAAAGGATAACGAGAGCGAAAGCTCCCCCTACAAATAAGCATGTGTGAGTATAAAACAAATATATGGATTGCTCCCCCTATCAAAATGTCTTATTGAATATGTACAATAAAGATCAAGGCAAATATATGTGAGCAAGCATAGATAAAAAATATTCTAAACACCACTCACATACAAAAAAATACAATGAGGACATATAAAGATATATCAATATGAAAAATGTGTCTCATTATTAAAATAAATAAATAGCTTTATGAAATCAAAAGAGAGAGGAACATGAGAATCATGCAAAAAGTTATCAAATGAAAACAAATCAACCAAATAAAATCATAAATCAAATTTTAAGCCCAAAAATGATGTTTGATCAATAAAGAAAATTTTCTTTGAAGAATTTGATCAAACCACTCATAGAATACATTATAAAGCATATTTGAAATTTGAATCATCTATTTGTGCTATATAATGAATTCAAAGCAACGAATCAAAACAAAATTTTTGACAAAATGCAAGAGAGGCAAAAATGCTGTCAAAACAGGAATATAATAATATAAAATCCAAATTAAAGAGTTAGAAAATTCAGGTCTGATCGGGAGCAGTCATGATGTCACTGTCCTAGAAGATTGAGGACCCGCCTATCACCCTGGCGCAATCGGTCCCCTCACCCCTAGCAGTAAAAACCTCAGAATCGGCCGACCTCTACGCTCGGGTGTGAGTCACAGAGCTTATGCTCAGACGAAAATGGTTGCCCAGAATATAAATGTAAAATTGTAGCCGAAATAACTTGGGAGAAAAGAGAGTGGAGGAGGAAGAGAGCTTAGAAGTAGTTCTTCTCTTCGTTGTGAATCTGAATGAGGTCTACGGGTGCTTATATAGGTAAGGAGAAGTGTAACCCCTGCTGAATTGAAGGAACCGTTACGCACGAATCTCGCTTCAGTTACCCGCATACAGTCGTTACAAAACGTGTAAAACGTGCAAAATAAAAGCTTGAGAAGCAAAAAATATGTGCGTGTGCGTGCAGCGTGGCGTGGCGCGCGCGCGCGGGCGAGGCGAGGCGTGGTGAGGCGTGGCGTGCGCGCACGCGCGTGTGTGAGATAGATATGCAAAGCCCACAAAACCCAAAACACTATTCAAAGCCCAATAAGGAGAGAACCATTATATACCTTATACTATTCATCTCCTTTTCCAATGTAGGACTATTCACAAAGGCAAAATTACATTTTCATGAACAAAACATCCAACAGTCCCCCCCCAAAAGGCAATATTGATTGAAAATTCAAAAAATAATAAATCAATAAATTAAAAAATAAATATTGGTTGGACAACCTTTCGTATCGTGAATTCTGAAGATGTAGCTTTCGGCTTTGAACCTTTTCTTAGTGAGTTCATCGCCACTTGAGGAACATAATGGACTAGGCCTTGAATTAGGCCCCTTGGATCAGGTATTAATAAAAATACACACAATACGTTTTTATCTATTGAGCTAAGCGGGTTGAGCGTTAAAGACCATGCTCACAAAAAATCGACTCATGAGAGTTTCTAGGGGCCAGCCCTGCCCCTCCCCCCCAACCGTGGCCATCACGGTTCCTCTCACGTAGGTAAGTCCTCAAAGGATACTACAGCTATTTATTTAATACCCCCCACAATACACACGTTGGACTTATTAAGAGTAAAACTCAGCCTAGCCAGCTGTATCATAAGAGCATCATCATCATAGAGAAGGGGTAGTAGCAAATGCTACATTATAATGATATATAAATATATCTAGGTCGATGCTCCACACGAGAGTCACTTGTTCAGCTTGTTTCTACCACATTGAACCAACATTGGGACTATGTCTCTAAATAAGGATTGAGTTGCCGCTGTCAGTGACCTCATCTATGGGCTTAACCCCATCTCCCTCGATGAATCCAGAACCACACTCCTGGATAATCCCTTAGTCAAAGGGTCAGCAATATTTTTCTCGGACTTTATAAAGTCTAAGATCACAACTTTGCCTAACAGGCATTGTACAGACTTATATCTTATTTGAACTCTGTTATGTTTTTTATTTACATGCACTTACTTTAGAAGCTCTATGGTAGATCTAGAATCAGAGTGAATGGAAATAGGAGGAGAGGGTTTAGGGACCAAAGGAAGTTCAGAGAGAAGATCTTTTAACCATTCGGCTTCCGTGCAAGTAGTATCAAGAGCAATCAATTCAGACTCCATGGTGCTCCTGGCAATTACAGTTTGCTTATAAGATTTTCAGGATACAGCTGCACCACAAAAAAGAAATACATATCCAGATATAGACTTTACACTGTTAGAATCTGTGACCCAGTTGGCGTTACTATACCCTTCTATAACA
The DNA here is from genome assembly GCF_001876935.1 of Asparagus officinalis. Taxonomy (NCBI): domain Eukaryota; kingdom Viridiplantae; phylum Streptophyta; class Magnoliopsida; order Asparagales; family Asparagaceae; genus Asparagus; species Asparagus officinalis. Next base: position 85,789,453 of record NC_033798.1, read on the forward strand.
TCAGGGTAACCAGTGTAAGTCAAGTAATAGTTAATTGTGCCTTTCAGATATTTGAATACTCTTTCTAAGACAGTCCAATGATCTTTGCTAGGGTTGCTAGTATACCGACTCAGTCTCCCTACAGCATAAACTATATCGGGTCTGGTTCGGTTTGATATGTATAGAAGAGATCTAATCATCTGAGAATATTTTAGCTGGGAGACAGGTTCACCTTCATTCTTCTTCAAGGATATAGAAGAATCATAAGGTGTGGAAACATGTTTAGAGTTATAAAAGTGTTTGTTGGAAATTTGCAGTAAAAAGACAATGAAAGAAAAATTAACTTGTATTTCTCTCAAAATCGATTACAATTTGGATTCCGATTACAAAAGAGAGGAGAATGAATTTGATTCTCCCCTTTGTTTAATTTTGGGTTCTTCACGGTGGCGATGAGATGCCTCCCTCGAATGCTCGCGTCGAGTTTGCTTCTCGTTGACGATCTGAACGTCTTGATTCACTGGAACGTGGTCTTCTCCTCACGATTTGACGCTGTGAAGAACTTGCAAAGCAAGTTTGAAAATAACTCTTTACGAGTTGATAACTCTGGACGAGTTTTAGAAGAACTTGCAGAGCAAATTTTGAACTCTGATCGAGTTGATAACTCTAGACGAGTTTTAACTCTTGAAAAAGAGTTGATTTGAACCGAAAGTCAGTTATAAGCCAAGGATGAATAAGCTCTTGTTGCAGATCTCCCGAGCTCCAGAAAATGCTCTAAGGATCTCCTCTGGTACTGCCAAGTCCCAAATCCAAAATACGCCAGCCTTTTGACCGAATCTCCCTTTGTTGATGAGAAAAAATTCGATCCCCTAACTCAATTGAGTTTCTGGTATTTATAGGGGATTAAGGGTGGTAACTACCCCCTTAATCCGCTCTTAAGTGAGGTGAAAATCCCTCAAATCGTGGGGGAAAAACAGTTCCTGGAACTGTTCATTGCGTGCTTTGAACGAGTCAAACGCTGAAAAATAGCGTTCAGGGCCCGAACTCTGCGTTTTTAGACTAAAAACGCAGAGTTGGGCCTATTTTGGTGGCTGAACGCACAGGCCGCGCAGCGTGATGAACTCTGAGACGCGGAGTTGGGATGTTTTAGGCTGAAAACGCACAGGTCGTGCTATTTTAGAGATTAACTCTGCATTTTGATGTTGAAAACGCAGAGTTGGGCCTGTTTTAGAGATTAACTCTGCGTTTTGATGTTGAAAACGCAGAGTTGAGCCTGTTTTAGGCTGAAAACGAACAGTTCGTGCTGTTTTAGAGATTAACTCTGTGTTTTGATGTTGAAAACGCAGAGTTGAGCCTGTTTTAGGCTGAAAACGCACAGTTCGTGCTGTTTTAGAGATTAACTCTGCGTTTTGATGTTATAACGCTGGTTCGACCTGTGTGCTTTGACTCTGTAATGCAGAGGCGAACCTTAGGCGGGCTTGGCGAGCTTCAGGCTAAGTCCAATGTTCTGACGAAGTCCAGTCTTGTAGACGGACTTCAGAACATAACTTTCTGCGAAGAACAGATCATAACTTTCAAACCGTAAGTCGGAATTAGACGGATTATATATGAAAATTGGCTATCTCAACTAGACGGGGCCATCCGAACCAAAGCCTTAGCCAAAGGCTTTGGTTCGTTTCCTTCGTTTCGCCAAATTCCTTACGGTTTGAGAGATATCTGCGTTCTAATATGAAGAGACCGTTAATTTGTAGTCTCTTTTGCTAGAGCTTTGCACAGATCGTCCTCTTGTAATCTTCGTCTTGGCTCCTTGAGAATATGAGAGTCGTCAGATTGTAACTCCCGATGTTGATTATGAATGCTGTTGAATTAGAGCTTTCATCAGTTGTCGTGAAGGTCGTCAGATTGTAGCCTTCTACGTGAAAGTCCTCAAATTGTAGCCTTCTGGAAGTCGTTAGGTTGTAACTTCCATCATCGGTGTTTGATGGGGGATTAACTATCTATTGTGATTTTTAGACAGCCTACAAAAAGTTAAATTTGATTAGCATTTTCTTAATGCTATGGGAAAGACTCAAAGATATTCCTCTAGTATCTCTAGGGATTTTTATTCCAAGTATCATGTCAGCAAGACCTAAGTCTTTCATATCAAAGTTTTTGGAAAGATAATCCTTAACCTTTGAAATTAATTCAAGTGTTGTTCCAAAGATAAGGATATCATCAACATAGAGACAGAAAATAACATAGTCATTGTTTATCACTTTAGAATAGACACATTTATCGTGTTCATTCACAGTGAAGCCATATTGTGCAATGACGTTATCAAATTTCTGGTACCATTGTTTAGGAGCTTGTTTAAGACCATACAAAGATTTAACAAGCTTACAGACTTTGTTTTCCTGACCCTTGGCAATAAGGCCTTCAGGTTGGTGCATATAGATCTCTTCATCTAAATCATCATTCAGGAAAGCAGTCTTGACATCCATCTGATGTATGATCAGCTTATGAATAGCAGCAAAGGCTAATAATACTCGGATAGTTAAGATTCGGGCTACAGGAGAATAGATATCAAAATAATCAATACCCTTTTGTTGAGTATAGCCTTTAGCTACTAATCTAGTCTTAAATTTATCTAGGGAACCACCAGCTCTGAGTTTCTTCTTGAATATCCACTTACAACCAATTGGTTTACAACCTGGAGGTAATTCAGTGAGTATCCAAGTGTGGTTTTCCATGATAGATTTAATTTTATTACCAATGGTTTCTTTCCAGAAAGGAGATTCAGATGAATCCATTGCTTCTTGGAATGAGCTTGGATCACCTTCAATAAGAAAGGTTAGGAAGTCTTCTCCAAAATCCTTTTTGATTCTACCTCTTTTGCTTCTTCGAGGTTCAATATCATGAGGTTGAGATGAACTGGAAGATGGTAGATCAGAAGGAAGAGATAATCTGGGATTTTCTGAGATTTTAGATTTGAAAGGAAAGATGTTTTTAAAGTAGACTGCATCTTTTGCTTCAATGATAGTATTGTTGGATATGTCACTGATTTTAGAGTTGATGACTAGAAATCTGTTAATATTGCTATCTAGTGCATATCCAATAAAAGCAGCATCTACAGTCTTAGAACCAATTTTTTTCTTCTTAGGTTCAGGAATAGCTACCTTAGCCAAGCAACCCCAAACTCGGAAGAAGTTTAGATTAGGAGATCTCCCCTTCCAATATTCATAAGGAGTTGCATTAGAATTTTTTTGGGGAATCCTATTGAGAATGAAGCAAGCAGAAAGAAGAGCTTCACCCCAGAGATTTTCAGGTGCTCCTGAACTGAGTAACATACAGTTTACCATGTCCATTAGGGTTCTATTCTTTCGTTCAGCTACCCCGTTAGACTGTGGTGTATAGGGAGCAGTAACCTCATGAATAATACCGTGTTCTTGGCAAAATTCAGTCATATAATTTGATTCCTGTCAAGTTGGTTCTCAGATTTAGCTTTGTACACCTTAAACCTATCTAAGACTTCATCTTTAGTTTTGAGAAGATAGATGTAACAATATCTGGAGTGATCATCTATAAAAGACACAAAATACCTCCTACCCCCTCTGGTGAGAACTCGGTTTGAGTCACACACATCATTATGAATTAATTCGAGGGGTTCGAAGTTTCTAGTTATAGATTTGAAGGGTTTTTTAGTGTATTCCCCTTGAACACAAATCTCACACTTGGATGAGAGGTCAAAAGATGATTTAGGAATAAGATTCAATTTGATCATTTTTTTTGTAAAGTTTGAAAATTGACATGTCCAAGTCGTCCATGCCAGACATCACAAGATTCAACAATTTGTATAACAGAAGACTCAGAAATTTCATTAGAACTGGAATTAATTACATTGAATTTGAAAAGGCCATTACAGATAAAACCTTTTCCTATGAAAACATAACTCTTTGTAATAAAAAATTTGTTGGATTCTTTTACAATCCTATAACCATCTCTAAGAAGAAGAGATTCACTAATTAGATTGCGACGGAGAGAAGGAACATGATAAACGCCTTGCAGATGCAGAGCTTTCCCAGAAGTCATGGTGAGCTCTATACGTCCACTTCCTATTAGCTTTCCCAGAAGTCATGGTGAGCTCTATACGTCCACTTCCTATTATTGGTTTAGTGGAGTCATCTGCTAAGCTTATGCTTCCTCCACATGATTCCTGATAATTTGAAAACCAAGAGCGATCATTACAGACATGGATATTAGCTCCGGAATCCAAATACCAATCAGTGGAAGAAATTAGAGAATTTACAAGATGAGATGAGGAGGCTAACCTGAAGGAGATTGGACTCTCTTCAATCATATTAACTTTGTTGGATCCATTTTCTTTAGGAGCAGGTTTAGCCGGTTCCTTCTTCCGAAAGAAACGGTTGGGAGCTATGTGGTTGGTTCTACCACAGACAAAGCAGAACTTTCCATCAGGCTTATGGCTGGAAGAATTGGGATTTGATTTGAAGGAAGATTTGTTGAAAGATTGTTGGTTTTTCTTGAATTTCTTCCATTTGGGTTTGAAATTCCTAGATTTAGGCTTATCCTCTACCAAGTTTACTTTAGCTTTTGATTCATTCTTGGTTTTGGAATTTTGCCTATGCTGGTCTTCAATACGAATAGCCTTGAGAGCTTCAGTTAAGGTTAGATCTCCTTACTTGTGTCGGAGATCTCTAGCAAATCTAGACCAGGAGGGAGGGAGTTTATCAATCAAACAGGAAACTTTATAATCGTCAATAAAAGTGTTTCCTTTTGATTGGAGATGACAGAGAAAATCTAGGAATTCATGAATTTGTTCATTACTGGGCTTGTCATCAACCATCATGAACTTGTTGAAGGAGGAGGAGATGAAACGCGAATTCCGACATCATCATAGTCATATTCTGCTTCAAGAGCATTCCATAGGTCTTTTACACTTTTGAACTCATACTATATGTCATAAAGATTATCCGCAAGTACACTAAGAATCCTATGACAATAATGATAGTTGATTTCTTCTGGTTTCATAGAGCTAGAAAAGGAGCTAGCACCAGAACCAGAAGTGGAAGGAGCAGGCTGTTCAGGATCAGGAGTCAAAGGTTAAGAACCACTAGTAGAAGACTCAGAAGTGTTAATAGCAGATAAAAGACTTAAGGTAGTGAGCCAGTATTTCATTTGATTAGCCTACCGTTTATAGTTAACACCGGTAAACTTCTCAGGTTTGACACTTTTTGAATGATCAGGAATTGCCATAAGTCCAATTTGAGTTTACTAGTCTAGGTAGATGGAATCTGATCGAATAAAGGATTTTATCAATACTACTAGACCAGAAACTTAATTAAACCTGCTCTTAACCAAAAACTCTAAAAGTAAAAAGATTAAAGTTTTACCCGGGTAGTTTGGCCAGGTAAGGATAGTACTAGAGGTTGATCAAATATCTATTAAGTACCTCGTTTCTTATAGAGCGCTTTACATAACCCTTAAACCTTGCCTTAGACACCAACTAATCCAAGAAAACTTGAACCGGTTCACTTAAAGATTTTTTTTTTGTTTCTGACAGATACAGAAATTGAATACAAAAGCAGCAATTTTTTTTATTTTATCTACTAATTTAGATGTAAAATTAGTTAACAAATAAAACAGTTAACTATTGGTTAAAAATACAGATTTAAATTAACAGCAAAATTATTGTCAATCTTCTAGATTGCTGTCAAAACAGGAATATAATAATATAAAATCCAAATTAAAGAGTTAGAAAATTCAGGCCTGATCGGGAGCAGTCGTGATGTCACTACCCTAGAAGATTGAGGACCCGTCTATCGTCCTGGCGTAATCTGTCCCCTCTCCCTTAGCGGTAAAAACCCCCAGAATCGGCCGACCTCTGCGCTCGGGCGTGAGTCACAGAGCTTATGCTCAGACGAAAACGGTTGTCCAGAATATAAATGTAAAATTATAGCCGAAATAACTTGGGAGAAAAGAGAGTGGAGGAGGAAGAGAGCTTAGAAGTAGTTCTTCTCTTCGTTGTGAATCTGAATGAGGTCTACGGCTGCTTATATAGGTGAGGAGAAGTGTAACTCTCGCTGAATCGAAGGAACCATTACGCACGAATCTCGCTTCAGTTACCCGCATGCAGCCGTTACAAAACGTGTAAAACGTGTAAAATAAAAGCTTGAGAAGCAAAAATGTGTGCGTGTGCGGTGCGGCGTGGCGCGCGCGTGTGTGAGATAGATATGCAAAGCCCACAAAACCCAAAACACTATTCAAAGCCTAATAAGGAGAGAACCATTATATACCATATACTATTCATCTCCTTTTCCAATGTGGGACTATTCACAAAGGTAAAATTACCTTTTCATGAACAAAACATCCAACAAAAAATATATCAAGCTCTTAAGCTTGTTCCAACCCATATAAGTATTTTAGCACCCGGTAAACAAGATTTGGGAATAAACACCTAATAAATCCGGGGGGGGGGGGGTATAAACACAAACCTCTCATCAAAACAAAACCAATAATAATGAAAACAAAAGAATTTGACTAATAAAAAGAATTGTTTTCATGTTCAAAAAATTAAAGTATAATTTTCAAAACCAAGAAAAGGAAAAAGAAAAACACTAAAATACTTGGTTTAAAAATCAAATTTGTTTTGGTACCCAAGAATTCTTAGTACCAAGAGATTTAGGGATATGACCCCTATCTTTCAAGCTCAAAGCCCAAGGGTTATGAACCCTCTTGGGCGCATGTAGTGCACTAACTCAGTCAAAACAATAATCACTCAAATGACCCTTCCGATTGTAATATGTGCGGTGAAAGAGATTCATTTGTTTTTGTGGACCATTAACTCGTGCACGAGAATCATTTGCAAATAAAGATTGTCTTTTAAAATTATTTTGTAAATGAGAAACATTCTTCAACAATGGTCTATTTGGAACATATTACAACTTAGAAGCTTTTTGTATATCATAACAAAATTTTGCAAGATGTCCAAACCTATCACAAACATCATATTTAAAAACATATGGTCTACTAGAAGCATTTGGCAAATTTGAGTTCTTTTTCAAATCAAAGTAAAACTTGGCCAAATGATCAAAACGACCATAATGATCACACTTGAACACACTAGCATGCTTATGATGAACAAAACTTGGCCAAATGATCAAAACGACCATAATGATCACACTTGAACACACTAGCATGCTTATGATGAACTTTGTGAGAATGAGCATGCACACTTGAACACACTAGCATGCTTATGATGAACTTTGTGAGAATGAGCATGTGAATGTGTAAGTGTATGAGATGAAGAAGCTACATGACACAAGAGGCATTAGAATACTTATGTTTGTGTGCATCATAGCAAAATTTAGCTAGATGGCCTTTACGGCCGCAAATAGAGCACTTTTAAACTTTGCTATATATGTGTGCATAATGAGTGGATGATTTAGACTTGACACACATATCCATAAGCTTCTTATGATTATTAATGCATGTATTAAGAGTTGAGTCTAAGGATGAAATGCGATTTTTAACAACATTCAACTCATCATTTGGCACATATGCATTAACATTAGAAGTCGAACATAAATAATTATTTATAAAATAAGCAGTATCATGTTTTATGTTCTATACTTCTAATGTGGCATTATCTTTTTCATGAGATAAGCTAGTTATAGATGTGGTTAATTTTTTATTTTCCAAAATTAACATGTCATTGTTTTCTTTAAGCATGATATTTTCTTTTGCAATGACATCTAATTTTGACACTAGCTCCTCATGATCAGATTCTAAATTATCATGCTTGCTTTTTAAATTAATAAAATCATTTTGTAATTTCTTGTAGGCATGTAATAATCTCTTAGATGCACAAACGAGTTCATCACTAGATAAATCATTATTGGGTTCGGAACCGCATACCACACTAGGGCTATCGCCTAGTGGTCGTGTGCATGATGAAACTCCAATATTACTTGAGAAAGAATCCGCCGGAATCCTTTGGATCTCCTCCAAATTACCATGATGTGCTTCTATGAATATCCACAATTTGTAAGCACTATCAAAATAAGCAAGCTTGTTAGAAATAGAAGAATCAAGTGCATTAAGTATATATTCTAACACAATCTTGTTCATGATAAATAATCTTTTGTCATTTTTACTCCGTTTGGATTTCTCCATAGTGGGTACAATATAAGTATTATCAATAATTCCCCATAAATCAATATTTTTAGATTGTACAAATAGTTTAAATCTAGAAACCCATTATGCATAGGGAAAATTAATGAATTTAGGAGCAACATTTGATTCATAGCCTAACAAAGGTGCACAATTCATGTCCATGATAAATATATATATGTGCAAGCAAGACAAATGAAATCTAAACAAGATTAGCACAAAAAGATAACTTGGATCTTTAACTCAATGTGATTAGACCTTAAATCAAAGAGCACCAAGCTCTGATACCGGGGGTGATTAGGGTCTTATGCTAATCTAATCCGATTTTATGCCAATTAAAATTTATTAATAAATTATTCTTACAAGATAGATATACAATATGTTATATGCAAGAATATGCAATATGAACAAAGAGATATATCTTATATGATGAAATATATGCAAGGATATATAAACAACACAAGGGTAAACAATCTAAACTAAAGATACAATTATGATAGGGTAATATAAACAATGCAAACATACAATATGATCACGGAGTTCGGACCTTCTGTCCTACGTCTCCGCTTCCCACTCCCGGGGAGAAATCTACTATCACAATCGGGTTTTCTACGCTCACCCGAATAACGTTTACACCTCACACTCGGTTTTCTAGTTCACCGAAAACTTTACAATCTCTCACTCTTGCAATCCCACTTTACACCCTCTTAAGTGTTGATCTCTAGTCCGTGTCTCCCTCAAGTATTAGGAATTACAACCTCTCTCTAGGCATTACCACCTACTGCACTCCTCTTGGGATAACCCCGTCTCTCACCACACACTTCTCTCGGTGTACAAATATATTACAAAGTGATCTACACAATTAAGACTCACAAATACAAATTTGTTTTCTATAATAGATGAGAACTCAATTAAGCTCACTCTCAATTGTTACAACTCCTCACAACACAATTATACAATGTATGCAAATATAACAAGCTCAATGGTTGTGTGTGTGCAAACAATGAGAAAATCAAATATAAACTCAAATTAATCTAGCAAATATGAATATAACAATTAAAACATAAACAAGCTAGAGATTTGAGTTTAGAAACACTTCTCTAAATACAAGAGAGAGAGATGTTTAGAAACACTTCTCTAAATACAAGAGAGAGAGATTGGAAGATTGAAAGCCCAAACCGAAATTGATCCTCTCTTATGAAAACTTCTTCACACTTAAACAATCTTGAAACAAACCTTAAACACACTTAAAAACTTATTAAACCTCTTTTAAAACTTTCTTAAGTACCCACAGAAGTTAGAGGATATTTGATATATATATAGGAGCCCCAAATAACCAAGAAAACCCAAGTGAAAAGTCTAAAAAAACCAAAAAACAACTCAGCCAAAAACTAGCCGTTACAGTGTTATGAGTCGACTCGGTACTGTTCATGAGTCGACTCGGTACTGTTCATGAGTCAACTCATAAACTAGCCGTTACAGGTTAAAAAACATCTGCTGAGTCGACTTACACTGTTCACGAGTCTACTTATACTGTAGCAAGTCGATTTACACTGTTCATGAGTCGACTTATGACATGCATGACAGATTCTAGCAGTTCTGGAATTTTGCGTAGCTGTCATTATAAAATTAAATAAAAATAGTAAATCAACTCCAAAAATTATGAGCTTTTGAGTAATGTTTTTAGACATGTAGATAGACATGTTAGAGAAAGAATTTTTGAAATATCACTTCCCATTTATGAGAAATAAATATTTTAACATAGATATTCCAGATTCTGAAAATTGCTGAGACACACGATTTTGTAAAATAAATTTAACATAGTAAATCAACTCCGAAAATCATGAAACTTTGGAAAAACTTTATAAACATGAAACTGAACATGTTACAAAAAGAAATTTTTAATTTCCACTTTTCAAAAATGAAAACTCATCATTTTACGAAAAACATGCACGAACATGAAACGCACAGTAAATCTCAACTTTAAACCTACTTTAAAATTACCAAATAAATTCCAAAAAATATAAGGATTTAGGGAAAGTTTATAAATATGATATTGAACATGTTGAAAAAGGAAATTTTCAAATAGCATTCCCCGTTTGTGAAATCTCATCATTTTGCAAAAACTCACAAATACATATACATGTCTTGAAAACATATAAAATGATTTTATAGACTTAATGAAGAATGTATATAATGAACGTTAAGTCCATAAACCAATAAAACCATATTTTATCAAAAACACTCATATTTTAATAAAAAATTAGAAATATGTGTGTGCGTATAATTGAGCTTAGAGTATTAAACACACAAGTATAAACCTATACTACAAACACTATAAACTATATACCCAAGCTTGTGATCTTCAACGAAGCTCTATCTTGGTACACTTGCGGATAAAGCTTTAACTTGGATCTTCAACTTGAATTGCAAGGCTTCACTCCACGATTCCGCCAACGTCCATTGGATATTATCGTGAATGCGTAATTCCATCCATCCCCCAACATATTATTTTCCTAGAATAAATATAAAACACAAACACTAGACAAACAATATTAGATATAAATTATTTATAAATCATCATCAAAACAAGAAGACTTACATACTATTCATAGGTAGTTAGAGATAGGCTTGTCCATTCGGCCTGGCCTAGCCCAAAAATTCGGGTTCGGGCTGGGGCCGGGCAAAATGGGTGACCCGGACCCGGACCCAGTGGGCCTAGCCGCGTCCGGGTCCGGGTCTGAACGCGAACGTGCCAGACACCGGATCGGCCTGATTATTTTTTTAATTTGCGTAAAATTTAGTTTTTATGCAAAAAAAGAAAGAAAATTCAAGAGTAATTAAAAAATAAAATATGCAAAATTTTGATAAAAATTCAATCACATTATTAATCACTTATAATTATATAATTTACAAATATAAATATCATAGAAATTTGATAAAAAATAAACTATTTATTATTAGTCACTAACAATTATAATTTTTTTTAGAATTTATCACATCACAATAGATGAATACATCCCAACTACGTTGGCACCTACTCATCTATCTCACTATCATTTTAAACTCTTTTCAAAATAATTTATCATAAATTTACAGCTAAGAAATAAAAATTATAAACTAATGAGTATTTTCTACTCTCTATCTCTATTTCTATCTTCTATTGTCAACTCATTAAGTCCATCTTCAATACTAGTCATCTGATTGATGCCTTAAGTTCTTTTTTGGACATCTACCAATCTTGTAAGCACATAACCGCATGTACGGTAGATGGATCTAGCGATGTTCTGTAGTCATCGATCAAACGTCCTGATATGCTGAAGGCGAATTCCGAGGCTACTGTAGAAACGTACACTGTTAGTAAGTCATGAGCCATGATGGAAAGTATAGGATGTGAAACTGTTCTATATATACTTCACCATTGTAAAATATCAAAATTATTATTTTGAGAATTAACTAAAGGTGCAGCTAAATATTATTCAATTTTAGAAATTTTCTTTGATGATGATCTAGATCCAGATCCAGATCTTAGGACTACTAGTTAGCCTCACTCTCATTGATTGCCTATCAAAAATCTTACATTTGCCCTGTCTTGAACTCGTAGAAGATATAGGTTGAGGTGTACTTACACCATATCTACCTGCATACTCATTACATAATCTTTAAAGATAATATTTAATAGTGTTATGATGAGTAAGTGCAGTAACATTGTGACCATTATTAGTGTCTATTATCATATTCTCATACAAAGAATTTAACAAAATTTGAAGGCCAGTATCATTCAAGCATGGATCAATAAGAACTCCCAAACCAAAAATAAGAGGAATATGTCTAAAATACTTATTAAATTTACTTTCCATTTGAAAAATCTTGTTTTCAAAATAATTATTTATACGATAGTTAGTAAAAAAAATTTGAATACTTAAAACTTGTAAAGCAGCTTGAATAATAGTTGGATAATAACATATTAGCTTCATAAAAAACTTATAGCATCTCTTTTATACTATGTATAACTGTCTATTATCCATCAGTTATTTTATACATACTACCAGAGCTAGAACTAAAAGCATAGGAAGCAATAAAATTATTTATAATTTTTTATACTCCACTGATATATTTAACATTGCATAAGTGGAATTCCACCTGTGGTCAACATCTTTTGGAATTAAATTGCGTTTTAAATTTTTTTACATAATTATTTTTATCTTTTAAGTCTTTGTTCAGAAGCATTATGAGCATAAGCTATAACCCTAACATTTTCTATCAGGAGTTTATTTTTATTAAATATACTTTAAATAATTAAATTTAAAATATGACACATGCATCTAATATGAAAAAAAATGTCACTCTGACACGGCAATGACAAAGATGATTTGATTTGATCCATAGGTCCATTATTATTACTTACATTATCTAGTAAAAGAAAAAAAAATCCAGAATTTTCTTATTTTAAAAATTCTTGGATTATTAAATTTGCAACATTAACACCAGAGTGTGGATCTTCAAATGCAATAAAAGAAATAACTCTTTTAAACATTTGTTCAAGTATCATCAATCCAGTGTACTGTAATACATAAATAACCAGTTTGTGCTATAGATGTCTAAATATTAGAAGTTAGAGAATATTTATAGTTTAAGTTTTGAAAATAAGAAATTATTTTTGTTTGTTCATCGTGATAATATTTTAAAATGTCACATTGACAAGATTGATGAGATTTTTTTTTGAAACGAGGGATAAAAACCATATTTAATCATATCCTCAAATTCATCATCTTCAACTATTTTAAAAGGAAGGTTTTTAAGAATAATAAACTTGATGACGCATTTCCTGACTTAAATTGCATCATAGTTCCAGGAATCGAGGCTACCGGAGGTTAATGATTGAGAGAATAGAGATTGACTGATGTCTCCTTGAGATGTTGCCACTTGAGCTCTGTTGGATTTTCCCAAATGACATTTGAGGTGATTGGTACCGCTCTTATGATGAGCTTGAAAAATATGATCGTACAACGCACATTTAGCCTTTTGCGTGAGAAGTTTACCGTGTTGATCCCTAGTGATTTCTATCTCCTCAAAAAAAAAATTCCACACATCGGATCTCGGTTTTGTAGAAGCTCTAGGTATGGCATCATCGCCACCATATTCCGGATCAACATTGGTAGAGGAGCAGCTTCGGTAGGTGTGGTAGAAGTATGAGTAGAACTAATTTCATTATCAAGAGTTGGAACTTGTCCTTCATAATCGAAGGAGGAAGCCATTTGATTGAAGAATTAGAGGGTATAAGAGAGTATTAGAGAGAAGTAGATGAGTTTTGAATGAGAAAAATAAATGAAAACCCCCTCTATTTATAGAAGCAACTCCCTAGCAAAATTACCGAAACACCCTCCAATTTTTATCCTTTTTAACCATTTTTGGGGGGTGTTTTGGTCAAATAACCAAAAAATAGCCATTTTAGGCTATTTGGGCATACTGAACCGGGCTGTGTCCGCTCCAGCAGTCAATTTTGTGACCTTTAGTACGGGCCGCCCGGTCCAACGTTCATAAAATTGATCATTCTGACCACGGCCGGTCGGTGCGCCAGCAGAACGCCATAGTCCTTTTGACCGTCTGACCGGGCCGGCGTCCGGCCGCCTAGTCCACGATCAATTTTTAACCGTTAGGCCTCGGGCCGGGCCGAATGGCCCGGTCCAACTTCCGCCGCCAGGTCCGGACCCCGACCCGGGTCAGACTCGGACTCGGGTTCCCCGGCTTTGCCATTTTCTTGGTCGGGCCCGGCCGGGCCCGGTGCGGGTTTCACAGAGGCGACCTAGACCTATAGCCTGGTTTGGTACGTAAACCCAGGTTTTCCCGGGTCCAAGCCAGGTGCTGGCCCGACCGGGTCCGGTCCAGACATCGGGTCGGGTCCAAGCATTGGTCCGATTGGACACCCCTAGTTAGAGAGTTTGGTTTGGTAATTTTGAACATCCTCTCTGTTAGTATTTGTTTCTAAAAAAACAAGATAGTCCCACATCAGATATTTGAGCATTCTTTTAGAGGTTTAAAAACATTTAATGCTTATTGGGTTTTGATAAATGGGTCAAAGTATAGACCTCCAAACCTGCGGGCGAGTAGTGCAAATAATGCGCAATTTTAACGTGATTATTAAAATATTCTATCTTTTTACTATATATATATATATTTGAGTATATTATTTCTTTACTACTATTATTGTTATTTTAAAATTTTGAATTATTAAAATATCAACTTGAAAGAAGAGTGTTGAAAAGTGATTGTTTTTCCAAATGGTGTTTTGAAAAGTTATGAGTGTTGGAAATACATTTTCAAACTTATAAATAGTCTATTATTTCCAACATCTAAATGCACTTCTTTCACAAAACATTTCTCTCAAAAAGAAACATCTGCAATACTGCAAACTTGTTTCACAAAGAATTGATAAAAAATTACAGATTTGCTTGTTGAAATTTTCAATTTTTCTATTATATCCTGGGAAGAAAATTTGCATTAACTCGAAGCAAATTTGAATATCAAGTGGGGTAAATATTTCTTTAAGGAAAGTGTTTCATACCTCAGAAGTTCTGTCTCCTTCATTATTTTACTAACAACTGTCAATGGTGTGAATCACCTCACTCCTACAAAGGTGATTCTGATAGGACCCTTAGCGTATTTCTTGCATGATTATCATGCGTCTCTTATACCAGATTTGTAGCTCAATTACAAGCCTTGTCGGATCCAGGATTTTGTCTCACTGGTGCCTCCATGACTTATTACTTCATTAAAAGTAAAATAGTAAAAGCATGAAGGATAAATATAAGTAAAAGTAAATATTTTGATACTTTTACAATTTCATCCTCAGTGGTGTCCTAAATAGTAGACATGTAAAAGTAAATTAAAAATATATAAAGTAAGCAATCCTCTTGTGCAGACTCGTTATCGATCACTATGTAGATCCGCTACTGTTACAAGATTTAGTGTGTACGCAATGTAAATGATTGGATCAATATCTCTAGGTTTTGTCCCAGTCAAATCAGGCATCTTGGGTTGTACGCTCTTGTCACTTGAATTCTTACATAACGATCCCACGAGTAAATCCTTAATTCAATCACTATCCATCATCTTAGCAGCTTTTTTTTGTATCTCCCTTGGTCTTTAAATTCAACTGCTTACCTTTTCAAAAAAATAATAATAATAAATAAATAAATAAATTCAACTGCTTACCATCTTAGTTAGGACTTTTTTTGTTGTTTACCATATTGGTTAGGATTATTTTGTCCTAGTATTTTGGACCTCAGCTACTTTGAGGTCCTTCATCATTTTGCACTTTTCTTTTCAGAGTTTCTCTTGCTTCTTATGCAAACTTTTAATTTTTTTAATTTTGGACCACTGTCAACCCCTCAGAATGTCGATGCGACTCATCGTGATGGGTTAAATAAATTCTAAAGCCGTTTAAATACGATAGTTTTAAGATAAGGGGTTAAGTCTTTTGTGTTTGGCAAGTGAAGAGGGTTTAAGGAGATTAATATCATTATTTTTTTAAAAAAAAATATCACTTTCGCCCTTATTAAAAATTTATAAATAATTATCTCATCAAAAATAATATAGCATTAAGCACATTATTATAATATCTGCTAATAGTCTCTCCTGAATGTTAAAATATCTCAGCTAATACTCGATTTGAAAGGGCATGCGAAATTCCATACAAAAATATACATAGTTGTTCATTGTAGCTTAAATATTTAGTTGGTCTTAAAAAGCATTTTTCTCAATGAGAATATTTTTTAGCAAAAGAATTGTCTCAAAACTTACAAAGAAACATAATCCGACTCCTTTGTGAACCCAACAAAATAGAAACATTTATTACACCCCCAACCCCACCCAAAAGCTTCCCCTTTCTTCTTCCAACTCCCCAACAAAATAGAAACATTTATTACACCCCCAACCCCACCCAAAAGCTTCCCCTTTCTTCTTCCAACTCTCTCTCTTTCCTCCCCTCACTTCTCCCCCCCCAACCCCACCCAAAAGCTTCCCCTTTCTTCTTCCAACTCTCTCTCTTTCCTCCCCTCACTTCTCCCATTGCCTGAACTGACTCGGCACTTCATCGAATGCAGCAAGAAGACTGGCAAAAAGTTACTACACGAGTAGCTCTTTTCAAGTTCATAATTATTTCAGATCTTAGAATTTTTCAGCAATTTTTTCCTTTTATTTCCATCACGTAAGAGCCCTAAGATTTATGTCTGGAAAAGAAAAACTGAAAAGAGAATGTTTCAGATACTTTTCACATCATCAAATGAGACCAATCATACTCATTAGATTAGATGTCAAAGACAATACTAAGAACTTTTTGAGTTTGATTCTCATGATCTACACAATATGGATGCTTTAACATTTTCTTTTTGTAACGGACATTAATATGTCCTCGTTAGCAAGAAAAAAGAGTATCCCGTCAACAGTGTTAGGTAGAAACTAAAACATCAGTTATCAGACACAATTTTCCAACATATACAAGAGAGAAGGAAACAACAAGAACCTCTTCGCTTCACATTGTGATCACGCGAAATCCTGAAAGTTCCCAAGGAAAGCAAAAACTGCAAAGTTAGGATCCCACCCACCACTTCCTCGTCATACCTCTATTATATGCCAACAGTTGCAAGTCGTATTTTTTTAATTCTTCATGCTCATCATCTCAGAGTTCCACGAAAACAAAGATGATTTCAATGGTCTGCTGCTTTGGTCATTGATGAGAGATTCTATTGATGAATTCCTGTATGTCTGCTCCGGTTCAACTACATGTGGGCATCTCATCATTTTGAGGATGGCTTGCTCATTATATAAACTGTATGGACTTCTAATGAAAAATGAAAATAAATATATTAGTACAGGATTATAGGAGAAAACCATGGATGCAAACTAGGTTCTTTTCTTGGAAGGGCTCAGCCTCATATGTTAGCAGAGAAAATTGAGAAATATATAATTATCAACAGAGAGGAAAGAGCATCATTACTCGTTAAAGTCAAAATGCACCAACTGTGCGTCTTCAGATATCTCAATCTCCACAGTAGCCTTTCGATGTGCCTGTTCAACAGAAGATTAAAAATTATAGCAAAAATAGGAAAAAAAATAAAACAAATAATAAAGCCTTTCCCCAATGTAAACACCAAAAAAAGGATCCACAGGATATTTTTGGTATTTTACAGTGTGGAGGAATAACAAAAGAAGCAGAACTAAAGGATCAAATCTAAGTTCAACATAAGAGCTCAGGAGGTTGAGGGAGTACAGAAAGGTAATGTGACAGATGAAAGAAATCAGACACCACAATGTCTTAATTCTGGTAGCATAGCAAAAGGCAACATTCTCGAAGAAGTGTCAGTGTCCTAAAAGACTTTCACACTGAAGAATGGCTGGTATCTCCATTTCAGTCAAGTAAAAATCTAACAGGATTATCTAATTTCTTGTGAATTTTTTTGAAAAAAAATAAAAGAAAAAGATAATTAACAGTTTTATTTGTTGAGATCATGCAAGAAGTTTGGTCCTACCAAATAAAAATTGACTGTGACATGCAAAAGGACAGAAGGGACTGAATCTATTATTAAAGAGGAAAAAAGAATCTATTTAAAAAAGGGCAAGATGAATCTCTCCAAAGACAATTTGAATAAATGTAATAGTAGAACTAAAACTAAAGGAAAATAAACATACTCGAACCAACACAAATGGCAGATGAATGCCTTCAGAAGCAACATTTCCTGATTGGTGCAATTGCTGGTTCCGCAGCATAAGGTTTTGCAAATCCACAAGCTTTAATGACAAAAATATGGGTTGCTTAGTCATCAACTAGAAAGTAGTATTAACAACTAAATTGGTATCTCACTTGGATAAATTAATCAAGCATGGATACAAAAGAAATTACTAAAGCAAGCAAGCCAATAGGATAACAAACCTTTGAAGTTGTTAAAACATAGGACTTACTTGGCGTTCCAGTTCTCTTAAGTAGTTTGTTTTTGTTTGTATCCTACTCATCATATTCACGTGCGCTTCCTATAAGAGGAGCACAGAATTCAGATTTAAAAATAAAAATCACTGGCATTCAACAACTCAGATAAATGAAACGCACAATGCCATCATAATTATCACATAAGCAAATAAAAGCCTATGTGAAGCAATATGGTGATATATTTATTAATTAAGAGTTAGAACATGCCTCTAGGTGTTTGACTTGCTCAGTTTTTGTAATAGGAGAGCCTATCCACCTTATCTCCTTTTTATCCTTTGCGATAACATTTATAGCAATGAGAACGTTGAAGGCATCATAGACTCTTCTCCTAATGTTCTTCTCGTCAAACTGCTCAAGGATACACAACTAGGTCCAAATGAATTATTTGCATAGCGTCCAACAAAATATCGCACATACATCCAAAATTTGATGATAAGAAAGCAGATAGCTTTTCCACATCCTTACCCCAGATGACAATTCTGCTATGATTTCATCTGCAACCTGGAAGTAGACACTTCTTCAGATCAAAATTGTTAACATTTTTAAGCTTATATTCATCAACTAATTTCTACTTAAATGAAAAATCCTATCAAGCAGTCAGATACATTCATGATAACCAAGGTAAGAGGTCATTCAAAATAATCTTCAGTTTCAAATAGTGTCTGTTGCTTGATGGTGTCATATATCTTGAGTATAGAGAAACCTGAACTTTAGGACACTGCCGTTTGGGAAAACTTCCTAGAAATTGGCACCAGTTCACAGCATTAAATTATTAAAATTGCAACAATATCACAACTCTGATAGAACACAAAAATTGTTTCTTGAAAAATGATACATCTGTATTATACTAATTTATTCTTGAAATTGGCAGATATTATTATCAAGCGTGCATGTAGATCCATGAGTGACATGTCTACGCATACAAAGTTACTGGACATTTCTGCATCCGAAGGTTTGACTACCTTTTCATGTGCCCATGTGACATGTAACAGAGGCTACAATTCTACACTACGAGTTTTAAATGTCACTCAGCCATGTGATCTTAAAATCTTGACGGTGCTGTTGGTTTCCATGCTTTAAACTAGGTGAAATAGAGTTGATGAAGAATAAAATATTTCATTTCAATGAAAATCCATTTATAAGTGACAAGCGAAGTTGGAAATGCCAAGTAGCTTCTAGTAAATATGATAGTTTTAGCAACACATGGATCTAGTAAGCTGGATAACACTATCATAATCGCCATTTCCTCCTACAAGAGATTTTTGAATGAACACCCAATTCTTAGTTGACTCCATCAGCTGTCATGCTCTTTGGGGGAGATTGCAATCCTCCTTCCAGAGAATCCAATAGTAACCAATACGAATTCCCACAGCATATGACTAAACCACAGGAAAATCAATGGTTGAAACAAATAATATCTTCATAAACAATCAGAAGACATGTCTAGCCATGAAGCACTTAAGTATAGCCTCTGAAACATATAGTTCATCAGGATGCTGGACGTAGCTGCTCTTTTATCTTTATTTTTCAATGTCAAAACTAAACATATATATAAATCGCATGGGCATGGTTATATCACAAATGAGCAATGAGATACTTAAAAGTTCGGACAATCAATTTGCAATTTCAGTCATAGTATGAAATCCAGAAAACAGAAAGATAAATGCAAGCCGCCAGATTGCACCTCACCTCATTGTATGTTGTTCTTCCCTTTGCCTGGACCTTCCGACAAACTGAAGACGAGAAGAATATTTAGTGAATTATAGCTGAAGACAATTAACTTCGTGAAACATCATAATTTCCAGAAAAAAAATGCGAAAGTTATTCTAGCAAACTCGCATATATCCATTCGCATTAGTAATATATGAAAACTTGCAGGCATCAGCAATACAATTCTCCATATAAAACCCATACAAATGTTTTTTTTTCTCTTAATAGAAAGTATTACAAGGAGGAAAAAAACAGAAAATAAAGAAGACCAAGACCAAAGGTTGGGGAGACTGCTAGAGAATATTCTACATAGCCAATTATCCTCACCAATTGTACTGAACCGTCTCAGTCCCCATCCAATGATTCTTGATGCCTTCTTCTTTTTCTTCTTTTCGACGGTACTGAAAATAGAAGTAAAGAAATCATTTTAGTAAGAGCTAGTTGGTGATACATCTTCCAGAAAAACTAAAACAACTCACCCAATATTGCCATCTTCTTGAATATACGAGTCATCCAACCTTAGCATATTGTCACTAGAACTTGGTGTAATGTCTTCACCAGTAGTATCTCCATTAGATGTTCCGCTCTGTGGGTTAACATGAGCCTCATCAAGACCATCGGGTAAATCTATCTGATGATTACTGCTTATCATAGTTTACATTAAATATACTGCAGTCAGAAGAAGAGATTTATTGACTGAGTCATGCATATCATTCATAAGGATTTCAAGAATATGATGAGCTAGTATAGAAAGTAAATAAAAACAGAAATATTTATTGATATAGTTAAGTTAAAGAAAACTGTTCAACAGTTCTTATAAGTCAGAAATTTGAAGTTTAGCTAGCTAACAAGAAGGTTGAAAAAATTGTAAGGTTAAGAGAAATGACACCAACTTCCAAAGAAAGAAGAATATGAAATCAGCTTAGGAAAGAGCAAAGAAGACTAAAACAGGTAAAATTGTTGATTAAATGTTCAGGTAGGGATAGCTGTACCATATCCACCAGAAGAGGAAAAGGGCAGCGGAAGAATAGGACAATGCCTTATTCTTATAAACTGATAAAGAAAATCTAAGCTATGCATGTTTCATCTGTATAACGTAGGATAGCTTCCCTGGCAAAATTCTGGACAGAGCATACTCTGACAAGTCAAGCTTGCAGGACCTCTTAATTATCTCATCCTGCTGTGCTTTTCTTCTGCTCCTCCCTTAACTCTTCTGATCTATTTGTTGTGTAACATCCTTTACTTTAGCCTGTGCTTAGCTACCTTTTCAAAAAAATAAAATAAAAACCAGATAGCTATCCATTAAACCTCCAGTCTCGATACCAATAGCCAGTAATGCTAATGGCATGCATGTATATGCAAAAGGCCAACTCTAAAGATAAGCCCCATAAGGCATCTATTTTGGCCAATCCTAATGGAAGAATTGTGCGGTGGATCTGGATTTACATGGTCCCATCACCAAAGAGTAAGAGTTTGAGCAGTTTAAAATTGTTTCACCCCAAGAGCATCTGGTCACGGATGCTGCCTCAGTTCTAAATAAGATGATACATAAATAAAGGAAATTCTTAGATCGGTCACACACTCTAACTAATTGAGATGTGAAGATCAAAGTGAATCCATGGCATAGCCCATTAGCAAGTTCTTATAACGACAACCAATCTAACAAGAACGGTGCACAATATGCACATAGACGTGGATTAGGCTATACTCATAGGATCTGAACCCAACTCTATCAGTGAAGAAGCGTGTGATAAATCGATGAAACATTACTTGGCTAGCTAGATATGAGCATGGAATCTAAATAACCTTTGTTAAATATTATCATGAACAATTGTATCACCGCCTCAATAACTATATCGATAAGCCTACCTCCATACTCTATCCATATGCTATTGTATGTGTATATATATCATGTAAGATAACTCTATCAATGTATAGAAAGCTCTCCTCGATATGAATTAATATGGTATTAGAGTTGGTTTTCTAATCTGGACAACATCTAGTCTTTCAAAATTTTGAGCTGCTGAAGGGTTCATCTTCATGCTTTTCCCTTCGGCAGCCTACGAAATAGTCTGATCTTACCTTCACTGTCCACTTCTCATAACGCTTCTCCGATCAAGATTCTCCAAGGATCTACTTCAACAATTCCATTGCAAATCAAACTCTGCCATAGAAACATACATGATCCGATTATCACTGTTGCCACCACTAATAGCTGCCGACACAATGGTTGGTAGGCGTCGCTCCTTTAGCTGTCATCATTGTCATCATCATCTCCGACTACTAGCCATCAGAATTAGGTTGTTTCCGCACTCAGCTCGTGTCCCTAAATAATCTCCGCCAATATCCAGCGTTACGACATATTCCTTCAAGCTCAGCCTCAATCTTAGGCTCAATTGATCTCATCTTTGATCTCAACATTGCTCAATACTCCAACCTCTCGCTCTCTTTAGATATCCAATGCAATCAATGCACTTTCTTCCTTTAAGCATCAATCTCATTGCTCCCACAACACAGTTAACACAATACCTTGCATTGCAAACCAATTAAGCCTCTTTCTCTATGAACCAAATCTCGTCTTTCTATCTTTAGGAGAAGACACG
>NC_033798.1:85811905-85833251 GCF_001876935.1 Asparagus officinalis
AATCACCGCCAAGAGGGGGGAAGGACTCAAAGTTATCGTCATCTCCATCAATCCTTTAGCCGAGATCCAAAACTCGCCCCAGCAAATCTCACTTCAATTTGATCCTCATCGCTGCGGCGAGATCATCCTCTCTTAGGATCTCGATGATTCAGCTTTCAAGCAGTTGAAGCAGAAGAAAAAAAGGGTTAAGAACGATGTTGATCTCGAGGCTCTTTTTATTCTTAGCCCTAAACGACACTAATCTCCTAATTCCTAGATAACTCAGCAACACTAGTACACTATGGCCTAATTACAATAGCCAACAAATCTGGTCCTTGCCTCAATAAAGAGCTGTACTTGCTCCTTTTAATCTTTAATCTTATTATGGTATTCTGAAGGTTGTGGCTAGTCTTTGTCTTGGATTTGGGTAAGTATTATATTACCTAGCTATGGTATAGACTTTTGTGCTCTTCCTAGACCCACGTGAGCACTCTACTCCAATAAGTCTCAAATCACCTACGTGAAGACCCATCTTCTTGATATCCTAATTTAATCATGTGTTCAGATGTATTTTCTTTACTAACCTCATCCACCACAAATCCTACTATTTTAACCATGGAACTTCTCGTTGACATTCCATCGAACACCATCACGCCTATTGGTCTTCGTTGTCAAGCTCTTTTATCATGTTAGCAATTTCTTAAAAGTCCATTGTCATCTCATCCGGTATTTCGACTTTGACTCGTGTCTTTTTCTTTCATACGAAACATCTTCTACACGGCATCAATATCAACCATTGAGATTTTCTTCGTGACAAGCTCCTCCTCTTCATAGCCCCAACATCGATCATTAATATCTTCTCTGTTGATGTACAAGAATTCTTATCCCTTGTTGTTCATTCTCGTCATCACAAAGAATTTCTTCGTTGATGTACAATGATTCATATTGCTCGATGTTTATCTCATCAATATTGAGTTCTCCATCGATGCCCCTGAATTCCTATCCGATGTCATCGATCATACAGTTGTATAATTTTCTCTTTATTAATACTCTTGGATTCCATCATGTGTAATCAATTTCATCGCCACTCAGACTCCTTCATCGAGGCTCAAACACTCATCTTTTGTAATTCTAACACTTTATCCAAACTCATAATTTCCAATCCACCGTGAGTTTGATGGGAGGAGAGGGATATTAACATATATTACATCTCTCACCAACTTGTCCCTCACCAACTTTTATCGAGGCTCATATCTTCACTACTACACATGTACGCTTAGTACATGTACCTTCTACTCAGTATGCGGCTCTAGTTTGAGTTCTCTGTTCTCTTCATGGCACTATATCCCTATTATTGTTATTTCCATCAGACTCTTCTTTGTCAATTCGCGCACACAGTGATGCTAAATGGGCCGATGATCTAAACACTCGATGCGCCACCACTGACTTTTGAAATCTTCTGGAATCGTCTGTCTCTTAGCATAGTAAGTGTAAAGCTGTTGTTTCTCATTCTAGTACAAAGTAAAAGTATCAGGCGACGTTATCTACTATGATTGAGCTACAATAGCTCCGCACTCTTATACAAGATCTTGGTCTCTGCTACTTCTTCCATCATTCCACACCATGACAATCAAAGTGCCATCTCCATTTCTGCAAACTCAGTGTTCCATGAGCATACCAAGTGTATTGAGGTAGATTGTCATGTGGTTTGATAAAAGCATATTGCTAGAAATATTACACTCTTGTATGTTCGCTACAAGGAACAAGTGACGGATTTGTTTGCCAAGGCACAAACTTTTCCTCAGTTCCACTATTTTGTAACTAAACTCTCAGTTTCAATCCACCATGAGTTTGATGGGGGTGTTAGATCTTACTGTAAACAGTTGTGCCACAATCGCAGCCTCAATAACTCTATCCACACGCTTGCCTTCATACTCTATCCATACGCTATTGTTGGTGGGTTGTCTTTAACTTGTTAACCAATTGTATGTGTATATATCATGTAGGATAATCTTATGCATAACAAGGTCTCCTCAATATGAATTAACAACCTTTAATCAAAGTACAATTTGAACATTTCTATACACACATCAACACCTTAAAACACTAATGGCTTATGATAGCCTATTGAACCAAATCATTCTCTAAAGTATGTCATCTTGAGAATCTGAACCACTTATATTGATCTTAACATGAAACGTTCAGGGACCAAATTGAGGAAACAAATGAAGAGTCCTACACAACTTGTTGTTGAAGAAAGCTTAATTAGCACAACTCCATACATAAGCAAAACCTAAAAATATTTTTGTTTGTGATATATGCCAATTTTGAGTTGTCATCGGGTTTTTACCTCACTTAAGTCGCAAAAATATATTTTTAAGTTTCAACATTCAACTTCAAATATTATTGCTATCGAGTGTAGCCTAGAAAATAACTTCCGCCTTCCCTCACCCAGTCACTAATATTGTGTGCATGCTTGATTGTGCTTGCACATGTACGTGCATCTTTCCCTCCACATAAATTTAACTTATAGAAAAAGACTATCACTACAAACAGGACATATCCAGTCTAAAATAACATCTGTACATCTATTGAAACCACAAGTAATCTTTGACTTGCAATGTCACCAGCTGTACTCTCATGTTGCTGGCTGAATGGCTCTTTCAGGTATCTGCTCAATCTCAATCAAATCCCTATAAGTTTTTGCATGAAAAAACATACTAAGTAGTCTATGACAATATGTTCCTCTCCCTACTTTCATTGTGACTTTCTCCATCACCTAATTTCAATTGGCTCCAAGCACAGCTGTTAGTGGTCAATGAAATTGGTACAACGAGTCTTGAGAAATCAGAATCTTTATGGAAAGGCTCGTTTCTATTCGCAGGTGGGTGAAAGACAAGAAGAAAATAATAACAAATTACTATACAGCTGTGGTTTTATTTTTCTTACCATCTTTTACCACACCAGAAACACAGCGGCTGAAATGGGAAAGTAGATATGATGCATTAAAGTTCGCATATTTAGGTAGAGACACTGGAGAGAATGTATATCGCTCGAGCATGAGGAATACCGTGTATCTAAAAATTTGAGCTTGATGCCAACTACACACAATCACATTATGTGTTTGTTATGTTTATTTTACCGTCAGCAATCTACACATTGTGATCTACAGCCCAAATGACTACAATGCGTGAAACATTCAAATAACACAGAAATTAACCTCCAACATCTGTTTGCGCAACTAGGAAAAGGCGCTCCTATTTAGTTATAGTCTAAAAAGATTTCGACTTTCTAACCTCCAAGGGCACCCAACTTAGATTCTGTATCAAAATTCGTAACTTGTCGAGAATCAATAAGCAAGTTAACAAATTGGAGATTGCCCATCAACAAAAGTCAACAGATGGGAGGAAAAAGAAAAAAAAACCCAAATAATCACATATGAAACTAACATAAAGAGCAATACTGAAGAAATCGTCAAAATTACGGAGTGAAAACAGAAGTAAATCTGAATAAGAGAATTAGCAAGAAACTCGTTAACAAATTTTCGTATGTGATGAAAAGGGACTTAACTGAAATCAAACTGAAACCCAAAGTCCCTACAGAGAATTTTAGGGCTTCTTTTTTAGAGGGGGAGATAGAGGGAGACTTTTGAAGTTAGAGGGATATTTGAAAAGTTAATGAAATGATTTTGATTTGACGTGGCACAATTTAATTATGGTAAATATCGCACTCGTACGGAGAGGATGAGAGCGGGCGCGAAAGTAGAGGAGGTGATTGAACGGGCCGGATCCACACACAGCATAACCCGAACCAGTTTAAAGTCGGGCTCCCAGTCTATTCACTTTTTCTGGGGCAGCAATTTGTAACTTGGTGCGAATCGGGTTGGGTTTGAGAAGCCAAACCCGAATCCAACCCGAGGGCGGATTTAGCGGTTTAGAATTTGAAGACCGTCCGGAGCTTATTTTGAAACGGCCCACGGCCCACCATACCCAACTCTAACTCCAGCCCGTTACGAAGATGACTCAAACTTTTGTTAAGCTTGGAGATAAAATATGAGTGGCACTACATGCACACTCTCCACCACACTCTTCACCACACCCCCTCTCCTGCTACAGTACAGGGGGCCCATCTGAGATTTTTTAAAAAATCTCAGGTGGCCCCCCATGCACTGTAGTAGGAGAGGGGGTATGGTGGAGAGTGTGCCTGTAGTGTTTTTCATAAAATATAGGGGGTTTTCTTGTATATTAGTCGCTCAAATCTTGGAAATTGTATATTCAGTTGTCAAATCCTATAGAATATCGCAAAATGACTCAGCTTCAAATCCTATAGAATATCACGAAATGACTCAAGCTTGCCATTAAGCTTGGAGATAAAATATAATGATAAAAAGCGTTCACCTTGATTCACCATGTGTACAGCTAAATTACCAAATAAGTAATTTCCATAAGCTTTCTTGACCAGTTTGACATTAACCAAATTATTATTAAAAGTTTTTGTTTAGGATAGTTTGCCATTAAAAGTCTCCCAACTTAAGAGAGATGATGCAGTGTTGTGAAAAGTTTACGTGAAAAAGAAAGAACAGTGGAAAGTAGGAAGAATAGGGGATTTGAGTAGAAAGCCGTAACAACACTTAATTACTTTAAACATTCAAGCAATATTTAAAATCCATCTTACTTCGAAAAGACTGACTAATAACCGATATCAGACCGCTAGTCAATAAAGAGATCCGGTGTTAAAGAATACACCAAAGCTCAGGCTGCAATTTAAGACGGAACAAAGGCCTACGCGAGCCATTCAAAAGGGAGGAATCGACATCCAATTAGCATTGCATATAAATCAGTTAACTAATATAACGCTTATTTGATGTGTATTTATTTGTCAAAACACACGCACGGATATAAATAGTGAAATTATGATATATATGGTCTAGACACTGAAATTTTCATCATCTATAATTGCTGTTAAGAGAGATTTTCACATTACATTCTTGCATGACATCTCGATTTCAAATTCCTATTCCTCTAAACATTACACGACGAAGGATGGGAGGAAAAAAAAACCTAACACAAGCGAAATCAAACACCATCAGAATCTATCAGCAGTTACCACGACAGGCTGCGCTTCGATGCGCTTCTTAGCGAGATAGGGACCTCTTCTAACAGCATCCTGCAACTGAGAACACAAGAATTTTAAGTCCATCGGTTTCTTATAATCACAAATTTTGCAGCATTTATGAAGCTATTCCATTGTTGAATGAATGCGCATACCTTTGCAGCTACTTCAGCTATGCTGGCATCATGAAGCATATTCGAAGCTGATAAAGCATTGTTAATGGCTGCACAACAATTAAAGCGCGCCTCCATGCCTGAAATTGTTTTAAAAATATATAGTAGGTAGATAATCACATCAAACTACTATTTTTAAAGAGGATAACAAATATTTAAGAGAAAACTACCAAAATGAAAACACAATTAAAAAGCAATTAAGTCATATGGAGACAAAAGAAGCAAACCAAATTTTGTGTCCTCAATGTTTGCATCTGTAACGATTGTTATGATTTCCTGCTTTGAGCAAACCTCCATCAAGCCCCAAGGACGAGCTACTAGTGCAGATATCAATCTGTAACCCTGTAATCAATTTGTTAATCAAAACATAAGGTGATGAGGCAAAGTTTGTGCACATTCACAAGCACATCTAGAAAGACTTAACAGTTATTGTCCTAGTGCATAGTATTAATAAAATAGAAAATTTATATAAGCAATGTTATACAAGCAAGGTCATAAATATTGGATGTCGGGGAAATATCTAATGACCAAAATCATATAGGATTGCGGATATCGGGAAATATTGAGGATATATAATAAATATCAGAGTGTCACATTAGATGTTCTGTAATGTAGAAACATAGAGAAGGCAAAATTATTACTCATCTAATCCTAATATCTCTTAAATAAAGATTATGAGGATATTACAAAATAAGTATGAGATAAAATCATATCTAATCACATCTCATAATATCTACTAGATCTAAATACCAATAATATCTAACACACACTTTTAAGCTGGAGCATATACACTAGATATGTCCACCTTGTTACAAATGGGAATAATATAGCTAGTTGCAAGAGCTTTGTCATCTTTGCTTGGAATACTTGAAGACGTCAGCATTCAAAAAAATTACAGTCACAACCAGTAGAAACCCCTAGGTGGGAAAGCCAATAGAAATCCTAGTCTAGTAAGCTAGAAGAAACCCTAGGCGGGTAAGCCAGTAGAAACCCTAAGCGGGTCGGTAAGTAGAAACCCTAAGTGAGTAGCCAGTAAAGCAACAAAAAACCAAAAAACAGAAAACAGAACATATGATTGATCCATTGCCCGCTTAATCTTGATTTTGACGTCCTTTGACGGGAAAGACGATAAAATCAATGCACCTTGCAAAAAAGAGAAGAGTGAAGCACCTTGCAAAAAGGAGAAGAGTGAAGTTTTGACCGAAAAAGGATCAGGCCTCACCAAGAAGGCGGTAGGGTAAGAGTACTGTTCAAAATGAACAGTATTAAAAAAAAAAAGGTTCAATGAAGGTTTAGGAATCGACTGTAGAAGTTAGAGATGTTGTATGTCAAAGATGTCGTCGAAGCCAAAGTCGAAACGGAAGTGGTCAAAGCCGAAGATGTTGTCGAAGCCGCTATGAAAGTCATGCAAAACCCCCTCGACGGCTACAAGATCTAGAAAGATGGGAGATGTTTCTAGGATTGAGTAGGCTTTGATACCATGTTAAAAAAATAAAGAAGGCAAAGTTATCATTAATCTAACATTAATCTCTCTTAAATATAGATTAGGAGGATATTACAAAATAGGTATGAGATAAAATCATAGCTACTCACATCCCATAATATCTCAATAATATCTCATAATATCTACTAGATCTAAATATCAATAATATCTAATATGTATACATATATTATATAATGTCCTAAAATGTAATCGAGACATAATAAAATGTAAGCATACAAAAAAGTAAATAATATATGCTTAAGATCAAGTAACCAATTGTCAAAACTTATTTAGAGAAAACAATCTACTAGAATTTTTAAACAATCAACTGGAATTTTCTAAAAAGCTTCATAGGGCTGGAATCTTTACTAAAAAAACATAAAAGAAATTTTGTACAATTATATTGTTTAGTGACAAGCTATATTAAAGGACATATAAGGGATATATCGCCCAAATATTGCCAAAAATGGTAAAGGATATTGAGACCATACTGTTTTGCGGCAAGCCTTATAAAAGGACATATTGGCTAGATATATCGAGTATTTCAGGGATATTTAAAACAATGTATACAGGTTGAAAATAATCTACAGATTAAATTGTGACGAATTCATCACTGATTAAATAGTGA
The DNA here is from genome assembly GCF_001876935.1 of Asparagus officinalis. Classification (NCBI taxonomy): domain Eukaryota; kingdom Viridiplantae; phylum Streptophyta; class Magnoliopsida; order Asparagales; family Asparagaceae; genus Asparagus; species Asparagus officinalis. Next base: position 85,819,281 of record NC_033798.1, read on the forward strand.
ACAATTCATCCAACAGCAACTGACCTTCACAGAGTTGATCAATATTGGTATCAATATTACCAAATTTACTACAAAGAATGCAATAGGATAAAATAAAAAAAAATGTTCAAGTCATTTGTTAAGCTTCAGTTTGTAATAGAGAATCCCAAATAAGTTGAGCAAAGTAGGAAAAGCTAGACAACTGTAGACATAATATAACAGCAGCACTATGGCATTTCTCATACTTGGGCAAGGCAATAGAGAAGTTGAAAAAGTTGTAAAGATTTAAATATTGGAAAGGCGCTTACAGCTTGTCGTTTTTCCGGTTCCTGTTGCAGCACCCACAGAAGCAAACCCTGCCAACAAAATTAGATCTCCAACAAATTACGACACAGAACCCTTTGGCTCTAATGGATCGAGTCACAATTACGAGTATAGAAAAATATAAATTAGAAGTAAAGCTGAGACATAGAAATAAACTTGAGTATTATTTGTTAATTGAACAACTTTCAACTAGTAGATTGCTTAGAAATTTGTATAGATGAAATATGTTTGTATAGAGTAAGTCAAGAAAGGGCACTAACAGATGGTGTCATCTTTGGACTATTTGCAGCTGCGGCATAAAATAACTGCCTAAGGCACTTCTCTGCAGCGTTATTAAGCAACATCCTGTCTCCAGGTCGGCTCGCTCCACATATGTCTCCAAGGGCATGCAAAGCAGCCTGAAAATAATATGTTACATAGCATAACACTCTATGGATCTAAATATTGTCTGCACTATGATCACAGAAAGCAAAGCACCATTAGCCCTAACATGTTGATACTGACTTCTAGCGAGAGAAACATGCACCAAAAAGCAAGACATAATAGGGAAACAATTACAACTATTTTCCAGAACCAAATATAACCATCAGTTAAAATTAAATCACAGACAAGGTCTTGCATGGTTCGCATGGTGAAATGCAAGATACTAAATCTTATCAAATCATTATAATGATTGTGCAGGGACAAGTGATTTTCATGAAGAAATACTTATCTAATCACATAAGAACTTGGCTAAAGCATTACAAATTTGCTTTTAATTTTGCATGCTCCTTCTTGCATATTATTTTTGTCATAGCCCATACTGATATGACCTAAAATACAGAAGACATCCAAGGAAAAAGAGTTTCAAGCAGTCCGCTAAACAATATACAGACCTAATCAGAAAATTTTACTTTTAGCAAACTACACAAAATTCAAACGCGATCAATTTACTGGGTTTGGATCTGGATTAAGCCTTCAAATCCCAGACTTTTTCCTTAATATATACAGAAAAGAGAGTGACATGTCCAGCTCTGTGGTTATGAACTCGTACTTATGTCACAAATCATAAGAGAGCTGAAAAAAGAAAACATAAATAACTGAACAAGAGTTCTAGATTGGAAATTGTGATACAATAATGGCTTGGGCATATAAAAAAAATGCTAAACACGAATCAACTTAGACAAGAGTTTATATTCAAATCAAAGAGCAAAAATTTCAGTAAAGATGAAACAAATGTGTATCAGCAAACCCTTTGCACTCACCAGCTGTTTGCCTCTACTCTGGTGGCCAAACACTGCTTGAAACACATGCCTTGCGACAGGAGATGAACTCGTAAGCAATAAAATAGCTCCTTGACTAGCTAGAAACACCAAGAGAGCTAGTAAGGTTCTCGAAATGAATTACAAATCCATAAAGTTCACTTTTAAACTTTGACTTCATGAAGATTTTGAATATAAAACTAGAAGTATAAAAGCAAGTAGAAGCTCTTATGAATCAATATTCTTTCTCATATCGCATCTTTAACTAAATATGGGGTTTGCAACTAAAACATGGAGACAACCAGATTAGACTGAAATAACGAAATGACATTAAAATAAACAAATAAATATGTATGTATGTACGTAGGCACAATAGCGGATACAGAAATTTCTTTTTCTCTTTTTACCTTTTTTTTTTGGTTCGGGGTGGGGGTTTTTTTTGGGTGGGGTAGGGGGGGTTATCTATTTTTCTCAAAAGGCGTCAAGAACGGGTGGAGGCTGGTGCAGATGGGGAATTATGTGGTGTTAGAATTTGATCCCAATGGAAATTTGGGTACGCTGTCCTCTAGAAATGAAAAGGAGGGAGGGGTTTGTGTTATTTTTGGGTTTTGGATTTCTAGTACTGTTAGGGCTGAGTCACGCCCACCGCCGCGGAAGCGATATCACCTGAGAGAGAGCCCTGGCTTTTGTTGTCATAAAAGCACAAGTCAGCCTCTATATTCTTGTTTCTCAAAGGAAACGAGAATAGATAGTGAAATTCTTATTTCTCAAAGGAAACAAGAATCGAAAGTGATATATTTCATCAAAGTGAAATATACACTCTTCCTCTCATCAGCTCTAAGACCGAATATTGAGGGAACCTACAATCTATGACAACTCACAGATAAAACAAATACAAACACGAGATTTACGTGGTTCGGCTAACTAGCCTACGTCCACGGGAGGGGGGTTTCACTATGAGGAGAATACCAAATTCTTACAAATTCTCTCTCACTCACTCTTTTTTTTCTCTCAAAAGAAACTCCACACAAAACCCACTTAATTTTTTTCCCACAATTTTCCCCACACTATTTCCTCTACACCCTACCTCTCTATTTATAGGCGAGGAAAGGGGGCTGAACCGAAAAAATCAGGCGGGAGAAGAAGTGGCGCTCGCGGGAGAAAAATGAGAGCTCGAGCACGAGCTCTGATGTGATGTTGTGGGCTGGCAGAAGAACCCCACGAACTCCACCAGAGAGATATCCAGGCCAAACCAGCTGCGTCACTATACCGCGACTGCCTACGTACCCTCTACCGGGATCAAGCTAACCGTAGTTCTGCAATTATTCTCTGACATAGTCTCCACCTCACCTCCATCAACGCCCCATAGGGCAATCCCCTCTTTGGGCAGATCAACACGGGCTGATATGAAGCAAGTCCAAGCAATGTTGGAACTTGCTGCCTGTGACCACCTTGGTTAACATGTCCGCGGGATTCTCATTCATATGCACCTTCATGAGAGAAATATCTCCTTCCTCTATGACATCCCGCACAAAATGATATCTGACATCGATATGCTTGGTACGGGCATGGTGAACTTGATTCTTCGCCAAGTGAATCGCACTTTGACTGTCGCACCACAAGTTCACGCTTTCCTGCTCGATCCCCAAGTGGTCTAGAAGACCCCATAGCCACAATGCTTCGCCTCTGTTGTAGAAAGTGCCACTGTAGCCTGCAACATTGATCGCCAACTAACTGGAGCTCCATGTATCCTGAATACATACCCAGTAGTAGATCGTCGTCTATCTAGATCGCCCGCATAATCTGAATCCACATACCCGTCGACCTGACATGTATCTCCACCAAAACACAGACCCGTATCCGCGGTACATTTCAAGTACCTCAGGACCCATTTCACCGCTTCCCAGTGCGCTCTTCCCGGATTCGCCATGAATCTGCTGACCACACTAACCGCCTGTGAAATATCAGGGCGTGTACACACCACGGATTCGCCATGAATCTGCTGACCACACTAACCGCCTGTGAAATATCAGGGCGTGTACACACCATTGCATACATTAAGCTGCCAACTGCACTAGCATAAGGGACACGATCCATGTGTGCCTTATCTTCCGCTGTAGTGGGAGATTGTTTCCCTGAAAGCCTAAAGTGTGGAGCCAATGGGATCACCACTGACTTTGCACTTTGCATCCCGAACCTCGCGATCACCCGCTCTATGTAGCCCTTCTGACTTAAGAACAATCGCCGATTCGCCCGCTCTTTTCTAATCTCCATACCCAGTATTTTCTTTGCAGCGCCCATGTCCATCTCGAACTCATTGCTAAGTTGAGATTTCAGCTTATCTATCTCCACCTTGTTTTTCGATGCAATAAGCATGTCATCCACATATAACAAGAGATAGATATAATCACCTCCACGAAGCTTTCGAATGTAGACACAACAATCATAGTCGCTTCGGGAAAACCCATGCTTCAGCATGAAGGAGTCAAATCGCTTGTACCACTGCCGAGGAGATTGCTTCAATCCATAGAGTGACTTCCTCAAGCGACATACATGATTCTCCTTATCCTCAACCTTGTAGCCCTCAGGTTGATGCATATAGATCTCTTCATCCAAGTCTCCGTGCAAGAAGGCCGTTTTGACGTCGAGTTGTTCCAGCTCAAGATCACCATGAGCAACAATACTCAATAGCACCCGAATAGAGGTGTGTTTCACCACCGGAGAAAATATCTCATTGTAATCCACACCCTCTCTTTGTGCAAACCCCTTAGCCACTAGCCTCGCCTTGTACCTCGTTCCACCGAGCTCTGAAGGATCTTCCTTTCTTTTATATAGCCACTTACAACCAATAGCTTTCTTTCCTACGGGCAATGGGACCACCTCTCATGTTTGGTTCTTCCGGAGAGATTCCATCTCCTCCATCGCAGCCAACCAATTCTCACTATTCTTATCTCGAATAGCTTCCTTGAAGGAGACCGGCTCATCTTCCTCCACCGAGAGTGCGTATTCAACCAAATTAACATGCACATAGTGCTTCAGGGGTTGATCAGCCCCCAGCTTCTGTACCTGCTTGTATACTCGCCTTGGCCTAGTGGAAACCAAACTATCCTCGAGCTGCTGTTGTTGTAGTGCATGTGTATTCTCCTGCTGAACCTCCTCCTGTTCAAGCTCGATCTTTCACTTGAACACGACTAGAACCTGGTTGGTCTTTAGGTTCTATCTCAATAACCTGGGACTCGGGAGTCCCAACAGTCTCAACACCACCATCTTTGGGCACCCTAGCAATCATGGACTTCTCATCAAAGGTAACGTCCCTGCTGATAACGAACTTCGAATCTTTTGTACACCAAAGGCGGTAGCCTTTTACGCCCTTTGCATACCCCAAGAAAATTACCTTCTTGGCCCTCGCGTCAAGCTTTCCCTCATTGACGTGATAGTAGGCGGTACACCCGAAGATTCGGAGCCTCTCATAATCTGCATGCTTCTCTGACCACACCCGATAGGGTGTATCACCATCCAATGTTGAATGTGGAGATCGATTCACTATATAGCAAGCTGTAGCAATCGATTCTGCCCACCATTCTTTGCCCAAACCAGCATATGATCGCATACTCACTGCTTTCTCCCGCAGTGTTCGGTTCAGTCTTTCCGCGACCCCATTTTGCTGTGGTGTAGATCTAACTGTCCAGTGTCTAGCAATACCCTCCTGATCACAGAACTCCTTGAAGGCACCATCTGTGTACTCTGTACCGTTGTCAGATCTCAGTGCCTTCAATTTCTTGCCCGTCCTGTTCTCAACCATCGCCTTCCACTTCTTGAATGTCTCAAATACCTCATTCTTATGCTTCAGGAAATAAACCCAAGCATACCTCGAATGATCATCTATGAATGAGACAAAGTATTTGGAACCACCCTTGGAAGTTGTCAAAGCCGGACCCCAAATATCCGTGTGCACATAATCTAGTATCCCTCTGCTCTTGTGTTTGCTTCTCAGGAATTGAACCCTGTGCGCCTTTCCATACACAGTCCTCACAAAAATCCATGCAAGGCCTCTTCAGATTCTTCAGCAAATCCTCTTTACCAAGCAGATCCAGACCCTTCTCTGACATGTGCCCAAGCCGCCTATGCCATAACCGTATGTGCTCACATGGGTCTCCACCACTTCCTTCAGCTCCAACTGCTGCATCTCCCGTCACCGTCGTACCCGAGAAAGTATATAGATTACCGTGACGAACACCCTTCATCACTGTTAGGGAACCTCGAACAACCTTCTTTACTCCGTTCTCTGTAACAATCTTGCAGCCACCGGAGTCTAATGCACCCACTGAGATAAGATTCTTCCGCAAGTCGGGAACGTGCCGCACGTCCGTTAGGGATGCATCTTGATTTTGATATCACCTAGCCCCACCGTTTTACAAGCATGGTTGTTCCCCATCAATACGGTTCCACCATCAATGCTCTTGTAGGTAGTAAACCACTTTCTGTTTGGACACATATGGTAAGAGCAACCAGAATCAAGAATCCACTTCCCGGAGGTATCCTCACCATCCGTGACGACATAACATTCCTTATCGCTCCCATCCTCTGAAGCGTAGCTCGCCTCTTCCTTGCCTTCTCGTCTTTCAGTCTTGTTGTTCTTCTTTTTCCCACCTACTCTCTTGTTAGGACAATCGACCTTGAAATGCCCAACTTCACCGCATTTGAAACACGCTCGTCCCGCAAGAGGTCTCGATTTAGATCTAGACTTTCCTCCCTTGCCTTTTCCTCGCTCATTGCCTCTTCCTCTGGCAAACAGTCCCTGCGCTTGTTCTTTGTTACCACCAGTGACCATATCACTAGTTGCAATTTTTCGAAGATCATCCGCTAAAAGCGCCGTTCTAGTTTCATCCATCGATAAAGTATCACCCACAAGCATCAGTGTTTGTACCAGGTTCTCATAAGACTTCGGCAGAGATAGAAGTAGTAGAAGCGCCTGATCATCGTCTTCCACTATCACCTCAATGTCTTTCAAGTCTGATAAGATCCTATCAAACTTGTTGATGTACTCCCGGATTGACGAGCCCTCATCCATCTTGCAAGTATATAATTTGGATTTTAAATAGATCCGGTTCGTTAGACTCTTCGTCATGAAGGTGTTTTCTAACTTTAATCACACACCCGCAGCCGTTTCCTCCCCGTCTACCAAGAAAGCTACATCCCTCTCAAGGCATAGGATAATCCCGCAGCCGTTTCCTCCCCGTCTACCAAGAAAGCTACATCCCTCTCAAGGCATAGGATAATCGACGCTCATGCTTCCAGATCCAGCTCCTCCCAATCCTCATCAGACATATTTTTATGCTTCTCTCTTCCAGCCAAAGCATTGTGCAACTTTTGCGAAATCAGCGAATTTTTCATCTGCATCCTCCAATAGGAAAAATCATTTTTCCCATTGAATTTTTCAATCTCGTATTTTCCAACTTTACTTGTTTTACTTGTAGAAGTCATTTTCCGCTTGTATTATGTCAATCCGCTTCTCTCAGGAATTTTTAACAATTTCTTTGTGTTTTACCACACAATATTCAACCACCACCTCAGATCAGAAATTTTACCACCTCCAGTCTGAATAAGGGCTCTGATACCAATTGTTAGGGCTGAGTCACGCCCACCGTCGCGGAAGCGATATCACCTGAGAGAGAGCTCTGGCTTTTGTTGTCACAAAAGCACAAGTCGGCCTCTATATTCTTGTTTCTCAAAGGAAACGAGAATAGATAGTGAAATTCTTATTTCTCAAAGGAAATAAGAATCGAAAGTGATATATTTCATCAAAGTGAAATATACACTCTTCCTCTCATCAGCTCTAAGACCGAATATTGAGGGAACCTACAATCTATGACAAACAACCAGAAAACAATAAATACACGAGATTTACGTGGTTCGGCAAACTTACCTACGTCCACAGGAACGAGATTTACGTGGTTCGGCTAACTAGCCTACGTCCACGGGAGGGGGGTTTCACTATGAGGAGAATACCAAATTCTTACAAATTCTCTCTCACTCACTCTTTCTTTTCTCTCAAAAGAAACTCCACACAAAACCCACTTAATTTTTTTCCCACAATTTTCCCCACACTATTTCCTCTACACCCTACCTCTCTATTTATAGGCGAGGAAAGGGGGCTGAACCGAAAAAATCAGGCGGGAGAAGAAGTGGCGCGCGCGGGAGAAAAATGAGAGCTCGAGCACGAGCTCTGATGTGATGTTGTGGGCTGGCGTGGGCAGACGAGCGGCGCGGCACAGAGGGCAGGCTTGCGCGCGCACGGAAGCGGAAAGCAGGCAGCCAAAAGCAGGCGGCCAAAAAACAGATGCCCACGTGCGTGGGCCCCTCTCGTTCCCACGATCACAAGTACGGTAAGTTTGGGCTTTAATATTAGGGCATGTGTGACTTTCTTATTGGAAATTTAAAGGGGCTCTACTAGATTCTTACTTCTTTAGATATATTCGGTAATCTGGGGGTGCAATTTTAATCTCTCTTGGGGGGCTGCAAAAAGAACTACTGCTTACATGTAAAGATTCTAAGGATTCAACTGCACCCTTAGGAGACGCATAAATCCGCCCCTGCATATGCACATGCACGCATGTAGGTATCAGAGGAAAATGTCCTATGCTACAACAGGGTGAGCATTACTCAGTCTAAACTGAACGATTTGATTGAATCAGCGCGTATCCTCAGCCCTTGAAGTTTCGTTTTAAATTGATTTATTTAGATTGGATAATTTCAAGCACAACCAACCGAATTGGCCAACTCCTTCTTGTTAATAATTCAGCTCACGTGAAATTGATGTGATTCTTCTGAGTTTTCTCCCCTCCCTCACAAGAAACCATAAACTTGACTCTCCTCTCCTCATCAAAATCTTGCTCATAGATCTACTCCTGGTTCAGATGGTCAAATAGATAACGAGGTTTTTTCTAACCTATAGGTGTTTACCTGTAAACATCATCCAACATGTCTAACATGACAGCCAAAATGCAACGATAAACGTTTTTCATGTTGTTCATTGGTTTTCGGTAAATTATTAACAATACATCAAGATTTCCCAATATATCGAGATGAGTGACATTTTGGAATTTTCCCAATAGACTGAGCGACATTAACGGCAACATGGTGTCATCTCGGGTTTTCCGTTAACAATATTCCACAGCAAACCCAAATTGGACTTTCCAGCTTTTTTTCATCTTTTCTCTCTTAATTAGAAAGGCACTTAAGTTTCTTCTCTATTCAAATAGAAACAGAAATAATAATAATAATAATGTACAAATAAATAAACAAACATATGTATGTATTTGTCTGTCCAATCATCAAGCACTCATCACCACATTAACAACATAAGAGAGAAGTTCCTCTATATTTTAAAATTTAAATCATCTGAGCGTGGACATAGGACTACATCTTTTTTAATAGACTTACTGTGCATTTAGCTGGGAGCTAAGAAGCTTACCAGTAAATGCTTATTGAGTTGTATGTTCTGAACATAGACGGGTGTTGATTAAATTGGGAAAAGAGATCCGTAAGTTATATAAGATATCATACTCACATGCCCCAATTTGGCCTAAAGCTTCAATTGCACTCTCATATTCATCTGAATCTTGACCTTCTAGCAACTTCAGTCTTCCATCAATAGCCAAAAGAAGAGAGGTAACTGCTGAAGTTCCAAAAGAAGATACACCATTCTTTGAATTAGTCAAATATCAATATTACCAACATGATTAGAATTTAAATATGAATTATTACCCATGAGACTTTTGGATAACAAAAGGGGGGGAAATCAATAGGAGGCACCTACCAGTTATGATACAGGATATAGAAAATTTTAGACTTGAATATGCAAATCCATATTCTTGGAATTTAAAAATTATATCCATCATCCTAGAAATTGACCTCTGTAAAAGTGAAAAACCATTACACTAAATTTGATTATAAACTCAAGATGTTATTGTAATACCTTCAGTTGTTTGATATTACGTGCTAAATAGTAAATACATATAATCTCACTTACTGCATCTCCACAACACAAAATAATTATACATTAACTGGTTATGTTTCCCCTACCGTTATAGTTCATTACCGTGTACCAGTCCACTACTTATTTCACACATTATATCTCAAGGGATAAAGGATAACAACTACTAAAGGTTAAATAAAAGTCTTAACAGCACCTTGAGCAAAGATGAACAATTGAAATTTAAAAGCATAGCTTACTTGACTCGTCAAGCTCCTCGTGAGCATCAGCTAAAGAAAGAAGCCTTCCACTTATCAGACATGCTCTTGATCGTAAAACCGAATCTATTCCAGCATCACTAAAATGGATTTGAATTACATGAAACATAAAAATTTTAAAGTTCTTCAAGAACCACACAATATTCAACCACCACCTCAGATCAGAAATTTTACCACCTCCAGTCTGAATAAGGGCTCTGATACCAATTGTTAGGGCTGAGTCACGCCCACCGTCGCGGAAGCGATATCACCTGAGAGAGAGCTCTGGCTTTTGTTGTCACAAAAGCACAAGTCGGCCTCTATATTCTTGTTTCTCAAAGGAAACGAGAATAGATAATGAAATTCTTATTTCTCAAAGGAAACAAGAATTGAAAGTGATATATTTCATCAAAGCACTCTTCCTCTCATCAGCTCTAAGACCGAATATTGAGGGAACCTACAAGCTATGACAACTCACAGATAAAACAAATACAAACACGAGATTTACGTGGTTCGGCTAACTAGCCTACGTCCACGGGAGGGGGGTTTCACTATGAGGAGAATACCAAATTCTTACAAATTCTCTCTCACTCACTCTTTCTTTTCTCTCAAAAGAAACTCCACACAAAACCCACTTAATTTTTTTCCCACAATTTTCCCCACACTATTTCCTCTACACCCTACCTCTCTATTTATAGGCGAGGAAAGGGGGCTGAACCGAAAAAATCAGGCGGGAGAAGAAGTGGCGCGCGCGGGAGAAAAATGAGAGCTCGAGCACGAGCTCTGATGTGATGTTGTGGGCTGGCGTGGGCAGACGAGCGGCGCGGCACAGAGGGCAGGCTTGCGCGCGCACGGAAGCGGAAAGCAGGCAGCCAAAAGCAGGCGGCCAAAAAACAGATGCCCACGTGCGTGGGCCCCTCTCGTTCCCACGATCACAAGTACGGTAAGTTTGGGCTTTAATATTAGGGCATGTGTGACTTTCTTATTGGAAATTTAAAGGGGCTCTACTAGATTCTTACTTCTTTAGATATATTCGGTAATCTGGGGGTGCAATTTTAATCTCTCTTGGGGGGCTGCAAAAAGAACTACTGCTTACATGTAAAGATTCTAAGGATTCAACTGCACCCTTAGGAGACGCATAAATCCGCCCCTGCATATGCACATGCACGCATGTAGGTATCAGAGGAAAATGTCCTATGCTACAACAGGGTGAGCATTACTCAGTCTAAACTGAACGATTTGATTGAATCAGCGCGTATCCTCAGCCCTTGAAGTTTCGTTTTAAATTGATTTATTTAGATTGGATAATTTCAAGCACAACCAACCGAATTGGCCAACTCCTTCTTGTTAATAATTCAGCTCACGTGAAATTGATGTGATTCTTCTGAGTTTTCTCCCCTCCCTCACAAGAAACCATAAACTTGACTCTCCTCTCCTCATCAAAATCTTGCTCATAGATCTACTCCTGGTTCAGATGGTCAAATAGATAACGAGGTTTTTTCTAACCTATAGGTGTTTACCTGTAAACATCATCCAACATGTCTAACATGACAGCCAAAATGCAACGATAAACGTTTTTCATGTTGTTCATTGGTTTTCGGTAAATTATTAACAATACATCAAGATTTCCCAATATATCGAGATGAGTGACATTTTGGAATTTTCCCAATAGACTGAGCGACATTAACGGCAACATGGTGTCATCTCGGGTTTTCCGTTAACAATATTCCACAGCAAACCCAAATTGGACTTTCCAGCTTTTTTTCATCTTTTCTCTCTTAATTAGAAAGGCACTTAAGTTTCTTCTCTATTCAAATAGAAACAGAAATAATAATAATAATAATGTACAAATAAATAAACAAACATATGTATGTATTTGTCTGTCCAATCATCAAGCACTCATCACCACATTAACAACATAAGAGAGAAGTTCCTCTATATTTTAAAATTTAAATCATCTGAGCGTGGACATAGGACTACATCTTTTTTAATAGACTTACTGTGCATTTAGCTGGGAGCTAAGAAGCTTACCAGTAAATGCTTATTGAGTTGTATGTTCTGAACATAGACGGGTGTTGATTAAATTGGGAAAAGAGATCCGTAAGTTATATAAGATATCATACTCACATGCCCCAATTTGGCCTAAAGCTTCAATTGCACTCTCATATTCATCTGAATCTTGACCTTCTAGCAACTTCAGTCTTCCATCAATAGCCAAAAGAAGAGAGGTAACTGCTGAAGTTCCAAAAGAAGATACACCATTCTTTGAATTAGTCAAATATCAATATTACCAACATGATTAGAATTTAAATATGAATTATTACCCATGAGACTTTTGGATAACAAAAGGGGGGGAAATCAATAGGAGGCACCTACCAGTTATGATACAGGATATAGAAAATTTTAGACTTGAATATGCAAATCCATATTCTTGGAATTTAAAAATTATATCCATCATCCTAGAAATTGACCTCTGTAAAAGTGAAAAACCATTACACTAAATTTGATTATAAACTCAAGATGTTATTGTAATACCTTCAGTTGTTTGATATTACGTGCTAAATAGTAAATACATATAATCTCACTTACTGCATCTCCACAACACAAAATAATTATACATTAACTGGTTATGTTTCCCCTACCGTTATAGTTCATTACCGTGTACCAGTCCACTACTTATTTCACACATTATATCTCAAGGGATAAAGGATAACAACTACTAAAGGTTAAATAAAAGTCTTAACAGCACCTTGAGCAAAGATGAACAATTGAAATTTAAAAGCATAGCTTACTTGACTCGTCAAGCTCCTCGTGAGCATCAGCTAAAGAAAGAAGCCTTCCACTTATCAGACATGCTCTTGATCGTAAAACCGAATCTATTCCAGCATCACTAAAATGGATTTGAATTACATGAAACATAAAAATTTTAAAGTTCTTCAAGAAAATTTTACAATGTCGAACAATGGACACATCAAAAAGTAGCCAGTAGAAATTTATTTCAGGACTACCTTATCATATCAGCCAATATATGAAGCAAGGTGACCTTTGATAAGAACCTTGAGCTATGAGGAGATTCCACCAACTGCACAGTGAATGCCAATATGAGCAAAAACAATCCTGTGAGTAAATCGATATACCTTCTAAACCAAGACTAACCAAGAACTATTACAGCTGTAGAGGATCCTTCATTAATTCATGACTGTCCAGTGTCAACTTGTGAATCGAGTACAGACCATTAATGGAAAGACAAGTAGTAAACATTCAGCCATGCCTAATAAGACACTAGTGCCTTCATTAGTTTCCATCTGCAGAACTGTTATAGGTATTTGGAAGATTTGTAAGGTATATGGTGGATTATTGCATAAGAACATATCCAACCACAACTAACCTAGCATCCAATGATATGTAATTAGGTATAGCTTTTGATCGGAACATATTTCCCTACTAAGATCTATTTACGTCCATTGTTTACTTATAGTGATTTTCAGTCGGGCAACAGATTATTTCTACATATTGCTTGTAGTTAGATCTAAAGCAAAGAAAAGATCAATCTAACATGACCTGTTATTGTAGTTGCTCTGTATAGATTCAGCCAAATCTTACTGAATACCAAGTACGTCAAAAGTGACTGGGCATGGTATAGCGAACCTCTGAAGCCCAGACCAACCCAACCCAATCCAGTACATTAACATTTTACAGGTTACAAGTAGGCAGAATACAGAGCACATGTAGTAAACTGATAACTGAAACCCCTAATAAAAAATGTTTATCCCTGCATATGCTGCATCTAAAAGCCTACACAAAGTAAGTACTTATATTTTTTGTAGAGGCATTTCTCCTTTTGAAACATAATTGATGTGCAGACGCACACTGCCAAATTGACCGTATACGATAATGTTACAGCTATACAGCATCAAAGCATCATGGACTAATTATTACTCAAAAGTATCCTTCTCCAGAACCAGATTAGGTTTCTTAACAAAGCCCCATTTCAGTACTATGCTTAAAAAGTAAGGTTATAAGGAATATACTGTCAGAACGTATTGCATTACATTTTATGTCAAATAATGGAAAAAATCAACATCTCAGTTCAACCAATAAAATAACAAAAATCCTCTGGAAGCTTCGCACATAACCTCAGGATAAAATATTGTCAATTAACTATGTGCTTAACTGCTTATTAGTTACTTCTCAT
>NC_033798.1:85833263-85854485 GCF_001876935.1 Asparagus officinalis
AGCCAACAGTTAACGCATGAGTTCTTGACAAAAGCAAGTACCCCCCATTCAAAATCATGAGTACCAAAATTCCAAAAAGGAATACATTCTAAAACTATCCAATCCACCTATGAAAGTAACACAATCAACAATCTCCTAAAAACGATTTAATAAAAAATTACTTCTGTTATCACCCACTTCTCTTACGCTTAAGCGACAACATTTCTCAGAACCTTTCAGCATCCAGAACTGAATCTGTAAGCCAACCAAAGAAAATGAGCTCTCTACCAACCAAAGTTTGTATTGCTCCAAAAACAAGTAAATATTAAAGACTATCCAGACCAACCATGAAAAAAACCAATACAATCTCCTAAATCAAATCAATGAGGAAGTCTAGGTTTCTTTCATTGTACGAATGGGATAATATAACTGGCTGTAAACACATAGCAAACATCAACTTGACTGCTAGCTTTACTGTCTTGTTACCACAATTTAGACAACCTTAAGCTACATTTAGCTGACTTTGCAAAGCTCTATAGTAAATTCTATGAAAAGTGCTAACATTTCCGGACCTTTATAATCAAATGTTTTCCCATTAAAAAATTGGAACTATTTTTCCTGGACATTGATGAACATGCATGTGCAGACTTGCATGCAGTCTGTGTCTACACTGTAAAAAGAAAACAAATTTGACCATCAACTAACACATAAATGTTGCAATCAATGAGTTACAGTAGATCCCAAGTATATCAAAAAAATAAGAATGAGAAGGGGGGAAATGAAGGCTGGACATGAAGGCTGCAGAGAAGCATGTATGTAACTTTTAGTCAATTCAATAGTTTAACTTAAATTGTAAAGAAAATGACAGAAACTCCATGAGATAGTTCACCTCATATAAGAGCTCGAGAGCACTTAAAGTAGTGAGCATATCATCTCTGTTGTTGATCTCTGCCTCAAATAATTTCAGCAAGTTTGCTTTGTGCACTGCTGATGCAACCGAACTAGAAAGTGAAAACAATTCTTTAATCAACGCCAAAACTCGAATTCGTCCCTGAAAATTTAGATTGGATGCATTTAGTTAAAGATTAAGGCGCCATATCAAACTTCAGTGTAACTTAAGTTCGTTCTTACATGAGTTCTGTTATTGCTAAACCAAAGTAGGAAACAAAAAAACTAAAAACTTGCAGTATTCAATTCACTCTCCAGCATCAGCATAAGTAATACGGTTTTCACTCCCCAGGCACACTGTATGAGCATCAATATAGTCAGCGATCAACACAGAACACAACAAATCATTATGTCGCTATATTTTCTGAGTTCACAATAATTTCCTGTTATCTACACACTGGACTCCCACATGGTAGCTTACTTAGACCTGATACTACCCTCCACAAGAGCAATAGCTTTATCACTTGCACATTATTAAATAAATGACTGAAGTCTACTTGTCATCAATCTAAGGCAATTTTCATTTAGGTCTTGATGCTCATTCTCATTGCAACATTATCTACAATCATACTGCTCCTCCTAACTTGCCTATTCGTTAATACTCATTGGATATGCACAAACCATTGGAGTTGGTTCTCCTACGTTTCAGCCTTAAAATGAAGCCATTTCTAGTTGTCAAAAATGCACACCTTCTCATTATCCTATAGCATATAGGTATCATCCATCTTACTCTCTCATTTTAATTTTCAACTACATTCATTTCCTGGACATTTCTTCATTTCCAACTTATGGACGGGCAAACATCTCTGGTTTTGTAGCCATCTAATATAAAGATCATGTTTTTAGCACTGCAAGCTCACTTCAACAAGATAACAGTCCACATATTACGCAGCTGATTGCAATTCTCATAAATATGCATAAAGTACAAATTATTGTCAACGGTTAATAAATAATGTAGCAGACACTCAAATATCGTGGTGATTACTTCCTAAAATAACTATAGTGCAACTTGCTTCCTGCCATCTGATACTTGTGAGTTGTGATAGTCGAAATTGGGTGTTTAATGAACTTTTAAGAAGATATAATAGTTTTGTTTATCTGTTGAAGAGGGAGAAAAGTTGCAGCACCAGAGTAGAAATAGCAAATGTATGAAATATGTTGAAACGAGTAGAAATAGCAAATGTATGAAATATGTTGAAATGGTAAATCATGATTAACCGAATAACCCAATACTTAATTCTAACTCTCCCCCTCAAGCTGGAGCATATATATTAATCATGCCCAGCTTGTTACACAGAATGGAAAACACCTTAGATGAAGTAGCTTTAGTGAGAATGTCAGCTAACTGGTCTGAAGACGGAGTGAACTAAAGAGAGATCACTTTCTTTTCCCAAGCATCTCTGACAAAATTACAATCAACTTCAGTGTGCTTAGTTCTCTCATGAAACACTGGATTCTTTGCAATATGGATAGTAGATTGATTATCACAATGCATAGGCATAAATCCAGGCTGAGTAAAACCAATCTCGATCAATAGCTTCTGTAACCATATCATCTCACAAACAGTATAAGCCATAGCTCTGTATTCTGCCTCTGCACTAGATCGAGATACTATATTTTATTTCTTGCTCCTCCAAGTAACCAGATTTCCTCCAATAAAGGTAAAAAATCCAGAAGTGTTTCTATCTCCAATATCCCCCGCATACCCAGCATTAGAATAGACGAGATGTGTAAATGTCCATGTTTCTTATACAGTAATCCTTTTTCTGGACAACTTTTAACATAAGCTAAATTCTCAGAGCAGCAATCCAGTGAACCTCTCTAGGTTTATGCATAAACCTGCTCAGTACTCCCACTGCAAAGATAATATCAGGTCTGGTCACAGTAAAATAGATCAACTTGCCAATCAATCTCCTATATCAGCCCGCATCATCTAGGAGAGGACTTTATCACGCCACAAATCCACATTCACCTCCATGGGAGTGTTTGCTGGCTTACACCCCAAAAGGCACATCTCTTCTAATAAGTCCAATATATATTTTCTTTGAGATAAAAGCAAACGGTCCTTTTGATATGCAATCTCAATCCCAAGAAAGTATTTGGGTTTTCCCATATCTTTGGTGACAAAGTGACATGAAAGGTACTCATTAGCCTCTACTAAGGCAGCAAGGTCACTCTCAATTAGCAAGATGTTATCAACATATGCTGTCAGAATCACCAAACCAGATGTAGTGCGCCGGATAAAGACGGAGTGATCAGACCAACATCATTTGAAACCGACACCAGATATAGCAGTACTAAATTTCTCAAACCATGCCCGTGGACTTTGTTTGAGACCATAAATCGCCTTTATGCTTGCAGACAGTATTCTCCCCCTTAGCAGCATACCCTAGAGGTTGCTCCATATAGACTTCTTCCTGCAAGTTATCATACAGGAAGGTATTTTTAACATCTAGCTGAAACATTGTCCAGTCCAGATTAACAGCCATAGATAAAAATAGACGAATGGAATTGAGATGGGCAACGGGAGAGAACGTCACAAGATAGTCAACCCCATAGGTTTGAGTATAATCCTTAGCAACAAGATGAGCTTTATATCGATCAATCTGTGCGATACTTCAAGGTATAAACCCACCGACAGCCAACCACAGTAGCACCCGTCGGAAAAGATACAAGATCCCAAGTCCTTCTAGAAACAAGTGCGTCCATTTCTTCATCCATGGCTAGTTTCCAAGCAGGAACTAACACGACCTCCTCATAGGACTTGGGTAAAGATATAGAGGATAAGGACAAAGCAAACTGACGAGAAGAGGGAGTAAGACGGTCATAAGAAACAAAATCAGATATAGGATGATTAGTACAAGACCGTTTACCTTTCCGATGAGCAATTGAAATGTCCAAATCAGAGGAAATGGAAATATTAGAATGAGACAGACCTGCAACGGGAAATAATTGTTCGGTTGAAACAGAGGGAAAAACTTTTGGACGGCAAAAATACGTCAGTATTGGCGGTGTTGCAGATGGCACAATAGAGGCATTTTGTAGTCCTGGAGAAGATCCATTAGCAGAAAGAACAGAAGCAGGTAATGGAACAATAGTAGGAGCAATAGACGGAATAGGCACAGATGGATTGACAAATGGAGATGAACCAGTCGAGGAGAAATATGGAACAAACTCAAAAAATGTTACATCTGCAGACACAAGATATCTTCTGGTGGATGAGTTATAACAACGATAACCTTTTTGAGTACACGAGTAGCCTACAAAGACACATAATAGACCGTGGAGACATTTTATCCAGTCCTGAAGACAAATCCTGAACAAAACAAGTACAGCTAAAAATACGGGGAACCACAGGAAAAAGGCAGGTGAACGGTATTGTACCATTAAGAACAGGAGAGCATCATATTGATCAGGAAACATGCACTGAGAACAGCATCAGACCACAAATACTTTGGAACATGCATATGTATCATCTGGGTTTTAACAACATCTAAAATGTGTCTATGCTTCCTCTCAACAACTCCATTTTGTTGTGAAGTGTGAGAACATGAAGTTTAATGGATAATATCAATATTTGCACAAAAACGAGAGATGTCATCTTTCATGTATCCAACGCATTATCGATACGAATGATACGAATAGAGGTGGAAAATTGGTTTTTAATTTCTTTGTAAAATATTTCAAAAACAATCGAAACCTCAGATCTCTCTTTTAATAGATAAAATCAAGTCACGCGAGAGAAGTCATCAATAAAGACAAAGAAATATCTGTAACCTTTCACTGAAGGTATACGACAAGGACCTCAAACATCAGAATGGACTAACTCAAACGCAGAACTATTGCGTTTATCAATATGACTCGGATAGGTAGCACGATGGTGCTTACCCAGTTCACAAGACTCACAACCTAAAGAAGAATCAGAAGATTGGATAGAAATGACAAATCTAAACTTCGATAACGAGGGATGACCAAGGCGTTGATGTCATAGTAAAGGATGATCAGATTTTTCTGCAACAAGACTAATAACGGGCCTATTATCGTCCAAATAGTACATGCATCCTCTCTCATGCCCCGAACCAATCGTCATCTCAGTTGCTAGGTCCTGAAAAGCACAATAAGAAGGAAAGAATGTTACTTTACAGTTATGTTTGGTGTACTGATTGATAGATAGTAAACTGACAAGAAATTTTGGAAGATATAAGACGTCAGTAAGGATCAATGATGAAGTAGCATGGACTACTCCATCACCAAGAACTGGAGAGTATGTACCATCAGCAATGCGGACCAATGTAAACTTGTCAGAAAATTTTAAAGAAACAAATTGATCTTTTATACCTGTCATATAAGAAGAGGTACCAAAATCTAATACACATGACCTGTGAGGAGAAGCAATATAGGCATCCATATCTGAAGAGGATGCATGAGTAGCAGAATGACTATTCTGAGAGGACTCGAGTTGACGCAACCGGTTATACTCAGATTGCAAAATCTAAACAGTGGAGGGAATAGTTGACAGAGAATCAACAGAAGTATGTGTAATATCAACAATCTGGGCCCATGCAGGGCGACCAAACTTCTCCCAATACTTCTCAGAGATATGATTAGTCCTTCCACAATGTATGCACTGACGCAAAGTCTTATCTGAGTCAACATGTCTCCCAAAGGTGCCACGTCCTCCCCCTGTGTCGTGGCCACGTCCTCGACCACGACCTCTGTCACGTCCGGAGAACATAGCAGACTGATCAAATGATGGAACGGTCGGTGTGAGAGATGCAATAGTCACTCCAGTAGTTACCTGCATAACTCTGGAGAACGTAACAGTCAAGGAAGGGATAGTATCTCCCCCGAGTATTTGGCCTCGTATCTGAGACTATAAAGTGGGACTCAGACCTGACAAGAACTTGGAGACTGCAAGGTCCTTATGATATCCTAACAGAGTTGGTGTATCCGTAACGACGGGCTGATGCATCTCTAATTCATCGATTAGATTTTTCAGCTCACCAAAGTATTCAGGTACAGAGCGATCGCCCTGTTGAAGAGAAAAAATGCGTTCATACAACTCGAACACACGGGATGCATTTTTCTCATTCCGTACATATTTTTTAAATTATCTAACATCTCCTTAGCAGTGTTCAAGAACATGATACTGCTACTAATCTGGGCTTCCATGCTATTAAGAAGACAAGTCATCAAACAGCAGTCAGCAGCGATCCATACGGGATACGTAGGATCTGTAGATGCGGGAGGTGGGGCTAGAAGATGAGCTAATTTATTCTGAGCACCAATAAAGATGCGAAAGACATGTGCCCAAAGTAGATAGTTGTTGTCATTTAACTTCACCGTGGTCTCCAATATAATTTTGGGGGCAGAGATCTCAACAGTAATAGGGTAGTAATAGCAGCAGAAGAGATGTCAGATCTTATCGTTGTTACAGAACAGGATAGTACAGTAGCAGGAGGATCACAATCTTCTTGTATAAAACCCGAAGGTTTAAAACAGAAACTCGAAGGTTAGAATAGAACCCGAAGATTAGAACCCGAATGTTAGAATAGAAAACTCGAAGGTCAGTTTTCAGAAACCCGAAGATTAGAATAGAAAACACGAAGGTCAGTTTTCAAGAACCCGAATGTTAGGTTTTTTTAATATATATATATATATATGAGAAAACTGTGTATGCACTGCCAGCTCTCCGTTTTCGTGCGTTGCAGGGGTTTTTTCAAAAAAAACCTGCATTTAATCCCCTCCGTGACCTTATCTCTCTCTCATCAAATCTCTATCTTCTCCCCAAATCTCTCTTTTCCCCCCAGTTCCTTATAGTTGTTTTTTTGTTTTTGTTTTTGTTTTGAAATCTGTAGGCTCTTACACCCTCATCAAGAACCCTCGTCAAGAATACATCACTCCTCTCCTTTCACAAATCAGGCTCAACAAAAAGGCCCAAACCCAAACAACAAAAAAATACATCAACTTAAAAAGAAAAGGGGATCGGAGGCAAAGACAGACGACAACGATGACAACGACGGCAGACGACGACAACAAAGGGCGGCGTCGGCGACTAGATCTGGGGTTGGGGAGCTTCGAGAAGAAGGGAACAGGCGTCGGCGAGCTTGGAGAAGAAAGGAACAGACTGTCGACGAGCTTGGATAGCGACGCATCTGGCGTCGGCGGGAGTCGGCGAGCTTGGACGACGAGCACAAAGACGGCGGCGAGCACTGAGGATGAGAGATCTGCGCGCTGCGAGTTCGAGGAGCGACGGATCTGGCGTTGCTAGCATCGACGAGCACTGATGGCGAGGATACAAGCGGCAGGGTGGCTTCGGCGCAGAGTAGCAGTCGGACTTTTGTCGCTGCAGGTACAGATCGTTTTTGTTTGTGTTAGGGTTTGGAGGGTGATGGCTCTGATACCATGTTGAAATGGTAAATCAGAATCATATTAGGGTTTCTCCTCATGGCTCTAAATATATAGGAGTACAAATGGGTAATAGAATATTGGGTCTTAACCCGATAACCCAATACTTAATTCTAACAAAATAGAATAGTAATAATCTTCTGAGAAATCAGTCAACTACTCTATTCTAGATTTTTCCAAGACGACTAGATTTCATCAAAAAGATTTACATGAAAAATTGAAGCCTAGTGCAGCATAATGAATTGACATGAGTTTATTTGTTGTGCTTCCAGTATCTTAATGTCCATCTCTCCAGTACTCCACCTATTCTTATAGCCATTTTCTATTGAGATATCTGGTTCCAAGTTTGAAAAAGCACAACTTTCTTCAGAATTTCCCTTGTTTCAAAACTATACACCCATATGGGCCACATCTAAAATTCAACCACGTTACTTCTCCAGATCCATCTTGGGCAAACTCTCATGAGCAATCCCTATGGTTGAGGAGACGACGCTAATATTATATATCACCTTTGAAATGTAGTGAATAGTGAATGCGACCTTCTATTCATGCACTTGCCATACACATTTTTGGGCAAATTTGTAGAAGTTTATGCCTTTAATATATAGTTCAGCAAGGCTCTTATGCCTTTCCTTTATAACTTTCGAGGCCTAAAATTTTAAAAACAACAAGGTTTGGAGTTCAAGTAATGTTATATCTATAAATGTTCGAGAGAAAAGAGAAACTTCCAAAATTTGTCGATAGAAGATCTGTTTGAAGCATTAACAATTTGTAACAGGAACCTAATGTGCTAAGTCACTCTGAACTAGTGCATTATTCAACCAAAGCCTATAGTCATCAATAACAGTGCATTTCAGTGTGTACGAGTAATAATTTAAACTAGTGAGTAGGCAACAAGTGTGCAAATCCCAAGAAGTCGACATCACGTATTTGTAAGTTACATCATATATAAAGAAATAGTATACACCAGAATCATTGAATGCGCAAATGTACGTGCAATGGAAATTAAAACTTAATTATTCTAATTTTTACATAAAAGGTTGCTTTAATACCCTAAAGTATCATCAGTTTTTGTAAGATCACATTATAATGTTTTTTCGTTTGATATGCTATATTTTATTTGCCTTATTTGACTGATAAAAATATTTCAATTTGAGTGACGACATAATGTCCTAAATAATATTATTTAGAAGTCTTTTTTTTATATTATCTCTTCAATTTATTATATTAATTATTTTTAGCCTAAATATCTAGATATGCGCTTTCAATAATATTTACATTGGAACATATTAAAATTCTAATTGTATTTATGTTTATCCATTTTTGGTAAAGAATTTTATCATTTCCTATTTATATCTCTTATAATATGCAATGTCATAGATATATTATTAGTGAGCTTAATAACAAGCTCATGTTAATATTTTAGAAAGTTCTTAAAAAAGAAAGAGAAAAGAAAAGAAAGGAAAAAAATACTACTATAAAATTATGATTCTACCCTTCCAAGTTCCAAATACAATAGGAATGGAGAAAATATCCACCTCTCATTCATTTTTTGCTACCCCTGCTATTTCCATTATATAGTAGTAGTAGGTTGATGATCTAGAATTTCATGTCATTAAATGATCTAGAATTTTTGAAGAAGGAAATAGAAAAGAAAAAGAAAGTGAAAAAGTATCCTTGAAAAAAAAATGATCTAAAATTTTCATATTATTAGATGATCTAGATTGTTCTTAAGAAGGAAAGAGAAAAGAAAGATAAAAAGTATTCTTATGAAATTACAAGTACACCCTATAAATTGTAAAGGCAAGAAGAAAATGTCCTTCATTCCTTTGCTTTTTATTGCCCTCACAAAGCATGTGTTTATATAGAGAGAGAGAGAGAGAGAGAGAGAGAAAGAGAAAGTTGAGCTATGATCCACTTAAGTGGATAGAAGCTTTTGTTCATACAACTTTTAACTGTTGGATGGATATGATTGATTAAGATTTAATCAAAAATGAGTTGTCATCATTTAATGAGGGAAGGATAGCTTTGTAAAGATAAAATGAAACAAAAAAAGAAACGTGAATATCCTATTTGTCCCTTCTCTCTCTAGTCTCAGAAACGGCAAAGACGAAAAGAAAAACATTAGTACCACATAGCGAGAGTGCAACGGCGTCCCCATTCGCAACCAGAGTCCATTCAATGTTTTCTTTTTCTTTTCTTTTGGGAGGAATAATAAATCCTCAAGCAGCTATTTAAGCTTCCAAATCTTAAGGGAGGATAAGCATTGTATTAGCACAATTCCACCAAGAAATTAAATCTGAACCAGGGGAAATTTTTTTATCACATTTTCAATCATGCATTAGATGAAACAACATAGCTTTCCACGCATGCATTTTGTTCTGGTCTTTAGTTGCTAAGAATGCCCTTTAGGATCCCTCTTGTTTAAGTCTAATTGTTTATACATGTTTAGAATGTGAAAATTGGTCATCCATGTGTAGAAGGCACAACAATAAATTCCCTTCTTTCAGTTTAGTTCTTGTATGCCAAGCACCGCCTACTGAATGGAGAAGAAATAGTTTCTCAAACAACGAACATGAATACCATAATTTCCCAAACATTGAACTTGAATCCCAATTAGTTAGTGTTTATAAGATTTGTAAATAGATTCAATTAGTTTGTGTCTATAAGATATCTAAACTCAATTGGGAGTTTGTCCTTGTTGAAATCAATGGAAAATTTTAGTTTGCCATAAAGTTTGGTGAACCTCCCAAGCCAAGAGGAGTGCCAATATTTTATTTTATTTTGCTACAGAGATTAGGGAAATAGAAGATGTGAACGGGGCTAAGATTAGAGAAATTTTTGTCTCTTATTTTATGTTGGATAATGTTACCAAACTGCCCCTCGCTCATTTAATGATGACAACTCAGCTTTGATCAAATCTTGATCAATCAAGTCCACCCAACGGTTAAAAAGTTGGATGAACAAAAGCTTCTATCCACTTAAAGTGGATAGTAGCTTAACACACAAGCACTCTCTCTCTCTCTCTCTACACACACAGAGAGAGTAAATCTCCTATAAACTTAAGTAGATAGAAGCACTTGTCCACTAACTTTTTTATCCAGTAGATTTGCTTTGAGATTTATGCTAGCATGTGATGAAATTAATGCATATATCTCAAAGATATCTTTCATGTCTTACAAATCTCAAAGCAAATAAAGAAGGTGAACAAGTATTTCTACCCATATTGGAGCTTTAAGATTTGTGCTAGCTTGTGATGAAAATCAATGCACATATCTCAAAGATACCCTTCATGTCTTGCACAAATCTCAAAGCAAGTCTGTCTAATGGATAAGAAAGTTGCTGAACAAGTATTTCTATCAACTTAAGTTTATAGGAGCTTTACTCTACACACACATGAAGGCTCAGAAGGCAGTAGGGTAAAGCTTAAATTCAAATTAGAATTAGCACATGATTTAAAAAAAGGTTATTACAGTAATTGTAACTTTAAAGTTGTAACTGACAGAAAATAAAAGATAATCAAGAAAAATTTTGAAAAGTAAGTTTACAACTATAGTTCAAGAGAATGCACATCATACCAAAGAAGAGCAACGAGATGCTACATGTTCAAGATGAACAGATTCTTGAGTGCTTGCCGGAAAGATGACATCCTATGCAGAAACCATACCTTCACTATTACTAACCAAGACATGAACATGTTTTGGAAATGAAACGAATGCTGAAGTGACATATAACCCTTACAATTCCTTCAGGAGATTGGACAATATTCTTTATGGCACCCAAAGCTGCTGCTGAAGTTTCTTCATTGCTGTGACATAATAGAGATGTACACAAGGATATAACTGGTTGAAATACTTGTGGACTAGCACTAAAATAGAAGAGGAAAGCCAGAAACCATCGTACAGAAGACATAGATTAGAATGTCCTACAACAAAAGCACCAAAAGGATGCAATACATACAAAACACTTAAAAAAGAATTGATTGCAAATAAATTGCTGACTACTCGATACGAAGACTAGTCGTCTGCAGTATTAAGGATGTGCTCTCACGAGTCACAAATCCAGAATAAAAAAATAAAATAAATAAAATAAAAGGAAACTCATTTTTGGCACAATATTTTAGGTTTACTGATGACAAATCAGATATTAGTCTTGAACGTAAAGAACTAAAGATGTTATAACCTAGTTTGCAGTGATATGTCGGCCAGGTTTTAGGAACAAACAGTTATTGCCCACTGAACCTGGTAAGAATTCACTAATTAGATCTGAGATTCAATATGGGACGTGTACTTGCACGAGATAAGAAAAAAGGATTCATTCTGCAATACAAATAAAAATACATGTGCATGAAGAATCATGTACAAATACATGCATTCAAATCTTTATGTGCATATATAATTATGTTATGTATCAATTATCAAGTATACTGATAAACGGTGCTTAGAGAAAGACGAGGTTGCAGTTAACAGTGAAGTTTATGCAGATTTTTGGACCATTGAATGTTGATACGCTAATACTACCACAGTCTAATGTATGAAGAGTAACACTGCACTGTGGTTTATTTAAGTTTGTAAACAGAACTTATTAAATGGGAGATATATTCTGAACTATAAGCATGGATTTCATTATTGATTACAAAAGTATATGGGAAACATGTTGGAGAATTCATAAGAACCAGAGCCCACTGTCTAAGAAATTGGCCTATTGAAGTTTGGCACAGATTTCATAGAAGATACTTATTTTGATAACATCAGAATATTGCACAACATATTTATTAATATATTGGAAAAAAATTAACTATGCAAAAGGGTATGTTTGGACCATGTTCTGGTACAAGCCAATATACACTTGCAAAAGAGGGAGAAGAGAAGCTAACACTAAACTAGCATATGAATCCAATGCAGCCATGACCACTACGTGCGTTTCATTTTCTTCGATCTTCTCAATGATTGCTTTTTCCCGGCGCATCCAATTCCGATTAACAACTTGGAGGTATGGCTGAGTGGCTTAAGGCATTGGTTTGCTAATCCCGGTTTTTGCAAGAGTTGCATTCTTCTATGCAAGAGGAAGACTTAGAAAGAACAAAGAAGTTTGGATCCGTCTTAGAAAGAAGAAAGGACTGTATTTCAAAAAGCCCTTTATTGCTGCAAAAAGGAATGAACCGGGATCTCCATCCGGAATGGATTAGCCACTTACGAATCAGCATGTGAAAGAAGGGCGACTTTCCGATAAAGGCAAAGCGAATCCAAGAGTTTGGCGACACGAGATCATGGAAAGAAAGGGACTCATTAGGCGGGTAGCTCGATATGGCCATGGTGCCGCCGCGTTCCTGATTGTCCATAATGGAATGACGTGTTTGCTCAGCCAAATGCGAAAGCCTTATAAAAAAAAGGGCGAGTAGGGGTGGGCTGGGTTTTCGTTGCCTCAAGCCTTGGCACACGTATTTGTTGGCGAAGAACCTGGGCAGAGCACTGTCCCAACCCTCGTCTATCTGGGCGCAAGTTGTTCGAGCAAAGTATTCCCTCAATGAGGACCTTGTCATGTCTCCTAATGAAAAGGCAGAATAAATTGGATTGGTAAATAATACTACTCCTAGACCTCCTAATGTAAGAAATAATCCTAGAAATACTACAAGTATATCGTGTATTGGTCCAGGTAAATCCATTATGTATACGCTATCCGGACAGTTCAATCAACTCAGAGTTCTTGACATTACAGGTTCTCGAGTCTGTTGGTAGCTCCTTATTCTATTGGGTTCAGGATTGCTTTCTTCATGCTTATATATTGCCCGAAAATGCTATTATTAGGCACTGAGGAAGATCGTAAGAATGAATCCCGCGATCGCCCTGTGTGAATGTCCAAAGAGGTCCTAGACACAATAAAATTAGATCTTTCTTACGTTGAGCGACCCACATATCACACATTTAACATTTGTTTTAGACTCCTGGAAAAAATTTTATGCTTTTTTTAATCCAGGCACATGGAAAAGCAAAACCAAGCAACCAAAGACAACATATTTCTCTATGGACTCCTTTTGGACGAGCATCTTCATGACTAATGTTATGGTTCAAGGTCTACGTAGTTGATGAAGATTAAGCCTCTAAATAGTGGTGCTGGAAAAAATAGAAACCTTATAATTTATTTCAGATGCATGTGTTAGAATTAATCCGTTAAAATTCTATAGCACTTCTATGCAATGTTGAAAAAACCGGTTAGATAACCCGTTATAACCCGTTTTGTAATTTAACAGTGTCCTCTTGTTAGGTAACACGCTCATTTAACGCTATAACTATTTATTTAACTCAAGAAAAAAAACATGTTATATTGTGTTGAATATGTGTTATGTTATATAACCAGTTGACATGGGGTTTTTTAGGTTAAATTGCATCTCTAACTAGGATGCGTGGTTGCATCTCCACCATCAAAATCATTTAAACCCTATCTTTTTTAGTCCCGATCACCCTATTCTCTTTCTATGAATATGCGATCTCTTCGTCTCCTCCAACTCAAATCCTAGCTCCTTGCCTCCTCTGAAACTTCTCCGGGTATCAGCGGCTTTTGCGACTCCAGCGAGTTAAATTTTTTATTTTTAAGTTATATATGGGGCATCACAGTTTATATCTTTTAAATAAATAGTGATTCTGAAATCACCTTCCAAATTCTAATCTTTTATATCGCCAATCTACCCTAAATCATATCAAACTTGTTGCTCCATTACTTTACCCTTCAACATAAATTTTTAAGATCTGTCACAGAATTAGAGTACAGAGATTAATTAGTGGATTACTTATGTTAGTGAGATTAATTACTTTTAGTTATTACCTGGTTTTTATTAGGTTTTAGCTTTTATTTTTTAGTTAATACTAGCTCTTGTGAAGTTAAGTATGCCCGCAACCTCTGTACATGGAAATTTTCTTACTGTTATTACACAATCATGTTTAGTTTGGTTGATGTAGTGAACTTGATTAGGAATTAAAATATTTTTGTGAAGTTAAAGAACTCGAGAGTTAGAAGTGTTTAGTTTATCTTAGACACGCTTTTATTGCCTTAAACTTGACAACGTTAACGTATTTGATCATCTGATGATGCTTTTTGGAATGATTGTTAGTTATATATGAGTCATATGACTAAGTTGTTAGTCATATGTGACTAACATTTGTTAAGAAATTGTGATACTATATTTTTATATTTGATAATGGTGATGTTATGTTTGAAAAGTTTGATGATTTTAAATATTGAAGTTATTATGAATTGTTAGTATTTATAAAAAATCTAAATAATTAATGAACAATATACCCTATGTTATGCATTACATTTTTCTGTATTTTTTGCCTTAACTCTTAAAAGGAGGTCAAGCATTACATAACCCATCTTTATTATTTTCAACATCGCTTGTACATATTGTGAGGTTATCTTTTATACTTAGCAGCATTAATTGGATCTTGAACTTATGTCTCGAGGTTCACCAGGAATTAAAACTTATATTCAAGAAATTTTCTAGGTTATCATGTGTACACAAGCACTAAAATACACTGGTAATAGAACAATATCAGTCAGACAAATGTGCTACCACCTCCAGCTACAATTACACAGCAGTAAGTTGTGAAGCCACACAACAATCTAGTGGGTGCCCCTTCTAGAATGCATGAGACAACTCAGGAACCCAGCCAGCAGTCGAGCAATCCTTCTGCCAAGGATAAACGACTATTAGGCTTGATGATTGGGGGGTGAAGCAGGTCTTTGTAAGGAAGAGCGCTGCAGGTGGCAATGGGAGGTTGTACAATGTCTTCCATGTTATAATACCAATCCTTGGATAGTATCATCAATAGCTATTTTTTAGAGAAAGACCATGGTGTCAAGTCTGCAGTTGCATGTTAAGGCAAGATGAACATTATGGTAAGTTTATTGTCCAGAGGTCTTGGCTAGTGAGCTAAATTGTGCAATTAATGAAACATCGTTAGCAAAGAGGGAAAACGCCATACAAAGCTGCCAATTTTGATACAGTGAGCAATCAACTTTTACTGCAGCAATGGGCACTAAATTTAAACCTTTAAAATCAATGCACTTAAACTACTTACACTGAAGGAAAAACATATGACCAAAGGTAGAAGTTGCAATGCATGAACGGATATTGCCCGAACTTTTCCGCTCACCTCTCATGCTTCTCGTTCTTCTCTATTACTATCATTATTCAAAACCATCATGCATATTTGTGTACATTATAAGAATATGCTAAAAGATTGGTCCAAACATTGTGGACCTTTGGTAGCAAAAAATGTAATGTAAAATGAATCAGATAAGACATGGAAAATATCACAGGACGAGAAAATGTTGACATGGGACCATCATAATATGCATCCTAGGATGTGAAAAAGAATAAGGCCCATTAAATTCTTGCAATACGGGGAAATGCATTATATATATGCTGTCATAATTTGAGAACTAAGTTCTGCTTTTGGTTACAGGAAGGAAAGTTCTTGTACATGCATGTTTAAAATCTTCCACCCTTCATGGCTCTGGTTTCATTGTCGAGGATGAATTGCTATAAAATTCAACATGATGCCCAAAAAAACACGTCCATGTCACACATGAATGTCACAACAAATGACAAAAAATAAATTTAGGAAAAGAGAATTCATCATACCCTTCAATTAGGCAATCAACTAGAAGTGAATATATGTCAAATCCAACAATGGTCTTCACAATAGTTCCTCTATCTTCAGCATTCTCGAGAATATAAGAAACCTGGTGCGATTTAAGTTTGACATAAGCATTGCAAATAATTAAAAAGATAAAATCATAAACTGCTAATAAGTCTCAAGAGAGAATTTTTCTTAAAAGAAAAATAATAAATCCACTGAAAAGTTGGATTGTGTATGACACTTAAATCTGTAAATTTTGGTAAATGATGAAGACAAATTTGCTATCAAGAATGATTCCATCCTATTGCATAAGTGCATTGCAGTGTTGAGTTGTCGGACAACCTGTATTGCCCAATCGCAAGAGAGAATTTTTCTTAGAAGAAAGTTAAGCTAGTCCATATATACATTTTCTGCACTTTCATAGGCACCTTTCGCATGTATGGTAGTGAATAATGGTAGTACCAGACAGTTTCATACAATATCTATTTTATGGTCATAGGCGTTAGGAAATGATCTCGGCTCATGGTATTTTAATGTTTTATGATGATAAACCAAAAACTTAGATGAATTATGGTTATAAACGGAAAATGCTTCCAGTGTGGCTGTCACATAGTTAGAATTTAACACTGTGGATTCAAAGATGATAGACAATATTATACACGTGAATATAGTATGATAAGACAATGTTTTTAAAACAGAAGAAATGAAAAGTTCTCGAACAATGGAACCAAAGTGGGGACAACCACTGAATCACACTTATAGAATAGATTAGTACATAGATCATAATAGAGCTGCATCAAGGTAATGCTGGTGAGCATGCCAACCACAAAAGAAACCCAGTGTAAAAATTAGGAGCAGTGACATATCTTTTCGAGCTAGTAAAGGAATTAAGAGACCGATAATTATAATTTCATCAGTAAAGACAAGTTAAGATTGAACCCTCACAGATTTACAAGCCAAACATCTGAGAGTATGTGAATTAGCTCGCAGACCAGCCTGGAGAAAGGACTGCAACAGAAAAGTTAATATAAGAGAATGAGTTTATTTGCAGTTAATAATATAAGAGAGGATTTAAGTTCATTTCCAGATCAGTAAATTATTAAATATTTATCTAACACCGTCAACTTCATACAGAGAAAAGGTTTCCAAAGATACCATTGCCAATCTCTCTCCCACATGTGATTAAACCTTAGTAAGCCTTTCAACTAACAAGAAAACAGTTGAAAATTAGCCCAGAACAATTTCAAACAAAAATGACAGGCAAGAATCATTTTATTAGTATAGTATCCTCCCTCGGATATACAATAACCTTCAAACTTATTCATAGACTGTTTTTGAAGCATAACTGCTTTCATTTGTTTACTCATATCAATCAGAAATGCCAGTAAGAGACAACATATGGGATAAGGAGTGTATATTACTTCAGAAAAGGTGTTTGCACCTATTAATGGTGATCAAGGAATATGAGTTGTAACAGAATAATCCATTAAACCAAACCTCAAGGAAGTAGGGTACCTTCTTTTCCTTTTTCCCTTTTTCTAGTGGACATGAGAATGCTCTACTTGTCAATAACATTAACAGTGAATTCAGATAGGTCAGATATCTTAATAATCTTCTTCTTTTTTAGCAGATATAGATCCACATCTGGAAATGTAACTTACTACCCAGTAACCTTATTTGATAAAATAAAATTCATATATGGATAATAGTCCAATATTAACAAATAGCACTGCAGATTGGTATATAGATAATGGTCCAGTAAAAACATAGCTACCCGAGTTCATTTTATGGGAGATACTCGCGCTTATAGCTAACAAGTATTTAAAATATTGTAGAATATCAAGAAGCTTGCCCAGAATTCCTAATCCCCACAGTTCACGTGCCTGAATTTTGACCTACTTAAAGATGGAAGTGTGCCCCTAAGCACGAAAGAAGAAACAAAACAAATCTGCTACCAGCTAATGATCTATTATACGACACACAAGAAACTGGTCAAAATGGGATAGAAACGGATTTTGGACTTTATTTCTGATTAAAGTAGTCATGAGTTTTCAGCAAGTGGGATCTCAATCATAGTGGACCAAAGAAACTTGGACTTAAATTTCTAGGTATGCAATTCCTCCAAGCTGAGAACCTTCTGTGCTTCACATCATTAGTCCATCAAGCCCCAGCCATTCTCCATAACTCTTTTCTGTTTATTCTTCAACGTTCACATGCTTATGTTTATTTGGTACAGCATATTTAGAAGACATTGCTCAATATTTCTAGATTGATTCAAAAAAGTTTAACATCCATTTGTATAATGAGTTATACTTTATGATGATCTGTTTTAAGGCCACTAAACTCACTAAATAATCAAGAGGATTAGTGCTTGATAACCTTCAATAATTCAGTATAGGTTTTATATATGCAACTTCTATTTGCCAAAGAGATGAAACACAGAACTGAGAGATGAAGAAGTATAAACACGACAATCCTCAAAATCTGGCAACGCAAATGAAATAGCTGAAAACCCGTAAAAGATCTATTACATAGTCAATTAACCAAAGCCCAAATACAGAGTAAAAAAGTAGCAGTTCTGAAGAAATGTTACGTACAGTATACTGCAGCAGGAGAGAGGCACCATATTTTGTTCTGAATAATCTATCTAAACATGCAACAACAGTAGCTTCTGCCCCAGGTCTGTCCACCCAACTTTGTAACACACTGCAAGAATTAAGGTTCAGTCTCCAAGCAAAATAATCGCAGCCATTCATATGAAAAAAAATTCATAGCAAAACAAACATATGTGAGAAAACAATTCATTGTCATTTAAACTCTTGCTACTAATGAATCCTTATAAAAAATGATGGAAGTGTTGAAGTTACTTGCTCTCATCAATAATGTATTCAGGGAGACGATTTTGACCTCACAGAAAGTAGTGATATTAAGAGAAGTACGGAAAACAGTATATAGTATGATAAACGTGATGTGGGAACCTCTTTTCAGTGTCTTCTCCATTTCCTATTGAATGGATCACCAGGAAACCAAGACAAAAAAAAAAATCTTAAGAGCACCCAGCAAGTGCATGATGACATGCCGATTTTACATGATGCTAAAAGCAATGATGTCGATAGAAAAATGGTAGGACTTATCCAATACAACACAGAAAAAAGAGATATTCAACAAAACAACATGGTGAAATGGACTTCGAGAAACAGAAATGCAAGGTAACCGATAGTGGATAGCGTTGTGCAACAGTGAGGCACCATTAAGGCTATTCAGGGTTATAGCAGCAAAATAGCGACAAAAGTATAAAGTGAAATAGCAGTCCAATTTAATTATGTATAAATATTCCAAAAAAAGAAAAATCTAAAAATTCTACAAATGCATATTTGATGATTTATAGAGATCCTAAGCATAATAAAGACATGTAACAATCACATAATATTAACAAAAGTAGTATACAGAATGAAAAAAACGTACATGTTTATCAAAAAGACCATTACTTGTACCATTCTTTCTAACTTTTAAGTCTCTAATAGAAAATCTCTCAACAATAGAAAAACATTGATCAGTAGCAACATAATCGTATTAGCTATTTGAAACTTAACATAAAAATGAAGTCTTCAAACATAGATAAATGAGTAATATTTACCCCTATTTGCCACTATTTACGGTTATTTCGCGCTTTTGACCGCTTTGGCAAGCGAAAAATGCTCATAAACGCTATTGTTCACCGCAATCAGTGAAATCGTAGCAATAGACTCTACTACCGCTATTTGCGCCGCAACAGCGCCGCTATCAGCCGCTATCAGCCGCTATTTACAACAGTGCAGAAATGTATCACAATGATGACAGAGGACCAATACCAGTGACTGCTGTGAAGAAGAGAGGGCGAAGAGGGTGTGGGATTGTTACCCTCATGATAAAAAGAACTAGCACAAAAATGAAAGATAATTTTGTAAATGGACGATACAAATTTATGAAACCTACTGAAAGTAAAAGATTGAGAAGATTTGTGATACAAATGAATCTTTTGGAGTGACATGTCACATGTGTCCAAAGGAAATAAGCACAACTTAAAACCTCCCCCAATGACAAGGGGTCAGCTATCAAGCAAGGCTCCATGAAGATTTGACAGAGTTTTGTAATCAGATGTTCACCCAGTGCCAAACCCCACTCAGTTGATGATAAATCACCGGGTAGTGAATTACAAACGATTAAGTGACCAGTCATAACCTGAGAACCAGTTGGCATCCTCCAAATTCCCCTGCACTCGAGGAAAAGCCATCTAGAAAAAGAGAAAAGGCTATCGCCTTGCAATAGTGAACCTATTCAACTATTGAGGCATAAAGAAAGGCAAAAATCAAATAGAATAAAATGCAAGTATAATGATGGGCTTACCATAAAAAAGAACAGAAAGATATTTGGTTTGGTTGAGGCAATATATTTAACTATGAGGCATAGAGAAAGCCAAGAGCAAAATAGATGAAATGTCAAGATAAGTTTGTAGAAGAGACTGCATTAAGCCAGGTGATTACAGGATCATCTCAAGTACTCCAACCGTTTGGGCTTATTATGAGCTCAAAGCCTGTATTCTTCAATTTAACAGTTCCTTCTATGTTTCTATTTCATAAATCTGTTGCAAGATTAAAATTTCAAGAAATCTCAAGCTATGTCCCACTTAATAATAGTTTCAATCCATGTAAGTCTTGATTCAGAAAATTACTCTTTCCTCCTAGTAAGATGCTATTTACCATTTGATAGGTTCTTTTAAGTAAAGGACTATAATACATGTGCGAAACCTATTTAATAATTGGGTCAACTTTAAATTATCATCCTATATGATAATTTGATTGACCTTTCAAGTTAAGTTATTTGAACAAGGACTTTGAAAAGACTTAGATGGAATATTTGAGATAAAAGTGGTAAGTAGTTTAGTCAGACTAAACTCCATCACTTGGTAAGCCCTGTTGAGAAAAGAAATTTTATTGGGTAAATACACATAAGTACAATGACAGCTTATCTTTCTTGGGTGACTCTACTTCTCCTTTATGACTGCATGATGTTATTCCACATAATGCTCCTTAATCAATAGTTAGAAACAGGTCTTGGAAGTATTATAAATATTTTATTCCCTCGTAGATAAGAAAGGTTTATATTTGGTCAACAATGGGAAGTGGGAATAAGTCAAAGCTGGACGCAACCCTTGGTTTCTCTTATCCTGGTGCATTACATAGTTTCCTTTTAGGCAAAGCGCACC
>NC_033798.1:85854495-85869255 GCF_001876935.1 Asparagus officinalis
ACCCCCACCCAAAAGAAAAAAAATCCCTTTTGTAACAGTTCTGCATGCTTACCAATTTGGTTTTATCAAATATACCTATGTTCTCCTGTTAATTTAGAAAATGTTTGGTACATTATGTTGCCAACTTGATTAAGAAAGAAAAGGAATATCACATGCAATGATATTGAACAGCAGCAACTTGGAACGAGAACAACTATCAGACTCACTTTGCAGTAATATGCTACCATTTCTATGTTACCTTGGAACCAACAGGGATTGAGACTTTGTACTAAATTACTTGTATGTTTTCTCAGGCAATGGATAAAGGGAAACTCAACATTTTACTCATTATATTCTGTTAATTGATGTCTAGCAGTATAATCTAGCAGTAGGATACAGTAACTCGAATACATGTTTCGGGAAACCTCTTGAAGACTGATAAAACTCCAAGGACTCCAAATCATGGCCTGTGATGTGCTTCATTACTCTTATTTCTTATGTGATGTCGTAGGTAGCTAATTTTGGAACTCAAGTCATACAAAGGTAAACTATCCCAAGTCTGGTGGATATACTGTTCTTAATGTTTGTTGTAATGCTAAGTTTCCACTTTATCACAACAACTCTTTTCCAGTCAATACACGATTAATTTCCAACAATAGAAGGGGTTTACCTTATCCTGGTTTTCAATTCTTGAGGACCTGAGACGGTCATTCTCAATAACGTCCATCATCTGCCAATCGCTAGCATACTTTTAACCATGTTCGCAGCTAATGTTCACTCTTCTTTCCACATATCTATCATGTTTCTTGCATGTTGCAAGAATAAATATTAGCAGTATTCATTGGTACAACAATCATAATTTCCACATCATCTCCTCCCCCTTGCAGGTGAGGATTGTTTTACTTTTTGCAAAGTATTCTTTTAAGGCTCGTGATAATTTTCAAAGTGTGGGAGATCTACATCTTTGCAATTCTTTTCCTCACTATACACCACTCTGAGAATTCAAACAAAGCATGCATTCCCAATATAATCGTCAATAATGAACTCCTATATTCCTCCCCTAACAAGTCCAAGGCCTTCAATATATCAAACTCCGACTACCACTTCAGTAAATAAACGTCTCTATCTCGTGAGCCACTTACTCCTCCAGTACATTCACTTTCCCGGTGCTTCCTCTATGAAGCCCTCCAATCTAAAGGACGCGTGTACATCATTGAGGAAACATTTATAAGCCAGCAGCCCGTAGACTTTATGTACAGGGGCGGACCTATGTTATAAGTTAGGGGTGCATTTGCACTCTTAACAATTTGGAAATTGTGTATCGATTCTTTCTCAACTTGCAATCCACGCCTCCTAGTTTTAAAACATTTGCACCCCAACTCTCACTTATAGATCACTAAACAATTAGCAACGCACTTGAGTTTAGCTTATTTTAAGTAAATTATTAGTGAAAGTTCTCAATTTGTTTAAACTACAGGCAAAATTGATACATTAAGCTAATAAAGTGTACTAAATTGCATTTCTATCAGGTGTTAAGAGTTTTATATTATTATATCTTTATTTTTAGATAAATAGATATTTGTCATCTGCCCCTCGAAAAAAATCTGGATCTGCCACTGTATACATATTTCTCATTCATCAAGTCAGTAACTCAAACCTCAACACAACAACAGCAAAGAATTTATCTCCAACACACACATAATTATATATAATAATAATAATAATAATAACAATACTTCTCGATGATATCTTTTCCATAGCTCTATAAAACAATATTTAACAGACTTAAAGTAACTACATTAGTTAAAATATGTCACGACTTTGTAAATTTATTCTTCATAGTGATTTCTCTAAAAAAAATGCGTGATTTCTTAATTGTCATCAAGTAACTCTACAAATGAGCTCAGAATCAACCACAGTGAGAGAGGTAAAGTACCTGAAGAGGAAAGTAAGGGGGAAGCGATCGAGAAACTCCTTAGCCGCATCATCGGTTAGCAAACCTAATACAAGAAATAGAAGAGAATAAACATTAATTTGACAACTAAGAAAGAGATCGGAGAGTGGTCGATAAAGAAGGAGAAGGGTTTGATTAGACCAGGATACGAGGCGAAGTCGGAGGCGGCTTCGAGGAGAGGAGCGAGATCCGTCGGCGGTGATTCTGCGGTCTCCATTTTCGTCTGCGATGATTTCTCGGTGAGTGAGAGCAGCCTCACTCGTTTTTTGTTTTATTATGATGGGTTTATGTGCCACGCGGCAACAGAGAGGAGCGCTAGGGCGGCGGCTTCTTGGCTCGGTGAAGACAGGTGGTCTTGGATGCTGGTTGCAAAATTTTGATTTGTTAGTTGCGTGTTTATGCAAAAATGTGGACTTGGACGGATGTCGCTGTAAATTTAATGGCTTAACTGCAAAACAATGCCCCACTGCTTCACCGCCCCTACAAAAAAGGGACCTCTGTTTTTAAACCTTGCAAAAACGTTACCCAAAGTTTCAGAATGTTTCAAATAAATGCCCCAAAGTTGTAAAACGTTACAAATAAATGCACCAAAGTTTTGAAGTAGTTGCAAGTTGATTCCTTCCATGATTTAGCCATTGGAATAAACGGGGAATATTCCCGCGTGACTAGTGAAGTGTTGTTACAACTGTTATATGCCATTAAAGTTGATTTAAATTAAAACATAATCACCCTTGTTGATAATATTGTGTTAGTAGTGGGTTTAGTTTCACATTATTGGTTATGAGAACAAACTTCACCCTCCTCTTCTTGTATATATTCACCGTCGACGTTATTTAGTCCGTCGCTGACGATTTTGTCGCCAGCGATGATAATCGCTGAGGGTTTACCCGTCAGCGATGTTTATAATATCGCTGACAGGATTGCCGTCAGCGATAATTTATTATCGCTGACTGCTTTTGCCGTCAACGTATTGCCGTTAGAAAAATAAATTACTAACAGGTCCCCGTCAGGGTTAATTCTTTTCTGACGGGACTTTTGCTGACGGCTTATCATTGACGGCTAACGGTCAAGGATATATATCGCCGACGGGGAATTAGGCATTCTTGACGGGATTTCCCGTCAAGGATACCTGGTTTTCCATTAGTGAAAATTTACTCAAGACTCTCTGTGACGCCCCTGTTTTCACCATGACTGCAGTCCAAGGTGAACCCAGATATGTCAAACCTGCCATGCACCCACACTGTGCAACAACAAGTTTCACCAATCACAGTAATATCCTCTAGTGGGGTCAAATAAAAGCGTAGGTACAAAACAGGCAAAGAAGTAGAACGATGATAATAGACATGATAAATAGGATGATATCTCATAAATAAGGTCATGTCTCAACTGAAAATAAACTGAAATACATTTGGAGTCTGCAATAACATACGATGTCTCAACATGAATCAAAACGGAAAGTCGAACTAAGGCTCATTGCCTTTACA
The DNA here is from genome assembly GCF_001876935.1 of Asparagus officinalis. Taxonomy (NCBI): domain Eukaryota; kingdom Viridiplantae; phylum Streptophyta; class Magnoliopsida; order Asparagales; family Asparagaceae; genus Asparagus; species Asparagus officinalis. Next base: position 85,857,913 of record NC_033798.1, read on the forward strand.
AAATGGAAATAAACTCTGAATAAAATTTAAAACTACAGTGGAGCCTCTAATAAATCTCTCGGAATGGCGACTATGCAAGAACTCTGTCATCCTGCGGCTCTCCGGAACTCCGAGCTACCTGAAAGGGTATTTTTAAAAGAAAAAAAAATAACAACAAGAGCGTCAGAGCGCTATAGCAATATTACCTCCATCCGCCGCCAGGGAAATGGCTACTAGGTGGAGTGAATGCTCTATCTATTAAGCATAGTCTACCTAGATTCATTTTTCCCGTATCTAAGTAGGATTAACATTTAGAAACCTACAACACGAGACGTAGTACGTCGAGCGAAATAATCCAAACAAGTAAACCCTCGTGTATATACCATAAGTCTCAAATTGTAGATATCTAAACATTAATACCGAACTAAGAAAAGACAATCTAATTAAACCAACAATTAGAAATCCATAACACGAGACTGGTACGTCGAGCGAAATAATCCAAACAAGGAAACTCTCATGTATATACCATAAGTCTCAAGTTGTGATAAAAGAAACAAGATATCAACACATCGTATTTATAATATCTTCCACAATCACTGGAGAGATAGAATAAAATACCAACACATAATTTTGTATACTTTCAGAAGTAACGTATCTCAGTTATATAGTTCACTGATAAATCGTATTTATAATCGGCATTTTTCATACTTAGGCTATCAAGTAATTGTCTCAGTACGACGGACTACCCTATAGGTATCCTGAACTGTGTACATATCAAGTAATTGTCTCAGTACGACGGACTACCCTATAGGTATCCTGAACTGTGTACACGGCTCATTAGTCTCATCGCGATCTCAGTGCATAACATGAGTGCGGGACGGACTACCAAATAGGCATCCTAGAAATACGGCTCAAGAGTCTCATCGCACCCTAGTGCGGGACGGACGGCTAGATCAAGCCTCCTAAAATCCGACTCAATGGCCTCGCACCCTAGTGCGGGACGGACGGCTAGATCAAGCCTCCTAAAATCCGACTCAATGGCCTGTACATATGTAATATCGACGCACTACCTCATGTAGTACTGAACTGAGCTCATCAATGATATCCACCTCATATAAATCTTTGTACCTCTGGCATGTCGATGCACTATCCCATATAATACTTAGCTATGCTCATTAATGATAGTTACCTTATGTATAAACCGTGTATATCTGGTGTGTTGACGTACTATCCCATATAGTACTAAGCTGTGCTCATCAACGACATCCAACATGTATATGAACTATATCTAATTCAAATATGATCAAATCAAAATTCATCATAATCCCCTTGGGATTCTTAAATATATAACATAACATATTCATGACTATACGTATAACATCAAGCGGCTCAAAACTCCGCGAACGCACCTCAAAACAGCGCAACACAGCTCCACAAAACGAGCAGGAAAAATAAATGTAACATCTGTTAGTAAAACAAGCATATCTTTTTCTAGGAAAACTATTTTTACAAATAGTTTTCTGTTTTGAAAACTAGATTCACACATCTTTCAAATAACATAAGTTTGGTTCAGTTTAGAGTTCGTTTGTTATCCCAAATCTCTAGTTAAACATTATATATGTGCAGCCATTTTTCTACAGGACATGTTGTTAGTAAAAAGATCATATCTTTCTCTATACAAATGATTTTTAAGAATGGTTTTCTGTTTTGAAAACTAGATTCATACATCTTTCAAATAACACTATTTTGGTTAAATTTGGAGTTTATTTTCTATTTTGAAATCTCAGATCTCAGTTAAACATGATACAATTGCTGCAGTTTTCTGCAGAAAATATTTATTTAGTACATCTCTTAAATTTCTCATATATAAATGAAATTATGAAAAATCCTAATGATCATGATCATGATACTATCATAAAAAGTAAGAAAAAAATTACTAATCTAGCATTGGTTTATGTTTTAACATCAAAATTTTAACTTTTATCACATCTTATGTTTTAACATCAAAATTTTAACTTTTATCACATCATGTTAAGATTCAAGCATGAAAACACATATTCAACATCATATTAAACATCTAACTAGTTATTTAACTATGGGGAAGGGTTTAGATGAAGATAATCTTGCCTTAGATGTCGTTCTAAGCTTCTGAAATAACCAGCAACCAAAAAGAAGTACAACTAAGCCATTTTCCCCTTGCTACACGTTGATGATCTCGCCCTCGTGTCGATATTTGCTTCACAAAGCTCTCAAAATTCTCAACTTTAGGGCTAGGGATTCAGAGAGAGGAAGAGGGGCTGCTAGGGTTTGAAACTCTGATGTAATGATGTTAATTTTCATGAAAACACATGTTTATATTTATGCAAACCCGAAATAAACCCGTTTGACCCGAACCAGGAATCCTAATCTGACTAGGAAAATAACCTTTGGTATTTTAGCCATAACTTTCACGTCCGACTTCAGAATGAGGTGATGTAAGACTTGTTGGAAATCTATTGAAGATACCTACAACTTTTGTCTTTTAAGTTTTTTTAAATTCCAACTATATCTATGAAAAAATATAAAATCTCTCCACTGGTCATAAATTTCCAGATTTATACATCGAGTATGAATTGTGCATTTGCTCTTATATATATACATATATACATTGAATTGATCTCAAACCAATTACTAGCATACTCAAACATCATAATATGTTATTTATAAGTATATAATATATTTATTATTATTTATCATAAAATATTCAAATTTTTTGGGTTTTACACTCTCTCTCTCTTACTTTAACATGGTATCAGAACTTTGTTTAGGGTTTCCCAAATAATAATAATAAATTCAAATAAATAAAAATTCCCCTTCTAAGTCACTTATCTCAGTCACCGCAGGAGATTTCGGCCGCTGCCACTATCGCAGATCTCTACTTGTATATATATAACCTTCGGATTCTATTTTAAACCTTCGAGTTCCATTCAAACTTCCAGGTTCTATTTTAAACCTCCAGGTTCCATTCTAACCTTCGGGTTCTATTTTAAACCTTCAAGTTCTATTCTAACCTTCGGGTTCTATTTTAAATTTTCGGGTTCCATTCTAACCTTCGGGTATTTTCGTTCAAAGATTATTATCTTGAACTTCGATTTGTTGTTATAGATCCTTCAGAGAAGATTCCTAAACCACCCCATGCCCCTCAATGATCAAAGTAACTGGGCAGGATGGTCCACCATTGTCACAAATGCCTTGTGTGGCGCTAGTCTGCTTTATGATCTCACCAGTACGGGACCAATTCCACCATCCATCAGCATTGTTGCTTCATCCAGTACTGTTACATCCGGCAGTGGTGATGTCGATCTTCAGACTGCTCGTGCTCTCTATGTCAATGAGAGTTTGGACTAGCAGTTATAGGAATTTCGTGTCATGGATTATCTCACTCGCTATGTTGGCTCCGGTCTCACTGTCAAAATTGGTTCAGTTCCCTTTGCTCGGGCCATGTGGACTCGCCTCACTGAGCGTTTTACTGAGTGTTCTGGTGCACGGGAGGCATATCTTCTGCAACGCGTTGCTCTACAACACAAAGGTAGTTCCTCTCTGCAGTCTTATTTTGGACAAATATAAGCTTTTTGGACAGAATTACGCTCTATGTTTCCTAGACGTGATTCCACATATGAAGACTGGCTAGCCTGGTACGAGCGACATGAGGTGCATCAACTATTTTAGTCCCTTCCTGAATATTCAACTATGGCTGATTAACTACTTTATTAATCTCAGTTTCTGACTTTGGCCTTATTTATGAGAGCTCTCACTACTTATAAGGCCCGGTAACAGACAGCACAACTCAATTTGTCAACAGACATTCCTACCTCTTCACTCAAGACTGTTGTCTGTACTTGCCACTGCTCTTGTTATAAATCATAGTTCTCAACAGGCTCCCTCTCCACTGGCTCGATCTAAGCTCTCTTGTAAATATTATAAGAAGGAAGGACATCGTATTGAGACATGCTTCAAGCTTCATCTTGGGTTACGTTCCTCAGGTACTGGTCGTTGTCGGCGACCCCCTCCGTCTCGACCCTCTCGTACACCAGGATTGCTGGCCAATACTATATCTTCTACCACTTTAGACTTTACTATTCAAGCTATTGAAGGTCTTCGCCGACAACTTGATACTTTTCAGCATATCACCTCTACATCCAATGCACAACTCTCTGGTATGCATTTTGGTGGTTCTTCAGCTAACCCTTCGGTCACCGGTATGAATGATCTCTGGGTTTTTTGACTTTGGTTGTTCCTTTCATATGACTTGTAATGCCCCACTTTTATCCTTTGTCTTCACTTTATTTTTTCTTCCCCTTATCTACACAGCTGCTGGACAACCATTGTCTATCACTCAGTATGACTCTATTACCCTACAAAATGATCAATCTGATCGTCTAACACTTGGTCTCGTATATGTGACTCCTCAGTTGTGCTTGAATTTAATTTCTATTAGCTTTTTATATATGGCTAGCCTGCTTGTCTCATTTTCTTCTGATACTTGTCTTGTGCAGGATCCACAGACGGGTAAGACGGTTGGGGCGGGTTGTAGGAGGGACAAGCTATATTTTCTGGAATATCTTCACCTTCCAGAGTCCATACGTCCACGTTCTCTTGTTACTTTTGTTTGTTCATCAAAACCCTCTATCTCGCTTCCTACCAATTTATAGCATAGAAGACTTAGTCATGTGTCTAATAAAAGATTGGAGAGTCTTATTCAGTCTGGAGTATTTGGTCCTGTATCATCTAGTTCTAGTATTGAGTCATGTACTAGTTATAAATTAGCTAAATTCATTGTTTTACCATTTAAAATGAGTAATATGTATCCACTTCCTTATTTGATTCAGTACATTCTGATATTTAGGGGCCAGCTCCTCTACATTCTTCATTTGGCTACATATATTATATTAGTTTTATCGATGATTTCTCTCGGTTTACATGAGTTTACCTACTTAAGAATCACTCTGACGTACTTACTGCTTATCAAGCCTTCACTGTAATGATCTTCACTCAATAGCAATCTCGTATAAAAGTTTTTCATTCTGACTGTGTCAAAGAGTATCTATCCTCTACCATGCACTCTATTATGTCCTCTCATGAGACTATCTTTCAACAGTTATGTCCCTATACTCATGAGTAAAATGGTATTGCTGAACGCAAACATCGTTATATCCTCGATACCGCTCGATCCATGCTCATTTATTACTCTCTTCCTCGTCGTTTCTGGGCTGAGGTCATTCTCACTGCTACTCATGCTATTAATATCACTCCATCTAGCTCTCTTTCTGGTGCTACTCTTTATAGTCGTGTTCATACTCATCCTCCCAATTATGATCTGGTCCGCGGTTTTGGTTATCGTTGTTTTGATCTTCTTCCATCTCATGAACGTAATAAATTGTCTCCCAAAGCTGTTTTTTGTGTTTATTTAGGAATTAGTTTGGAGCATTGAGGTTATCAATGTTACGATCCTGCAACTCGTCAAGTTCATATATCTCGTCACGTTCAGTTGGAAGAGGATTATTCATATTATTCTACTTCTCATGACTTCAATTTCCTCCACTCTACTAATCATGATTCCTCATCAGCTGCATCACCCAATTCTTCACCTCAGATTTCCTTTGAAGATCTCCTTAACATCTCTCCATCTCCTTTTGTTAACTCTTCCTCACCCGACCCTTCTCTTACATCATCTGATCCCTATCCTGTGGACACGACACTCACTCTAAAAAATATTGTTAATCTCCATGCACCTACGCCAACATCTCACATGCATGAGGTTCCTCTTACTCTTCGTCAAGGCAAACGCCCACATGTCATTGTTTGTGGGAAAATTTTGAAGAAATTTGAGAAGAAATGTTATTAATTCTCCTTAACTGACTTAGAAAAAAAATTGAATGCAATATCTCAAAGTAACTTCTCTCTAACTGACTTAGAAAAAGAAATTATAATTTTCTTTATCGGTTTCCCGAGTTATAAAAGAGAGAAAGGTCAACAAAGATCATTCCTCTTGTTTTATTCTGGGTTCTTCTTGGTGGTGATGGTAGTTTGATTCTTATATCTCATTGACGATTCGAACGCCTCGCTTCATAGAACTTTGTCTACTCTTCTTGACTTAACGTCGGGAAGAACTTGCTCAGTAAGTTTAGAACTTTAAATGAGTTTAAGAACTTTACGAAAGAGTTAATTTCAGAAAGAAAATTTAATCTTTTTTAACTAAAATAAGCTAAACAGCCGATCTCAAAGTTCTTCAACCAAAAATGTTTCAAATGGCCAAGCCAAATGATCTCAAAGCTCCAACAAAAACCAACCCAAATGATCCAAAAGGATCTGTATTCAACTAAATTCTCAGCTATTTATTGGGTTTAAGGTGTGTAACTAACCCCTTAATTCGCTCCATAATGGGGGCTTAATGGCCCCATTATGTGAAAAATGGTTTTGAACCATTCAAATTGCAATTGAAATGGTCAAATGCGAGATCCGCATTCTGGAGTGAGCCTCGCGTTTAGCTTTATGAAACACGGAGGTGATCCTCGCGTTTTGGAGTTAGAACACGGAGATGATCCTCACATTTTGGAGTTGAAACACGAGGGTGAACCCTTGTGTTTTGGCGTTGGAACGCGGGGTGACCCTCCCGTTTTGGAGTTGAAACGCAGGGGTGACCCTCGCGTTTTGGCATTTTGGAATTGAAACACGGGGGTAATCTCACGTTTTGGAATTGGAACCTGGGAGTTGCCCACGCGTTTTGGAATTTGAACGCGGGGGTGGACCCTTGCATTTTGCTTTGAAGAGATCGTTAATTGTAATCTCTTTTTCAAGTTCTGTAAAGATCGTCATTTTGTAATCTTTGCATTTGGCTTTTTGAAATGTGATAGTCATCAATTTGTAACTCTTGTCTGTTATCATGAAAGTTGTCAGATTGTAACTTTCATTATCAGCACTTTGTGAGGATCACTATCTGTAGTAATTTTTTGACAGCCTACAGAACCCCCTCCAAAGTTTTCGAAAGTTCGCGATTGACTAGAACGAATTTTAGAAATACTTTGGATCTTGATTTAGTTTGATCTCGGAACAGTGTACTGTTGATTCCTTATCATAAAGGAGTTGCTCACTGCATCCGTCTTGAAAGCATCATGAATTTGGTTGTAGAGATTTGACAAGCAAGACTCGAGTTCTGCTTTTGCAAATGCTAGAGTTGCGACTGATCTTTAGAACACGAGGGTGTGAACCACACTTTTTGCTCTTGAAACGCAGAGGTGACCCACGCATTTTGTTTTTTAAAACGTGGAGGTGACCCTTACATTTTGATATTGGAACGCGGGGGTAGACCCTCGCATTTGGAATTTGGAATGCGGGGATGTCCCTCGCGCTTTGACAATGAACACTTGCTATTCTATTAAAAAGAATTAACAAGTTCATGGGGGTTTAACTATTAGAGTGTGGTGTTAACATAATAGTAATTTTTGAACTTATCATCCTATTAAAGAGGATTGATAAGTTGATTTTATCATCAGAGGTGTAGTGTTAAATTGATGGTTTTTACACTTGTGATTTGAACAAGATTTTTGACGACTTATCACTCAATTGAAGAGAGTTGATAAGTTAATTTTATCATTAAAGATGTAATGTTAACTTGATGATATTTGCACTTGTGAATTGAACAAGATTTTTGGGGATTTATTACCCTATTAGAGAGGGTTGATAAGTTAATTTTATCATTAGAGGTGTAGTATTAACTTGATGATATTTTATACTTTTGATTTGAACAATATTTTGAGGACTTATCACTCTATTGAAGAGAGTTGATAAGTTGATTTTATCATCAGAGGTGTGGTATTAACTTGATAATTTTTTGTATTTATGATTTGAATAAGATTTTGAGGACTTATCACTCTATTGAAGAGAGCTATAAGTTAATTTTATCGTCAGAGGTGTAGTGTTAACCTGAGGATCTTTGGTACTATCAGAATCTTGATTCAAACTCCTTGGGGACGTGTAGAGATTTTAACTACTAGAGGTGTATTGTTAACTTGACAGAATTATGTTACGATTTGAGCAACTTTGTGGACTTATCATCTTGTTGGGAAGATTGATAAGTTGATTTGGTTTGAAAAAGCTTGCTAAATAAAGAATAAGACAAGCTAAATTTAAACTATGTGAGGATGTTAATCGTCAGAAGTATGATGTTAACTCGACGATGTACTGGCTAGGGATGGTTTTGTGAATTTTGTAGTTGGCAGAGGTGTTTTGTTAAACATGTCAACTTTCATGGTCTCATCATCTTGTTGGATAAGATTGATAAGTTGATTTTGATGGTGATGCACGTTGAAGTGCTTATACTGTCAGAGGTGTATTATTAACGTGACAAGATTGTATTATAATTTGAATAACTTTGTAGACTTATCATCCTATTAAAGAGGATTAATAAGTTGATTTCGTTTGATCATCCGTTGGGGATGTGTACAGATCTTAACTATCAGAGGTGTAATGTTAACTTGATAGTGTTGTGACTTTATCATCTTATTAGGGAAGATTGATAAGCTAGCTGGGGAAGATTTTTATAATTAACAGAGGTGTTTTGTTAAACATGACAACTTAGAAGATTCGTTACTCTTAATCCAATGAATTCTAAGTAACCAATCCCCAGTCTTGAGTGAGTCCAATTTCTCTTTTTAGACTTAGCAGGGGATAAAAAAGGGGTCTCATGATTTTTTATGGGTAATATTTCTTAAGAATTTTTTCATTAATTGGCATCATGAGCTTATCACTTTTCTGATTAATGAGACGGTAAGCTCTATTCTAGTAGACTGACTCTACTACGAAGGATCCCTCCCATTTAGGATTGAATTTCCTTTTTGTCTTATGCATCATGACCATTGGTCGTCTGACTGCTAAGACAAGATCACCTTTCTTGAAGATCCTTTCTTTGACCTTTTTGTTATAGGCTTTTAAGATTCGAGCTTGGTATAACTCGATCTGTTATTAGGCTTAAAGTCGCTTATCATCTAATGCTTCCAGCTCTTGGAGGCGTAGTCGATGTTGTTCTTCATTGGTCATCCTGGTTGCAAGAGCAACTCCTAGGGATGTAATCTAAATTTCCAATAGTAACACGACTTCATATTCGTATATCAAAGAGAATGGAGTAGCTTTTGTCGGGCTTCTCACCGCTGTTCGGTAAGCCCATAGACATTCGCCAAGTTTTTTCGTCTCAATCGCGTCGACTTTTAGAGACGAACTTTTTGAGAAGCTTCATAATGGTTTTATTGAAAGCTTCTGCAAGGCCATTATCTAGCGGATAATATGCCGTTAATGCGATACTTCGGATTCTAAACTTGTTACAGAATCTCTAGAAATCATCGTCGACGAATTGAGTTCCATTGTCATGAACTATTCATCTTAATTAGTATGCTAAAACAGTAAATAATATGATGTTTAATGAATTTGATCACGTTTAAAGTTTTGACATTCCTCACATCTTGAATGGCCAAGATGAAAATATTAGATGCAGATTCCCTAGTGCTTGATGGATAAAGTCACAATGGATCTGTCATGTATGGCATTGTTTAGTATAATCAACAGCGTCTGCCACCATTTTTAGCCAAAAATAGCCAAGTATCTGGAGTCGGTCCCTTAATTTTGATCCGGGCTGGTGAGCTCCACACATTTCGTCATGAGCTTCTCAGAGGGTTTCTTGTGCTTCTTTTCTAGAAAGGCAGCAAAGTAAAACTCCATCATACGATTTTCGATACAATGTTCAAGAAACCGAATTGTAATAGAATCGAATGGATTTCCTTTTCATGGTAGTCACTTCTTTGGGATCATCAGGTAGTATGTCATATAAGACATAATCGATGAATGAGAATTACTAATCCCTTGGTTCAAGACCTACAGAAGTTCCATAGACGATCTCTGATGTTACCTCTTCTGAGTAATCTTCTAGATAGAACTTGGGGTGATATAAGTCACGACTTGCGATGAATATTTTTTCCATGTCTTCGGTGGTAATGCTAGTGAAACCGTCAATGAATCTAAAGCATCTGCATAGATATTTTGGATTCGCAGCATGTATCCGATAAAGACGCCCTCAAACTTTTGGGCTAACTTTAACGTCGCGAAGTGGTAAGGCACTAAGTCCTCATTACGCACTTCATATTCTCCTCGAACTTGATTCACAATGAGTTGGGAATCATCGTAAGCTTCAAGGTGTCGAATATTGATTTCCTTAGACAATTGCATTTTTAGTAACAAGGTATTGTACTCTGCTATATTATTAGTGCATGGCTCGGTTAAGGAGAATCCTCTTCGGATACGAGTACAACCCCCACTCCGGATGTGATTCTTCCGTTAGGTTGTACTCTTGATGCACCATTAGAAGAATCTGGTACCGAATGGTTAGCTAAGAAATCTGTCAGGGTTTGTCCTTTAACAGCCATTCAACGCATAAATCGCATCTCATATTGCAATAGTAGTATGACCCATTTTATGAGACGACAGTTCAATGAAGATGGTCTCGTCATGAGTATCCTCAAGGGATTTACCTTGGATATGACATGAATTAATTATTCGACTAGGTAGTGTCACATTTTCAGGACGGTGAACACCAAGTCTAGACATTCTTTCTCTTAGCTTTTCCCGATACACTTGTCCATTGGTTTTCGTTAAGTAGATCAGGATGGACCCACATTATCTCTCCTTTTGGAGTAGTAAGGGGTACCAACCCTTTATCTTTCTGACCATGCGGGTCAGTGTTTATCAGGTGTAGCTCCCTTTTAGGGATATGGATCAAACCGATTGGAGCTTGGACGGATGGAAAACTCCCGAGTTGGATTGACACCATGTTGGTGGTTACTGTTTTCTGTTCTGGCTTCAGCTTGAGCACTTCGACGTCAATCAAAGCCTATACAATATCTTTGAAGATGTAGCATCTCTTCGTTGAATGTCCTAATGTCATATGGTAAAGGTAGTAGTTTGGATCATCTACAATCCCCACTTCTTCAGACTTTTTAACTTTAGGGAGTTTCAGCTTGCCACTCTTCTGAAGTAGCTTGAATAGAGAGATCACATGCTCCTCTTTGAAGGATTATTGCTTAGGTACTCTTCCCTGACCCGATACTTGTAGGCGTCAAAAAATGCTCAAAGGTATCCAAACATAGTTCAAAAGGAAGTCATCCAAAATGTTAAAAAAGTACGCAAGTATAGACTGTCTCGCAGGCAAGACAGTCTTTACTGTCTCGCCTGGCGAGACAGACTTTTACTGTCTCGCCCACGCGAGACAGTTTTCACTGTCTCGCCCCCGCGAGACAGTATTTACTGTCTCGCCGTGCGAGACAGAATTTACTGTCTCGC
>NC_033798.1:85870052-85917406 GCF_001876935.1 Asparagus officinalis
ACGTGTGACTCCTGACATAACCTTGGATCATTCGAAGGCGATAAAAAGTTGTCCTGAGAACGCCAACAAGGCTTTACACCCCCAGAAGAAGACGCATTCACCAAATGATATCGTCATACCTGAGGGGTCATGCCAACAGACGATACGATTTTTTGGCAATCATACCGATGAATCGTATTATCAAGTTGGGGGTGTGAATAAATTTCGAAAAGGAATGATAAGCTCTCATTGTTCCTGTGCATGACTTATAAGATCAGCTGTCCAAGATGATGAATTCCTTGAAGTCACCATCAACATGGCTGATAAAAGAAAGTCTAAGCGGCATTCAAGTGACTCAAATCCTGACTTTTCCCCGAGAGGAAGAGTCAATCCAAGAATCGCTCAAAGGATGTCTCGACTCCAATTAGGAGCCATCAGACGCAAAAATTACAAGAGAATGCAAGAAGGAATGTCCTCAGATGATGAATTCTCGGACACTTATTCTGCAATCGCTTCTGATGATACAATGTCTAGCACGGGACAAACCAGAGAAGTACTCACGATCACCTCTGATCAATTTGCTCAAATACTTCAAGAAGCTCTAGCCAAACAACGTGAAGAAATTAGAGATGAAGTGAAGACAGAAATGAAGTTAGCTATCAAACAAATGAGAGAATTGCTAGCTCAGCGACCTCAACCCCCTGAGTCCAGTCAAAGAACTGAATCCAGTCGCCACACTCAGAAAGTTGTGGATGACAGTGATCCAGAAATGGATGAAGTCATTATGGCTGATACACCTTCCAATGACAATAACGTTGGGGGTGGTTTAATAGATCCTCCCAATAACAACATTGGGGGTGGTTCAATTGCACCGCTTAGTAATACTGGGGGTGGCCCAATTATCTCTACTCGACATCATTCAGAAAGAGATGAAGACGATGACGGGAAAATAAAAGAGCTTGAAAACAAAGTCAACGCTTTGATGACGGCTCAAGAAGTGAAGAGGACGGGTATTCCATGTCCCTATCCAAGAGAATGGGATTCAATACCGTATCCGACAAAGTTCAATCTGATTAACTTCACACCGTTTGAGGGGAAGAGTTCGCCGATTCAGCACTTGATTTATTTCAAGTCTCATTTGAGTATGATCTCCGGAAATGAGGCTTTAATGGTCCGGTCATTCGTTGGCACCCTTCGCGGGCCCGCCTTCGATTGGTACCGACGGCTCAAGCCAGGGAGCATCAATTGCTGGGATGACATGGAAAGTTTGTTCCTCAGCAACTTCTTCGATGATGATACCGAAGTGTCAGTCGGAACCCTTTTAGATGAGAAGCAAAAAGACGGAGAGCCAGTCGACGATTTTGTCAAGCGCTTCCGTGGCAAAGCAATGAATTGCAGAGATCCTATTACAGAGGAGTTCATCCTGCAAACATGCCACAATAACCTCTCCATCGATGTCCTGGAAGCTTTGGGGGTCGTGCCATCCACAACTTGGAAGGAGTTAAAATCTCGGGGTGAACAAGCTGAACACTTTCTTAAAAGAAAGAAAGTTGAGAGAGGTTAACCGACGGCATCCACAATTCCTGTGAACACAACTCTCGATCCGAGGTTCCAAAAGGAGTATTCTTTCGAAGATGATGAAGCTCCAGCCATATTGGAATACCTCCTCGCTAATGACAAAATCGAGCTACCACCTATTAAAGATCAGGATGGAGCTAAGAGGATTACGGATCCAAATTACTGTGCATATCACAGAAGGGTTCTTCATCCCACCGAGATTTGCTTTGGACTCAAAAACAAGATCCAAGCCCTAATTGACTCCGGCGTCATAACGACCATTGGGTACACGAGTATAAACTGTTTTCCCTAACTCCATTGGGTACACGAGTATAAACTGTTTTCCCTTATTCCATTGGGTACACGAGTATAAACTGTTTTCCCTGACTCTGATGAGTATACGAGTATAAACTGCTCCTTAATACTCCAACAGGTATATGAGTCTAAACTATTTCCTTTCTTTCACGGGAAGTTCCTGGAGAATGCCATGCATGGTACTTTTAAGGATAACCCGATCATATAGCTAAACATAATGATAAACTCAGTTTCGCAAGAAAAAGCTGGGGGGGTGGATGGTTCATGTAACGGAAGTTCCCGAAAGAATGTTATATGTAATTTTCTTAGGAATAACCCGATCATTACAAACAAAATGTTAAACACTACATCCCCACGGTGATTTTTGAATATTATTTTGCTGAAATGAGATTCGATCACTTCGTTAGATCAATCTTCCCTCTCAAACCTTCCTTTGGTCAAACCTTTAAACAGTTAGGACCAAAACCAAAATCCCCTCTCGATTCGTTCCATGAACGAGAGGTCCACAAATTGAACGATCAAACCTTTAAACAGTTAGGATCGTCTCAAATTCCCATCTTGGTCAAACCTTTAAACAGTTAGGACCAAAACCAAAATCCCCTCTCGATTCGTTCCATGAACGAGAGGTCCACAAATTGAACGATCAAACCTTTAAACAGTTAGGATCGTCTCAAATTCCCATCTTGGTCAAACCTTTAAACAGTTAGGACCAAAGCCAAAATCCCCTCTCGATTCGTTCCATGAACGAGAGGTCCACAAATTGAACGATCAAACCTTTAAACAGTTAGGATCGTCTCACTGTCCATTTGGTCAAACCTTTAAACAGTTAGGACCAAAGCCAAAATCCCCTCTCGATTCGTTCCATGAACGAGAGATCCACAAATTGAACGATCAAACCGTTAAACAGTTAGGACCGTCTCAAAACCCCCACTTGGTCAAACCTTACTACAGTTAGGACCACAACCAAAATCCCCTTTCGATTCCTCCCATGAACGAAAGGTCCACAAATTGAACGATCAAACCTTTAAACAGTTAGGATCGTCTCAAAACTCCCACTTGGTCAAACCTTACTACAGTTAGGACCACAGCCAAAATCTCCTTTCGATTCATTTTTTGCGAACGAAGGGTCCACATTCTTCCTCTCCGATTCTGGGTTTATCTCTACCAACAAACAAGAGACCAGGAGATAGAATATAAAATTCTTCCTCTCCATCATCGGGTTCATCTCTACCAACAAACAAGAGACCAGGAGATAGAATATAAAATTCTTCCTCTCCGATTCTGGGTTCATCTCTACCAACAAACAAGAGACCAGGAGATAGAATATAAAATTCTTCCTCTCCATCATCGGGTTCATCTCTACCAACAAACAAGAGACCAGGAGATAGAATATAAAATTCTTCCTCTCCATCATCGGGTTCATCTCTACCAACAAACAAGAGACCAGGAGATAGAATATAAAATTCTTCCTCTCCATCATCGGGTTCATCTCTACCAACAAACAAGAGACCAGGAGATAGAATATAAAATTCTTCCTCTCCATCATCGGGTTCATCTCTACCAACAAACAAGAGACCAGAATACTCCAATAGGTATACGAGTCTAAACTATTTCCCTAATCTCAACAGGAAGTTTCTGGAGAATATTACTCAGAATATTCTTAAGAATAACCTGAATACTCCAATAGGTACACGAGTCTAAACTGTTTCCCTAATCTCAACAGGAAGTTTCTGGAGAATATCACTCAGAATATTTTTAAGAATAACCTGAATACTCCAAATAGGTACAGAGTCTAAACTGTCTTCCTACCCTCAACAGGAAGTTTCTGGAGAATATCACTTAAAATATTCTTAAGAATAACCTGGCTACCCCAAATGGGTATATGAGGTTAAGCTATTGTGTTCTTATGGAGACTGATTTCACAAACACAAATTCCAGCTTCAATTCAAGATCTCGACAACAGTCAAGCGATAAACGCGATGCTGAATAAATCTTAGCTATTCTACAAAGCACTGAATAGATTGAGAGACAAAGAGATCAAAAGTTGAAGCCACCTACGGGTTCCTCTACACGATCTACTCAACCAAGCATTGAAGGGATCGTAAGCAAGACTTATCTTATCCAAAGTATCCCAGAACTCCTCTATAAAAGAATGAGTCTGGAATACTTTGGAGGGGGTATCTGTAGGCGTCAAAAAATGCTGAAAGATATCCAAATACAGCTCAAGAGGAAATCATCCAAAAAGGCAAAAAAAAACAAGTATAGACTGTCTCACAGGCGAGACAGTCTTTACTGTCTCACCTGGCGAGACAGTCTTTACTGTCTCGCCCGGCGAGACAGACTTTTACTGTCTCGCCCAGGCGAGACAGTTTTCACTGTCTCGCCCCCGCGAGACAGTATTTACTGTCTCGCCGTGCGAGACAGAATTTACTGTCTCGCACGCGAGACAGTTATCAGTGGTTCAAGAAACTGTTTTGCAACCACCGACACGTGGCCACCAACTGTTCAAGAACGTGGGGAACGTCGTGGGCGAGAATCACGTTGATAACTACCAGAATAACGGAGTTTAAAACGTGGGAAGGCAGTTACAGCGAGAAACTGTCAGGAATATTCGTTTTCTAAGACAGTATTTACTGTCTCGCTGGGCGAGACAGCAAATTTACTGTCTCGCTGGGCGAGACAGCAAACGCTGTCTCGCGAGCACTGTTCATACAGAGGTTATAAATACCCCCGAGGTGATTTCTTTGAAGAGGGGGCTGATCATATCGAGCATTTGTTAAAGCATTCCAGAGCAGAGAGAGAGCAAATTTGAGTTTTTCTTGCAACGCCTTGAAATTAAGCTTTGACTTGATTTTAAGAAGAACGACTATCTTACTTCGATAAGATATCGTTTCAATTCTCACTTCGATAAATGAAGTCAGAATCATAAGCCCCCTTCACGATCTGTGATTCGGCGGTCCACGAACCAAAGCGTTCCCGGCACAGGCAAAGTCCCACGAAAACAAATATCGATAGACGATTTTTGTGTTTGTTTCTCAAGAGTTGTAATTTTCGTTTTGTTGTGTAGAAAAAGTCTTATAAAAAGATTATTCTTTCGAATTTGTTGTAATCAAACAAAGTTATAATGAATTCCTCAACAACACCGACTTTTGAACCAAACAATACTTTACCCTTGGCAGATGATGGTCAAGAATTAGCTTCAATAGTCATGGTATATTTCCCTTTTGATCGGGAGTATTGGGCTTGATCCCATTACGCAGGTTGATTTTGCTTACTTTCTTATTCAACTTTGACCCTGACAACTATTTCTTGAGTATGTTCGGCTTGGGAGACTAATTATTTTCAGGAGCGGCACTCTGCAACTACTATTTGGGTTAGGAGTTTGGTCTATAAGTTGTGTCGACAGGTTTCCACCAAAGTAGACTGTGTCATACCTGACGGACATCGCAGAGCCACACTTTGGAACCTCTCAATGAAGGCTTTGATGAACTCTTTTTTCTTCTGCTTAGTGGAAATAAGAGAAGGGACAGATACCTCCGTATCATCTTCGAAGAATCTAGCCAGGAACAGTCTTTCTAGATCCACCCACTTATGGATAGATCCTGTAGGTAGTTTCATGAACCATTCAAAGACAACCCCCTTGAGGGTGCCAATGAACAAACTAGTCAGTATGGCATCATTTGCCACCACATTCCTAGTCCGTGACTTGAAATAATAGATATGTTGATTCGGTGATCCCGTGCTGTCAAAAGCTTATAGAGTCGGGACTTTGAATTTTGGAGGATAAGGGGTTGTATCCCATTCGGCTGAATAGGGCCTAACAACCCCCTCATCTTGGAGCTCACTTGTATTAACAATGACATTAAGGTGGGCTACCAGTTCTTCTATTTTTGTAGACTAGAGATTCTGCTCATTTTCAGTCTCTCTTCCTTCTTCAGAGAAAGATTTTAGGTTGTGGGCTTCTTGATCAGAAGTCGCACTCTCAACCACTTTTTTCTTCCCCTTTGATGTAAAGGGCAGGGATGTAAATGACCCTCCTCTTCAGTAAGATTCAAGTCATGGCGATGAATCTGTCTTTTAGGATTTGGCCCTGTCTGCGATAATTTGAGCCATCAGGATCCGGAGTTCATCTATGATCTCCTGTTGAGACTTGACCATAGCTTGCTGCTCATCAAGTCTTTTCACAAGATCATCTGGGTGTCCCTCCATATAAGCGGAGCTCTCGTGTTCTATGAAAGAGCTAGAGGATTAAGATTCTGTGATGGCTGAATGTTCATCATCAGAATCAATTACTTTAGCCAACTTTCGGTAGTTGACAGGAGGGATGACTCTTTTTCGAGTTCGAGTGTGTTGATAGATTCCATCAGACTCACTCAGGATCTTTTTTAAGCCAGGGGACTAATCCGTCTCTGACTCATCAGAGCTAGGGATTGATGATCTCTCTATACTCACCATGTTAGAAGTGACTCCAAAGTACTCTTCTTTCGAAGTCGTCTTCTTGTGAGAACGTCGTTGTTTGTTGGGCAAGGCAATGTTCTCCAATCGGTCGAATACTGATGGCCTAGTTACAGGTGCACAGCATTGGCATCCTAAGAGGATTGTAGAAATCAATCGTTCACATTGACATGAACAAGCGGCTCATTGTATTGGTCTTTCTCTTGATATAAACTTTCTCAAGTTTGTTACAGAAACTCGAGAAGAGTTACTCACTAATCGTGAGATTTTAACTGAAACCCCCACTCTATGATTAGACGGGGCTGACTCCTGGTGAACATGGATCTTGAATCCCTGTTCGTCTTTTTGAACGCGACAGATCATATTGCGTTTAGTATTAGAAATATGAGGGTCGCGTTGAGGAGAAAAAAATGTGAGGGTTGCATTTGGCATTTGGAACGCAAAGTTTGCGTTGAACAATTGAAACGTAAGGGTCGCATTTAGCACTTGGAACATGAAATTTGCGTTGAACAATTGAAACGTGAGGGTCACACGTTTGGCACTTGGAATGCGAAGTTTGCATTGAACAATTGAAACGTGAAGGTTGCATTAAGAAATAAGAACGTGAAGGTCGCGTTGAGGAGTAGAAATGCGAGGGTCGCATTTGTGAGTGGGGATGTGAGGGTCGTGTTTTGACTGAGCAACCCGAAGCTAAGGTTCGCGTTCAACATAGACTTGAGGTCTGTGTTTTGGCTGTGGAATGCGCCATTGAGGGTCGCGTTTGTAGGCGTTAAAAAATGCTAATAGATATCCCAAACATATAGAGGATCACTCAAAAAATCACAAGAATTGATCTCATACTGTTTTGAAAAAACCAAGACAGATATGAACTGTCTCGCCAGCGAGACAGTCTTTACTGTCTCGCAGCGAGACAATGTTTACTGTCTCGCCAGCGAGACAATGTTTATTGTCTCGCAGCGAGACAATGTTTATTATCCCGCCAGCGAGACAGTGTTGGGAGACAGTGTTTACTGTCTCGCCAGCAAGACAGTGTTTACTGTCTCGCCAGCGAGACAGTGTTGAAATGGTCAAAAACCACCTTCATAACTGTTGTACACGTGTCCATTAACTGTCAAAAAACATGGGGAACGTCGTGAGCGAGAATCACGTGGATAACTGTCAAAATAACGGAGTTTGAAACGTGGAAAGGTAGTTACAGTGGAAACCGCTAGGCAGTTGGGTTTTCCGAGACAGTGTTTACTGTCTCGGAACCCGAGACAGTAAACTCTGTCTCGGCCGCCGAGACAGCAAACACTGTCTCGGTAGTCAAGACAACAAATGCTGTCTTGCGAGCGTCATAAATACCCCCCGAAGATTATTTTTGAAGGCGGAGGATCAGAGAGCATTGGCTGAGCATTTTAGAGCAGACAGAGCAGAGTTCCTGAGCTTCTGGCAATTCCTTGAGATTCGAGCTTTGACTTGATCTTAAGAAGAACGATCGTCTTACTTTGATAAGATCTTCGTTTCAAATTCTCACTTCGATAAATGAAGGAAGAATCGCTAAACCCCTCACGATTCAATCAGAATCTATGATTCGGTGGTCCACGGGTTAAAGCACCCCCGGCACAGGCAAAGATCCTACGCAAGCAGCGATCCAAACAACGATCCTGCGTTTGTTTCTAAAAAGTTGTAATTTTCCTTTTGTTGTGTAAAAGAAGTTTTATAAAAAGGCTATCTCTTTTGAATTTATTGTAATCGACCGAAGATATAATGAATTCCACAATGAAACCAACTTTTGACGCAAACAGCGTTCAGCCTGGGTTTTGCGAGGCTCGTGTTTAGGAACATAAACGTGAGGCTCGCATTCTAGAGTAGAAATTGTTAGCCCTTATGTTTTGATGATGTCTTACAACCACCATTATCGGTACTAATTGATTATTGAGTGAAAATGTAGTGAATACATATATCAAGCATGTTAGTACCACAAATGGAGGATTTGATGGAATATGCGCTACAACGATGATATCCAAAGGAGGAGGAGGCATAGTGATGAAGCAATGTTATTTCAAGAACACCAAATTCAATAAGAAGCTTCATCCAAACTCAAGCTATATCAAGACTCAAGAATTGTATTCTCGTGAGGATATTAGCTAGTTTTTATTTTCTCTCTAGTGCTAGAATATAGGCAAATAGTTTAGATTTCATCTGAAGCTATTGGGATATCAACACACACGTTTTCATACTTATTGTTTTGAACGTATTTCACAAAATACTATTTTTCATAAGTATGAGGACCTATTTGCAAAATTTCTTTTCCAAACAATTTGTTTTTAGTATTAAAAATATTTTACAAAGTTTCATAATTTTCAGAGGTCAAATGAATATTTTACAAATATTTTAAGTGAGTCAAAAATCAGGTTTTTGAGTGTATCAGATTGCGGTCGACCGCCACGGTCGACCGCGCCTGAGCTCACTCATCAGTGGGCAGTAGAAACTTTCACGATCGACCGTCGTGGTCGACCGTGAGCAAAAAATTTCCCATGGTCGACCGTCACGGTCGACCGGACTTTTAGTAAGTTTTTGAACTGCCTCGCGGTCGACCGCGAAAAATTCACGGTCGACCGCCGTATATTTCAAACCGTAATTTTGGTACAGATCTCAGCGCTGATTTCACACGATCTCAGCGTTGTTCTGTTTCTAGGTTTTGGGGGATTGTGTATGGGTTTCAAACAGCTGTGTTTTTCTATATAAACTCATCATCTTCTTCTTCCTCAGTGTCCCAGCTCTTTCAGATATTTTTAGAGAATGTTTTTTTAACAGAGCTTCATTTTCAAACCAGTTTCTTCTGAGTTTTTGTGTTTCACATCCCAGTTTCAGTGTTATCTTCTCTTTGCCATAGGGACATTGTAAAGAGAGGATTCTTACACCATTTCTACTATTTTGAGAGCTTGATCTTGTGTAGATCAATTGTGTGGGAGTGTGATCTAGTGAGATTAACTGTGTAGTGTGAGATCGTGAGGGGATCGCTGTGTAGAAGAAGTTCCGGCTTCCAAACCGAGTTGTGTAGTGGATTTCTTCTTGAGAGTGGGGAGCGGGGACGTAGGTCAGCGGACCGAACCTCGTTAACACATCGCGTGTCACAGGATAACGATTCCTAACCCTATATTCTCTATTTTGATTGCTTTTGGATATTGTGTTTTGCTTGTCTTAATTTTATTGCATAATTATAGCCTCGTGACCCTAATCACCCCCCCTCTAGGGTCCAACAATTGGTATCAGAGCTTGGTCTCTATATTAGTTTTTGGTTTAATCACCTTAGAGAAAAGATCTTATGGAGGCTTCAATGAATGTGCATATGCTAGAGGGACAATCCACCACTAGACCACCACTCTTCACCGGTAGTAACTTTGCTTATTGGAAGGCTAGGATGAGGATTTACCTTCGTTGCATTGACCTTGACATCCTAGAACTCATAGAGAAAAAATATGTAGAAAAGCCCAAAGTTAGGACTATGACCGATGGAGAAAGGCACCAAGCTAATCTCAATGCTAATGCTATGAACACCTTAATTTGTGGTCTTTCCCCAAATGAATACAATAGAGTCTCAACGTGTGCAACCGCATACGAAATATATCTTTCCCCAAATGAATACAATAGAGTCTCAACGTGTGCAACCGCATACGAAATATGGGTAAAATTGTGTATCACACACGAAGGAACCCCCCAAGTTAAGGAATCCAAGATTAGCGGGCTTATGCATGAATATGAGTTATTTCAAATGCTTCCAAATGAATCAATTGATGCTATGTTTTCTCGCTTCACTAACATTATCAATGAATTGCATGGTCTTGACAAGAAATTGACTATTCAAGAGACGAACTACAAGATTCTCCGTTCATTGACTCCGATGTGGGAACCCAAGGTGACGGCAATAGAAGAAGCTCATGACCTTACCACTCTACCTCTCGATGGCCTCATCGGCAAGCTCAAGGTTCATGAGAAGAAGCTCAGGGGAAAGGAGAAAGAGGAAGTACCCTCACGGGAAGTTGAGGAGCTATCACCAAAATTGAAGACCATAGCTCTCAAAGGAGCTAGTGATAACTCCTCTTCGTCATCGGATAGTGAAGTTGATTTTTCTAGAGAAGTGGCTTATCTCTCTAGAAGAATTTCTAGACTCATAAAAATGAACAAGAAATTTAACCCATGATCTAACAAAAAATTTCCTTCACGTGTAGGAAAATGTTTTGAATGCAATGAACCGGGCCATATCGCTAAGGATTGCCCAAGGCTCAAGGAGAAGTACATGAAATACAAGAAGAAGAAGGCTATGTATGCTAGATGGGAGGAGTCCGAACCAAGCGATTCGGATAGTAATGAAGAAGGATCTAAACTTGCTCTTCATGATCCTAACGTTTGCTTCATGGCCCTTGAACATGAGGTAATATCCGACACCGAGAGTGAATCCTTTTACATGCAATGCGATCTAGCTACGGCTCTAGAAGAATTGAATATTGAATTTAAAAGAATGTCAAAGGAATTTTCTTCTTTTAAAAAGTTACATGCTTCTTGTGATGTGAAATTAGAACAACTAGAAACCTCTCTTGCTCTAAAAGATGAATTGCTAGGAGATCTTGATTTCGAGAATAAGCAATTAAGATTCAAGATTGAAAGACTAGAAATTGAGAATGGTAGGATTAGACCTACTCATGCTTATGCTAATCATCATCACCATGGTAGAAATAGATTTCATAGATCTTATGCTCCTACACACAAGAGAAATTTTCCCAAGACTTGGGTACCTAAAGTTACTACACCTTCCTCTCTTGTAGGGGACATCACGGCAACGACGTAAGGAGATGTGGTACCTTGATAGTGGTTGCTCACATCATATGACGGGCAACAAAGAGTTATTTGCAACCCTATCAAGGATTGAAGGAGGTAGCGTCTCCTTCGGTGGTGGTAAGAAAGGTAAAATTATTGGTATTGGTTCTATTGGTAAGAAACATTCACCCGTTATAGAAGATGTTTATTTGGTAAATGGTTTGAATCATAATCTTCTTAGCATTAGCCAATTGAGTGATAAAGGTTTTGATATTTCCTTTAAACCGGACAAATGCATTATTAGTATGAATGGAAAATTTGTTTTTGTTGCTAATCGTAAATCTAATGTGTACATTTTTGAGATGAATGAATTAGTGAATCAAGATGTGAAGTGCCTTGCGGCAATTGATGAAAATCCTTGGATTTGACATAAGAGGCTTGGACATACAAACATGGAATTGATATCAAAATTGTCTAAGAGAAATCTTGTAAAAGGGTTACCTAACTTGCACTTCATCAAAGATACCATATGTGAAGATTGTGCCAAAGGTAAACAAACAAAATATTCTTTCAAATCCATCAATGATGTATCGACTTCTAAACCTTTGCAATTACTTCATCTTGATTTGTTTGGTCCTATGCGTGTTACCTCTCTTGGAGGCAAACACTATGTATTTGTGATTATTGATGATTTTTCTCGGTTTACATGGATTATATTTCTTGCAAATAAAAATGATTGTTTTGAAGAATTTTCTAATCATGTCAAAAGAATTAAAAATGAAAAAGATTTGAAAGTTGTTAAAATAAGAAGTGATCATGGAGGTGAATTTCAAAATGATTTTTTCTATGAATTTTGTGCTCATCATGGTATAACTCACATGTTTTCCGCTCCTAGAACACCACAAAAAAATGGTGTTGTTGAAAGGAAAAATCGTACCATACAAGAGATGGCACGCACTATGCTAAATTCATTTGATTTGCCAAAATATTTTTGGGCGGAAGCCGTCAATACGGCTTGCCATGTTTTAAATCGTGTTTTAATTAGACCAAAGCTCAAGAAAACTCCTTATGAACTATTTTATGGAAAAACTCCTTTTATTGGTTATTTTCGTATCTTTGATTGCAAATATTTTATTTTAAATACAAAAGTCATCATGACAAATTTGATTCCAAAATTGATGTTGGTATTTTCTTAGGTTATGCACCTCGAAGTAAGGCTTATAGGGTCTTCAACAAACGAACTCTCGTTGTTGAAGAATTTATAAACGTTACTTTTGATGAGACTAATGTTAGTTCTCAAGTTGTTTTACCTAGGCAAGATGATGATGATGAGGGAGGATTGGACTTTTTAAAAATCAATGATTCATCCTCTATAGAAGCACAAAAGGATGTGGATAGCTCCAATGCTCATGAACAAGTTGAACTTCCTAAAGCTTGGAAATTTGCATCAAACCATCCAAAGGAACAAATAATTAGAAGCCCTTCAAAAGGAGTTGTTACTCGCTCAAAAGCTTTGAGTGAGTGTGGTAATGTTGCTTTCTTATCTCAACTAGAGCCTAAAAAGATTAATGATGCTTTAAATGATGAATTTTGGGTTTTAGCTATGCATGAGGAACTAAACAATTTTAAAAGAAATGATGTTTGGAAACTAGTTCCTAGACCTAACAATGCTAGTGTAATTGGAACAAAATGGATTTTTAGAAACAAACTTGATGAACAAGGTATTGTTACTAGAAATAAAGCTCGTTTGGTTACCCAAGGATACAATCAAGAGGAGGGCATAGAGTATGATGAAACCTTTACACCGGTTGTAAGGTTAGAATCTATTAGGATGTTTTTGGCATTTGCTAGCTTTAAAAATTTTAAATTATTTCAAATGGATGTTAAAAGTGCCTCTTTAAATGGTTTTATAGAAGAGGAAGTATATGTTGAGCAACCCCCCGGTTTCATAGATCATGATTTTCCTAATCATGTTTACCGGGTTCAAAAAGCTTTATATGGGTTGAAACAAGCTCCTAGAGCTTGGTATGCTCGCCTCTCTAGTTTTCTTGTTGAAAATGGTTTTTCAAAAGGAACAATTGATAACACTCTTTTTGTGAGAAAAAGGAAAAATAATTTCATTTTAGTTCAAATATATGTTGATGATATCATTTTCGGTACTACTAATGAATCTTTGTGCAATGAATTTTCTAAAGTTATGCAAGATCATTTTGAGATGAGTATGATGGGAGAGCTTACATTCTTTCTCGGGCTCCAAGTCAAGCAAACTAAGGATGAGATATTCATTTCTCAAAGCAAGTATGCTAAGGAATTGGTGAAGAAATTCAATTTGGAGAATTCTAAGCATGCGCCTACTCCCATGAGTACTAGTGTAAATCTTGATGCGGATGAAAGTGGTGAGGACGTGGACCAAAAACTAAATCGAGGTATGATAGGTAGTCTTCTTTATCTCACCGCTAGTAGACCCGATATCATGTTTAGTGTATGTGCATGTGCACGTTTTCAAGCTTCTCCTAAAGCATCTCATTTAATTGCGGTTAAAAGGATCATTAAGTATGTTAATTGAACTTTTAATCTTGGTTTATTTTATCCAAGAAGCACCTCTTTTGATTTATATGGTTTTTGTGATGCCGACTTTGCCGGATGTAAGGTAGATCGCAAGAGTACGAGTGGAACATGTCAATTCTTAGGAAATTCACTTGTCTCTTGGGCTTCCAAGAAACAAAATTGTGTTGCATTGTCCACTACGGAAGTGGAATACATTACCGCCGGCTTATGTTGTGCTCAAGTTTTGTGGATGAAACAAAGCTTGGTTGACTATGATTTGAATTTTCAAAATATAAAAAATCTTTTGTAATAATACTAGTGCTATAAATATTTCTAAAAATTCGGTTTTGCACTCTAGAACCAAGCATATTAATGTGCGCCATCATTTCTTACGCGATTATGTAGAGAGACAAGATGTATCCCTAGTGTTTGTTGACACAAAATCTCAATTAGCGGATATATTTACTAAGCCTCTTGGTGAGGATGATTTTTGTCGCATAAGAAATGGTTTGGGCTTATGCAATATGTGAAAGTTCTATTTGCTTGCTTGTTTAGTTGCATTTTTGCATGTATTTTTCTTTACCCCATTTTTTATGGTGACAAAGGGGGAGAGAAATCTCCTCATTTGTTGTATATATTTAGGGGGAGCTCATAGATAGGGGGAGCACATATCTATAAGCTATATTTATTTTTTGCTCTTATATAATGGTTGGTTGTCATCATCAAAAAGGGGGAGATTGTTAGCCCTTATGTTTTGATGATGTCTTACAACCATCATTATCGGTACTAATTGCTTATTGAGTGAAAATATAGTGAATACATATATCAAGCATGTTAGTGCCACAAATGGAGGATTGGATGGAATATGCGCTACAACGATGATATCCAAAGGAGGAGGAGGCATAGTGATGAAGCAGCGTTATTTCAAGAACACCAAATTCAATAAGAAGCTTCATCCAAACTCAAGCTATATCAAGACTCAAGAATTGTATTCTCGTGAGGATATTAGCTAGTTTTTATTTTCTCTCTAGTGCTAGAATGTAGGCAAATAGTTTAGATTTCATCTGAAGCTATTGGGATATCAACACACACGTTTTCATACTTATTGTTTTGAACGTATTTCACAAAATACTATTTTTCATAAGTATGAGGACTTATTTGCAAAATTTCTTTTCCAAACAATTTGTTTTTAGTATTAAAAATATTTTGCAAAGTTTCATAATTTTCAGATGTCAAATAAATATTTTACAAATATTTTAAGTGAGTCAAAAATCAGGTTTTTGAGTGTATCAGATTGCGGTCGACCGCCACGGTCGACCGCGCCTGAGCTCACTCGTCAGTGGGCAGCAGAAACTTTCACGAATTTCCCACGGTCGACCGCGAAAGTCTCTGGACTTTTAGTAAGTTTTTGAACTGCCTCGCGGTCCACCGCGAAAAATTCACGGTCGACCGCCGTATATTTCAAACGGTAATTTTGATATAGATCTCAGCGCCGATTTCACACGATCTCAGCGCTGTTCTGTTTCTAGGTTTTGGGGGATTGGGTATGGGTTTCAAACAGCTGTGTTTTTCTATATAAACTCATCTTCTTCTTCTTCCTCAGTGTCCCAGCTCTTTCAGATATTTTTAGAGAACGTTTTTTTAACAGAGCTTCATTTTCAAACAAGTTTCTTCTGAGTTTTTGTGTTTCACATCCCAGTTTTAGTGTTATCTTCTCTTTGCCATAGGGACATTGTAAAGAGAGGATTCTTACACCATTTCTACTATTTTGAGAGCTTGATCTTGTGTAGATCAATTGTGTGGGAGTGTGATCTAGTGAGATCAACTGTGTAGTGTGAGATCGTGAGGGGATAGCTGTGTAGAAGAAGTTTCAGCTTCCAAACCGGGTTGTGTAGTGGATTTCTCCTTGAGAGTGGGGAGCGGGGACGTAGGTCAGCGGACCGAACCTCGTTAACACATCGCGCGTCACAGGATAACGATTCCTAGCCCTATATTCTCTATTTTGATTGCTTTTGGATATTGTGTTTTGCTTGTCTTAATTTTATTGCACAATTATAGCCTCGTGACCCTAATCACCCCCCCCTCTAGGGTCCAACAGAAATGTGGAGCTCAAGGTCATGTTGAGGCTCACAAATGTGAAGTTCGTGTTGGTTGGTTGATCAGCTTTATCTAAGCTGTGCTCATCGTAGGGATCTTCTCCTCCATCGAGCAGCGTTCTTCTTCGCCTGATTTGAGGCTTTTACAGTGATGTCACCATCAGCATTGATCAGTTTAGTCGTAGCAATAGGCCTCTTGTGAGCCGATACTTTTTGTTTAAGCACGAGTGTAGGGTCTCTAACTTGGTTGACAAGTCCAGTTGAAACCAGGTCTTCTCCTTCTGAGGAAGGACTGTATGAACAATATGATCCAAAGGAGAGATGCTCCTTTAGTGAGTCAACAGTAGGAAGAACCTTAGTCTCCTTAGAGACTTTGCGGATCTTGTGCATAGCCTTAGGGCTATGAGATCCGGATGAGAGAAACTCCTCATACTTGGCTTGGTCAAACTCAACAGTCAGAGTTTCGATAGTAGTCCCCACGAGTTTGGTATCAGATTACGCAACCACTTCTTCATCGGTGAAAAAGTTGGTCCCAGCAGTGTCGCCATCTTTTGTTTGTGGAAAAATTTTGAAAAAAATTGAGAAGAAATGTTATTAATTCTCCCTAACTGACTTAGGGAAAAAATGAATACAATCTCTCAAAGTAACTTCTTTCTAACTGACTTAGAAAAAAATTATAATGTTTTTATTGATTTCCCGATTTAGAAAAGAGAGAAAGATCAACAAAGATCATTCTCTTTATTTAATTTCGGGTTCTTCTTGGTGGCAGTGGGAGTTTGATTCTTGTATCTCGTTGACGATACGAACGCTTCACTTCATGGAACTTTGTCTACTCTTCTTAACTTAACATCGGGAAGAACTTGCTATGAAAGTTTAAAACTCTAAACGAGTTTATGAACTCTATGAAAGAGTTAATTTTAGAAAGGAAATATAATCCTTTTTAACTGAAATAAGCTAAATAGCCGATCTCAAAGTTCTTCAACCGAAAATGGTTCAAAAAGTCAACCCAAATAATCTCAAAGCTCCAACAAAAGCCAACCCAAATGATCCAAAAGGATCTGTATTCAGCTAAATTCTCATTTATAGGGTTTAAGGGGTGTAACTGACCCCTTAATCCGCTCCATAATGGGGGCTTAATGGACCCATTATGTGGAAACGGTTTTGAACCGTTCAAATTGTAATTGAAATGGTCAAACTCAAGATTCAAATTCTGGAGCTAGCCTCACGTTCAGCTTTGTGAAATGCAGAGGTGATCCTCGCATTGTGGAGTTAGGACGCGGAGGTGACCCTCGTGTTTTGGAATTGAAACGCGAGGGTGACCCTCGTGTTTTGGAATTAGAACGCGGGGGTGGACCCTCACATTTTGCTTTAAAGAGATCGTTAATTGTAATCTCTTTTTCAAGTTCTGCAAAGACCATCATTTTGTAATATTTACGTTTGTCTTGTTAAAATGTGAGAGTCGTCAATTTGTAACTCTCATCTATTATTGTGAAAGTCGACAGATTATAACTTTCATCGTCAGCACTTTGTGAGGATCAACAATCTGTAGTAATTTTTAACAGCCTACAGTCATGCCTGCCCGGTATGCTTCGGTTACTTCCTATTCACCTATCTTTCATAACTTTCTTATTGTAATTCATACTACCGTTGAGCCAAAGTCCTTTCAAGAGACAATTTAATTTTCCGGAGTGATGACAGACTATGGCTGAGGACTTTCAGACCTTTAAGCAAACACATATCTAGGATGTTGTTCCCTATCCCCCTGGGATCTCTCTTATTGGCAGTAAATAGGTTTATAATGTTAAGCATCATCGTGATGGTACCATTGAATGTTAGAAAGCTCGTTTAGTGGCTTAAGGTTTTACTCAGCAGCAATGTATTGATTATGAGAAGACATTTACTCCTGTTGCTCATATGCCCGCCATTTGTACTCTACTTGCAGTTGCTGCAACTCATCGTTAGCCCTTATACCAGATGGATGTCAAGAATACTTTTTTTCATGACTCTTTATCTGAGACAGTATATATGCAACCGCCTCCAGGGTCCAATATTCCTCTGGGACACATATGTATCCTTCGCCATGCTATTTATGGTCTTAAGCAGGCACCCCACGCTTAGTTTGAGTGTTTTCGCGATGTCATGCTCAAGGCAGGATTTATGGAGAGTCATTAAGATGCTTCTCTATTTGTTCGCACTACATCGCGTGACAGAGTTTTACTACTCCTTTATGTAGATGATATGATCATTACAGGTGTTGCTGGTATACAGTTCGCAAAATCTCAATTACAACAACAGTTCCACATGAAGAATCTTGGATCTCTTTGCTATTTTCTTGGTCTAAAAATTTCTCATGGCCTGCGGGGTATACTACTGTCTCAACAGAAGTATCTCTTAGATATTCTAGATCGAGCTGAACTAACTGACGATGTAACTATCGATACTCCACTCTAACAAAATATCAAATTTCGCTCTACTGATGGTGAGCCTCTATCTGATCCTACCCGATACCGTTATTTTATTGGCCAGTTAGTCTATCTGTGCATCTATCGACCAAATATCTCTCATGCTGTTGGCATTGTCAGTCAATTTGTTAGTGCCCCATGTTCTGCACACTATGTTGTCTTATTATGGATTTCTTCGGTATCTCCAGGGTACTAGCACTCGCTCTCTTCTGTTTCCTGTTACATCAAAGTTAGTACTTTGTGCATATTCTGATGTTGATTGGGCTGGTGATCCTACTACCAGGAAGTCTATCACAGGTAATTGTATATTTCTTGGTGATTCCCTTATTTCCTAGTGGTATAAGAAACAATATGTTATTGCTCTTTCCAGCACCGAGGCAGAGTATCATGCAATGTCCACAAGAGCTAAAGGGATTATTCATCTTCGTCGTCTTCTTAGTGATTTCGATATTTCTATTACGACTCCTACTCCTCTCTATTGTGATAATAAGAGTGCCATCCAGATTGCTAATAATCCAATATTTCATGAGAGGACCAAACATATTGAGATCCACGCTCATTTTGTTCGTCAACAAGTTATCAATGATAATACAAATTCTACTTTCTTATGTCTCATCCGTTGACGAGCTTGTAGATTTCTTCACAAAAGCCTTACCCGTTCATCGATTCTAATTTCTTGTATGCAAACTCATTTTGTTTGATCCAACATAAGTTTGAGGGGAGCTGTTGATAATATTATGTTAGTAGTGGGTTTAGTCCCACATTGGTTATGAGGACAAACCTCACCCTCCTCTACTTGTATATATGTACACACTCAATATTCAATTCAAGAGCAATTTACTTAAGACTCTCTCTCTCTCTCTTATTTTAACAAGTTTTAGTTAGATCTTTATATTTTTTTTGTTGTTCAGGTAATAAGTATATGAATAGAGATAATCCCTAGCAAATTCCCACCTAACAAAGCAACAAGCAATTCAAAATCCAAAAGCATCTTATACGAAAGACGAGAAGATGCCCCCCCGGAGAGCTAGCGCAGAAGACAAAAGTAAAACAACTATTCATGCCAAATCATCTTCTTCATGAAGTAAATCAGTAGATCACAACACGCATTTGGACCTTGCAGTTCCCTAGCATATTGATTGTTTTAAGTGCAATACTCTGTTTTCCAGGCCCTTGGATATCAAGATATGTGTACATGGTATTTTGCTAATTCATCGAGCTTAACGCTGTTAATTTTCATGTGCATTTTTGTAAGGATAGCATTAATTATTTTGATAGAAGCACAAACAAGTTTGTTTTGTGTTGATGATGCGATGCAACTATTAAGCATACGACAAGCAATGAGTTTTGGGAGGAAGAGTAGTATGATTTGTTTTATGATCGTCTGTGAGTTAGAATATATGAATGAGTGATCAAGTCATTATATTTGGGAATAGAGATGGTTTTGATCATCTGATTGCCTATTTCTTCTATAATAATTAAATTCATGCCCATCTATTTTCTTCTTCTGTGTTTTAGAGAGTATGTATTTGTGTCCTCTGCTAAAAAAAACTTTCCACAATGCCCTCCAAATTGTCGCATTAGTATACGAAATTGCCCTCATTGAAATTATGAGTACTCATGAAAATTGCAATTGGGATGCATCTGTTCAATCACTGAAATACACAAATAGAGGTTTACGAGAAAAAAATAGTTTTCGAGAAGTTTACTTAATCCTAACTTTTAGAAAATTTAACATTTAGTGCTACAATCAATAAAGAATCATTAATATTAGAGAATGACATTTATCCCTAATTTCCATAAATTTTATTTTCATTCCAAATTAATATAATCTATAAATTCAGGAATATTTTATTTGAAGACCAAGCTTTTAAATGAAGTTTCGAGAAAATTTAATACACACTTTCAAATCCTACAAAATCTATTTTGAATTTTAAAATTTATAGTTTACAAAATAACATTTTGTAAAGATACTGCAAATGAGGTTTAAGGTTCGACAAAATTTAGGCCGCCCACCTAAATTCTACAAAATCTATTTTAAAGCTAAAAAATTAGAGTTTACGAAATGATATGTTTTGAGAAGTTTATCATTTAGCCCGTACTTTTCAAAAATATTATTTAGTCCAATATAATTGTGGGTTGTCTAAAAATTACTGTAGATAGTTGATCCCCACAAAGCACTGATGATGAAAGTTACAACCTGACGACTTTCACAATAGTAGATGAAGGTTACAATCTAACGACTTCCGTAACAACCGATGAAAGTTCTAACCTGATGACTTTCACAACAACATACGTGAGTTACAAATTGACGAATCTCACACTTCAAAGAGCCGGATGCAAGGATTATAAAAAATGATAATCCTAGCAACGTTTGAAAAAGAGATTATAATTAGCAATCTCTTTAAAGCAAAACGTAAGGGTCCACCCCCGCGTTTCAACTCTAAAACGCGGAGGTCCACCCTCGCGTTCCAACGCTAAAAACACGAAGGCCACCCCCACGTTCCAAGTCTAAAACGCGAAGGTCCACCACTGCGTTCCAATGTTAAAATGCAGAGGCTACTCCCACTTTCCAACTCTAAAACGTAAAGGTCACCTCGCGTCTCACAAAACTGAACACGGGGCTCGTTCCCAAATGCGAATCTCACGTTTGACTTATTCAAACACGACTCAAACGGTTTCAAAACCGTTTTGCACGTAATGGGACCATTAAGCCCCCATTATGAAGTGATTTAAGGGGTCAGTTACACCCCTTAAACCCTATAAATATCTAAGAACTCAGTTGAAACCAGATCTTTTGATGATAAGGCTTTTGTGAAGGCTTTTGTTGGAGCTTTGGAGCATTTTGCCTTGGCTTTTGAACCAATTTTGGTTGAAAAACTCTGAAATTAACTGTTTATACTGTTTCAATTAAAAAGATTAGATATCATTTCTGAAATTAACTCTTTCGCAGAGTTCTTAAACTCGTTTAGACTTCTAAACTTGCCTTGCAAGTTCTTCCCAATGTTAAGTCAAGAGGAGACGACAAAGTTCCACGAAGTAAGGCGTTCGGATCGTCAACGGGATATAAGGTTCAAACTCCCATCGTCATCGAGAAGAACTCAGTTTTAAACAAAGGAAAAAATCTTCGTCGATTCCTTCTCTCTTTTGTAAATCGGAAAACCGATAAAGAAGAATTATAATTTCTTTTTCTAAGTCAGTTAGAGAGAGATTATTGTGAGAATTTGTATTTATTCTTTTCCTAAGTCAGTTAGGGAGATTAATACAAATCTTTTTATTCTCATTTCTTCTTTTAATTTTCCCCACAAACAGTAATTTTAGATAGGGATGCTTAGATAGTAGTTCCTCATAGCTTTAATATTTGCAATTTAGTCCTCCAATCACCAAAATACCCTCAACTAATTTTTTGAAGACTTAATGTTGTTTAAGGATTATTTGTAATTTGACAGTCTAAAGCTTATACCTTTTTAATATTGATGTCCCCAAAATTTTTGGACACTTCGATCCTTAGAGGTTACACTTTTCTAAACTTTGATACCCAAATGTTTTTTCCTAACACTTTGATACCCAACATATTCCAAATCCCACAAACCGTGTAAACTTTAGAGTATCAAAGTATCAAAAAAATTTGTAAGGTACCAAAGTGCAAAAAATTATTGTTTGAAGAAGATGGGTGACATAACTAAGAGATATTTTGGTCATTGGGTGACCATATCACAAGGCTGCTTAGAATTTGAGGACTAATAAGCAATTCAAAGATTTGAGGTACTAATATTGTATTATTGAGGATTTGAAGAACTAATATCTAAAATCCCTTTTAAATAAAGAAAAATAATATCTAAAAAAAAGCTTATTTTATTTTTTAAGGAATAAGAATTTATTTTAAGGTCAACCTTTTATAAAGTCAAACCTTAGACCAAATTACTCTATGTATGCTACACAAATCAATCATGAAAATGGATGCAGGTGCAAAGCACGTGCACCATACTAGTATTATAGGAGCATACATTGATTAGAGGGTGTTGGAACTACAAATATAGTTAGAATTTTTTTAAATGAACTCATTCACAATTTTAATCTTACATTTCGACCCAATCCAAACTTATTTACCAAAATCGACCCACTTTCTCGCCACGACAGCTTTGTGGCCAGAAAGTGTGTCGTTTTAAAAAATTGTAGTCCTAATTAGTCGGGGTTGCCAACCCTGACTAATTAGGACCTCCCTGTAGGCTGTCAAAAAATCACAATAGATAGCTGATCCCCATCAAAACACCGATGATAGAAGTTACAATCTGACGACTTTTAGAAGATTATAATTTGAAGACTTTCACGTAGACTGATGAAGGTTACAATCTGACGACCTTCACAACAACTGATGAGAGCTCTAATTCAACAGCCTTCACAATCAACATCGGGAGTTACAAATTGACGACTCTCATATTATCAAGAGCTAAATGTAAGGATTACAATCTGACGATCCTCACAAAAGTTCAAAAATAAAAAAAAAAGATTATAATTGATAATCTCTTCAACGCGAAGGTCGCGTTTGACCATTTCAAATCCTTGAAACGGTCCTCCACTTAATAGGGCAACTAACCTCCATCATGGAGCTAATTAAGGGGGATAGTTATACCCCTTAAACTCCTACAAATAGGGGGTTTTCACAGCAAAATAGGGCTGGTGGTAGAGGGTTGGACGGAAAAAAAGAAAGAGAGAACAAGAGAGGAGAAAAAAAAGTCAGATTTGCGCAGTTGTGATCGGCGTGACGATCGGACCCTCATCCGTGGTCCGATCGATGTGAAATTTGGAGGGTATCTTCTACACTCGTCTTTCCTAATTCTGAACGGTGGAGATTGCTTTCTGTCGGTTAGATTTGGAGATATGAAGGTTTTACCGAAGCTGGTCGTTCCAGGAGTGCAGAGAAAAGTCAGATTTGCGCAGTCATGATCAGAGTGACGATCAGACCCTCATGCATGATCCGATCGATGTGAAATTTGGAGGGTAGCTTCTACACTAGTCTTTCCTAATTATGAACGGTGGAGATTGCTTTCTATCGGTTAGATTTGGACCTGTGCGTCTCAAATCTCTAACAGAGATTTAACTCTGCATCTCAAGCCTTGGACGCAGAGTTAAAGCCCATAACGCCAACTGAGGCGTTTTGACTTGTTCAAACGCAAGTCGAACGGCCTCAAAACCGTTATCCCACGTTCTGAGGGATTCTCGCCCACAAAGGAGCGGAAATAGGGGTTGGTTGCACTCCACATCACCCTATAAATAACCAACTTACTCAACTGAGTAAGGGGGGCGGGTTGATAGGTTGATCAATCGGTTTCTGAGATCAAAACCGCAAAGAGTTGAGGGGAGCTGGTATCAAAACCACCCAAGGTCAACAAATCTCGGCAGTTGAGTAATCGGAAGGAAGAGATCTTCGGGAGATCAAGGAACTGATCAACGATCAGTTAATCAAATCCCGAAGGATCCTTTCATCAAAGGTATCATCCACTTGGCAATTAACCGAATTTTCGGTTCCAACAACTCTGTTACAGAGTTTTAACTCATTCTGAGTTCTTAAACTCGTTAAGAGTTCTTAATTAGCTTGCAACGCAAGTTAATCACATCAAACCAAACATTCGGTTTTCAACAACTCTTATCAGAGTTCTTAACTCGTTCAGAGTTCTTTACACTCGTTAAGAGTTCTAAACCGAAGTCATCAAGCACTTCAATTGTTCCAGTGAAGAAGGACGGTCGGATCGTCAACGGAGAGCAAGTTCGACGCGATCAATCGAAGGAGGCACTCCACCGCTACCAAGAAGAACCCAGTTTTAAACAAAGGGGAGAATCAAATTCATTCTCCTCTCTTTTGTAATCGGAATCCAAATTGTAATCGATTTTGAGAGAATACAAGTCAAATTTTCTTTCTTTGTCTTTTTACATCAAATTTCCAACAAACAAAAGATGGCGACTCCGCTGGGGACTAGCTTCTCTGACGAGGAAGTGGTGGCGCAATCCGACGTTCACCTTACAGGAACCACCGTCGAAACTCTCGTCGTAGAGTTCGACCAAGCCAAGTATGAGGAGGTCCTCTCCTCTGGGTCCCTTAGCCCAAAAGCTAGGCGTGACACCCATAGGACCTCTACGGAGGTTAACACTACTGCTGAGATGCCAAAGAAAGCCCTCTCCTTTGGCCAAGATCTTAAACTCGCTCTGCGAGTTGAAGACTCCTCCCCCGTATCACTACGGCACATAATAGGTCAAAAAAGACCTATGTCGGAGGAAAACCCGACCAACGCCGACGATGCTGCGGCCAAGGCCTTGAAACAGGCCAAGAAAAATGCTGCTCGACGAAGGAGAAGATCCTTACGGCGAGCATACTTGCGGAATAGCCGAGCTACTGCCCAACGCAAAGACTGCGTTTCTGAGCCTGTGCCCGAACTGTGCGTTTCTGCTCCAGAACGCACACTTCATGGTAACGAACCCGACTATGAGCCTCGGGTTATCCAACTCAAACGCGACCCGCAGTGGCGCGTTGTTCAACATAGACGCACACCTCAAGAGTGCGTCCCGAAACGTGACTCCCAAAAGCACGTTCAATCATTCAAACGCACGCCGTGCGTTCAATCAGAACCTGACCCCCAGGGGTCTGGGTCATCAACCAAACGCACATCACAAATGTGCGTTCAAACGAAGAACGACCCTCAGGGGTCTGTTCAATCATCCAAACGCACACCACAGGCGTGCGTTCAATCAAAACCCGACCCTCAGGGGTCTGGGTCATCAACCAAACGCACATCACAAGTGTGCGTTCAAACAAAGAACGACCCTCAGGGGTCTGTTTCATTATCAAAACGCACATCGCAAGTGTGCGTTCAACACAAAGAACGACCCTCAAGGGTCTATTCAATCATCCAAACGCACACCACAGGCGTGCGTTCAATCAAAACCCGACCCTCAGGGGTCTGGGTCATCAACCAAACGCACATCACAAGTGTGCGTTCAAACGAAGAACGACCCTCAGGGGTCTGTTCAATCATCCAAACGCACACCACAGGCGTGCGTTCAATCAAAACCCGACCCTCAGGGGTCTGGGTCATCAACCAAACGCACATCACAAGTGTGCGTTCAAACAAAGAACGACCCTCAAGGGTCTGTTTCATTATCAAAGTGCACATCGCAAGTGTGCGTTCAACCAAAACAAGACCCGAAGGGGTCTGTTTCAACATCAAAATGCACACCACAAGTGTGCGTTCAATCAGGACAAGATCCACAAGGATCTAGTCCATCAATCAAACACAGGCCTCGGCCTCGTGTTTATAAACCTAAACGCGACTCTCGTGTTTCTTCTCAAGAGCATGACACGGTCCGTCAGGTTCAAAAGGGACAGCATGGATTTAAGATTCATGCCCAACCCATCCAAGGGCAGGGGGTTCCATCTCCACCTTCACGAGATCTTTCCTAGGTCTCCGACTTGCGTGAGCTATTAACAAGAGGCAGGCCAACACAGCAAGTAGCCCATTCATGCCAGTGTGAACGGCTCATTTCTGCTATTCTCTCCGAATGCAGCTGTTGCTCATCGACGCCTAGGCAATCGGTGTTTAATAGGTTGACGAATGTCGCTAGACTTGCTAAACGACAGCGTCGCCACAAGAAGAAGACCTCTGAAATCGAATATCCCGAGGTCACCATCAACATGGTCGGCAGAGGCAAATCCTCACATCCAGATTCTGATGAGTCACAAACAAGTCATTCCCCGACTGTTCGGGAAATCTGTGATGAGTTTGAGGGAGTATATAGGCATACTCGGACTCAGACAGGAGCTATTCGCCCGGTTAACTATCAAAAGTTAGCCAAAGGAATCACAACAAGTGATGAGCATTCGGCAATAGCCGAATCTCAATCTTCGAGCTCGGTCGGGCCACAAGAAGTATCTGCTTACATGGCGGGAAATCCTGAGGACATAGCCAAGAGAGTGAACGAACACCAGGTCATGCTCCAGGCACAACAGGAGACACTTCTCCAATTAAAGGATATGATGGCCCAACTTATTGCTGAAAAAGGCCACAAACCCGAATCTTCCCGGAGGACAACCTCAAAAGGGAAGCAGAAAGCGACCGAGCATTCGGATCGTGAGACTCTCAACTTGGGATCCTCTTCTGAGGGTGAAAAGGAGGTGGAAAAAGAACTGCATCCTCAATCCACTAAAATGGATGAACTAGAAGCTCGCCTCAATGCAATCGCCAACAGAAGTGAGCTCCGTGAAGAAGGAGTGGTGAGACCTTATCCTGCCGAATGGGATATAGCTCCATACCCGTCAAAGTTTAAAGCTCCAACCTTGCAACCGTTCGATGGCACAGGATCGCCAAATCAACACATCTACTATTTCAAATCTCAAACTGGAGATGTGGTGGCGAACGATGCCATCCTGACACGCTTGTTCATAGGCACTCTTAAAGGAGTAGCCTTTGAATGGTTTATGAAACTGCCTGCTGGATCTATTCAGAAATGGGTAGATTTAGAAAGGCTTTTCCTGGCCAGGTTCTTCGAGGACGATACAGAAGTTTCGGTCCCGACTCTTCTCGCTACCAAACAGAGGAAAGGCGAATCAATCAAGGCCTACGTGGAGAGATTCCGCAGCATGGCATTGCGATGCCCCTCAGGTATGACTCAGTCAACCCTGGTTGAAACTTGCAGGCACAACCTGCAGACTCAGCTCCTTGCCCAGATGGGGGTAGCAGAGTGTCGCTCCTGGAGACAACTTGTTTCGCAAGGAGAACAAGCTGAAGAGATCGTAGCTCGGGTGAAAGCCGAGGAAGCTGCACAACCCAAGCCGCAACAGCAACAGCAACAGCAACGCAACCAGAACAACGCTCAGCGGTCTAAGGGAAAAGAGACCCTAGCAGCCGACTACTCTCGGGTACCACCGCCCACGAATCAAGGCAAAGCTCCCAATAAGCAAAAAGTGCCCAAACAGTATTCCTTCAAGGAAGAACATGTGGACACTTTATTCCAGCTACTGCGGAAGAACAACAAGTTACAGCTTCCTGAAATTAGGAAGCCAGAGGAGGCAGGAAAGGTAGATGACCCTAATTACTGCCGCTATCACAGGTTTCTGGGGCATCCTACCAGAAGATGTTACATTTTTAAGGACATCCTCCAGAATTTGGTGGACGCCAAAGTGCTTACTCTGAAACCTGAGCAAAAGACTGTCTCTACCAACATGATAGCAGTCCAGTTCAGTGACTTCCCTCCGGTGGCGACCGCAGATGGCGTTGTCCCAATCCACAAGGGAGAAATGCGTCTGAAAAATACTGACTTACACAGTCAGAAAGACAAGGGGTTGATACCCCTCACCACCTCAAAAGGAGAAATCATGTGGGTTCACCCGGATCTAGTGGGAGACCAACAGTGGATGAATACCTCGTCCAAGAAGAAAGGAGGCAAGGCTAAGTCTTCCAACATGATTAGCCCCTCCATTACTGAGAATGATGATCACCTCAAGACCCTCACAGATTCAGAGGAAGAGAGGATTGCCCTGGCTGCATACCCAGGAGACAACCCTGGTACGCAGTCTGGAAAGAATTACTTGAAAGACTACGGCCAGAATGTCCAAGAAGTTGAGGAACAACCCCAAGATGCTGGGGGTTCTGTCCCCAAAAAGCCAGTTGATAAGGGGAAACAAAAAGAACTCCGGTTCAACAGGAATCTCCACCAGGAACATGGGGAATCAAGTAATCAATTCCAATTCAATGTCATGGCACAGTTGGCCAACATACCGGCCAGGATTACTCTATACGAGCTCCTGAGGTTGTCCAAAACCACCAAGGAAGCTCTCATTGAGGCATTGAAGAATACAGAGAGCTTCATCACCCAAGTCATTCCAGTTCCTGAAGCTTCTGATGATCAAACTTGTCTGCAATGCCTGCAAGTGGCGAGAAGTCTACCCTGCATATCATTCACACAAGAAGACATGCAGGTCAAACACGAACATGACCGACCACTGTACTACACAGGGTATATCGGATCTTCTGAAATCAGTCGTGTCCAGATTGACCCGGGCTTCGCACTCAGCATTATGCCTTACAGGGTCATGCAGGTTTTAGGGATTCCTATGCATCGACTGCACACCACCCAGACTACTATCTTCGGGTTCAATGCAAATAGCACCCGACCCCTGGGAAAGATCAAACTCAGATGTCAGATCGGAGATCTTAAGTCTGAAGTAGCATGCTACATCATAGATGTGGACACGTCCTACAATCTTTTGCTAGGACGACCATGGATACATGCAAACCGCATTGTTCCATCTACCCTACATCAGATCATGAAATACGCCAATGACGAGGGTGAAGTTCGAACCTTGATTGCGGAAAAATACCCTTTCCGAGGAGTGGAGAACTTCCACACTGACTCTGTTTTCTACCTAGAATCTCAAGATGTTGATAGTGGCAATGAAGCAGATATTGAACCAGATGCAGAGGAAGATTGTCCATGGGAACTGAACTTAGATGTAATGGGTCAGGATGAGAGTAATAATAATGTACCGAGAGAGGGTGAATGGTGCATTAATGAAGATTTTCTTTTGGAGTACTTGCCTGATGTGTCCTCTAAAAATAAATCAGTAAAGAATGATTCTAATGCAGGTACCAACCCATGGCACACAATGTGCACAGAGGCATCACTTACATTGCCAATCGAATCTTTCTTTGCTTCAGATGAAGAAGCAGAAGATGTACAGAAGGCTTTCTTCAAAGTCCCATCCAAAAGGAAAGGGAAGCCGATCCAGTTCGGTAGAGTCAAACCCGAACAACTTAAGCGAGGAAGTTCAGAGGAAGATGACGGAGTTCCTCAGTTTCATTATCACGAACCCAATTCCATCCAATTGATGAAACGAATGGGGTATAATTTTAATGAAAAACAGGGTCTGAACTTCGGGAAAGGCAGACGAACCCCAGTCCGAATGTCTCTAGCCCCTGAAGGAAAACCTCAGGATTATTACCAAAAAACCGGAAGGGGTTTAGGTTATGTCACAACTCCTCCTGCCTCAGAAAATGAAATCAGTAATTATCTGCGTCAGGATCATTCGTCCGGAACCTCTTCCTGGGAATCCGACGTCAGTGTTGGACCTTTCTTTAAAATTTTGACTGTGAACATGACTTCAACTAGTCACCCCGATGAAGATGCAGGGGGTGGCGAAGAGTTAATTGAATCGACCAACGATCCTTGGATCAAACGCCTTAACGTCTTGTGGGATATGCGCTTCGAACAACGTGAACCACCCAGATGAAGATGCAGGGGGTGGCGAAGAGTTAATTGAATCGACCAACGATCCTTGGATCAAACGCCTTAACGTCTTGTGGGATATGCGCTTCGAACAACGTGAACCACCCACTGAAGATAAAGTAACTCAGGTCAACATGGGAGATGAATCTGATCCCAAGCCTATCTTTATAGCTGAAGACCTATCATCATCCGAGAAGGAAGACCTTATATCTCTCATCCGAGAATATATAGATGTCTTCGCTTGGAATTATGAAGATATG
Organism: Asparagus officinalis; assembly: GCF_001876935.1. Lineage (NCBI taxonomy): Eukaryota > Viridiplantae > Streptophyta > Magnoliopsida > Asparagales > Asparagaceae > Asparagus > Asparagus officinalis. The sequence goes on from NC_033798.1 coordinate 85,899,801, forward strand.
CCTGGCCTTGACCCGAAGGTGGCCATGCACCGTCTCAACATCGATCCGGATGTAAAACCCGTTAAACAACAACAACGCAGGTTTCGTCCAGAGATCATGGAATCAATTGAGTCAGAAGTTAAAAAGCTTATAGACTCAGGTTTTGTTAGGGAAGAACAACACCCTGACTGGGTGGCCAACATCGTTCCAGTTCCCAAGAAGAACGGTAAAGTCCGGATATGCATCGATTTCCGCGATCTCAATGCCGCCTGTCCGAAAGATGAATTCCCACTCCCCATCACGGATGTTATGATTGACAACACCTGCGGGTATGAAAGGATGTCTTTCATGGACGGATTCTCCGGGTATAATCAGATCAAGATGCACCCGGACGACGAAAAACACACTGCTTTTAGAACACCACTAGGGGTGTATTGCTACACAGTGATGCCCTTCGGCTTGAAAAATGCAGGTGCAACTTATCAACGTGCAATGAACACAATCTTTCACGAACACCTACGAAAGAAGATCGAGTGCTACGTTGATGACATAGCAGTAAAGAGCCAATGTAAAGACGATCATCTTGCAGATCTGAAGACAATGTTCGAAATCATGCGAGCACATCAGCTGAAGATGAACCCGACAAAATCGTTCCTCGGAGTTTCAAGTGGAAAATTCCTGGGATTTATCGTTACTTCCAAGGGAATCTCTCTTGACCCAGAAAAAGTGCGTGCCATCCAAGACATGCCACCTCCGAAGAATCTCAAAGAGCTCAGAGGTTTGCAAGGCAGACTGGCCTACATTCGAAGATTCATATCAAATCTTTCAGGGCGCTGCCAACCTTTCTCTAAGCTCATGAAGAAAGGAATATCCTTTGTTTGGGATGCTGAGTGTCAAAGAGCATTCGAGGAGATTAAAAAATATCTCACTCAACCGCCAGTTCTCGTGGCCCCGATATCAGGAAAACCATTCCTGTTATATGTGAGGGCCATGGATCATTCTCTTGGTGCTTTGTTAGCTCAGAACAATGATCAAGGTCAAGAGCAAGCCATCTATTACCTGAGCAGGACTATGATGGGAGCCGAACATCGGTACAATCCGGTCGAAAAAGAGTGTCTCGCCTTGGTATTCGCAATCCAAAAGATGCGACATTACCTAGTTGGACAGACCATTCAGGTCATCTCTAAGGTAAATCCTTTGAGAGTTCTGATGACAAAACCATCATCTCTAAATTGCCGGCTTGCAAAATGGGCCATTCTCTTGTCGCAATACGACATGCAGTTCATGCCTCAAAAGGCGGTCAAGGGCCAAGCACTGGCAGACTTCTTAGCCGATCATCCAGTATCAGGAGCATCTAAGTTGTACGAGGAATTACCTGACGAGGTTGCTGAAGCTTGCGCTACCCAAGAAGCTACGCAAGTGTGGAAGCTATTCTTCGACGGTGCATCCAGAGCAAATCCTCATGGAGCAATCACTGCGGGAGTAGGAGTAGTGTTAATCTCTCCGAACGGCCACGTAATCCCAAGGGGATTCTCTTTAATCGAACCATGCACCAACAATGTAGCCGAGTATAATGCTCTGCTATTAGGAATGCAATGTGCTGAAGAACTTAATGTTCAGCACCTTGAGGCTTACGGTGATTCTCAGCTCATCGTTAATCAAGTCCGAGGAGAGTACGAAGTACGTCATGAGGATTTGATTCCGTATTACTTCGCGGTGCTAGAGCAAGCTCAAAAGTTTGAAGGCTTCTTTATTGAATATGTGCCAAGAGCTCAGAATGCATATGCTGATGCCTTAGCCTCTTTGGCAACTTCACTAGCCTTGCCACCAGGAGTGGAAGCGACGATCCCGGTCATGGGACGTAAGCTGTGCTTTTCCAAGATCTCCATAGAGGAAAACCCAGACGAGATGACGTCGGGAGAAGTCTGTACGGCATTTATGGAATTCGAATCTAGGGATTGGCGATTCCCATACATCGACTATGCCCTATATGGAATTCTACCCGATGACCCTAAGGAAGCGGCTGCCATCAAACGGAAGGCCCTCCAATTCTATTATGATGCAGTTTCTCAAGTCTTGTATCGTAAATCACATGATGGAATCTTACTTCGATGCCTTTCTCGGAAGGAAGCGAAAGAGGCCCTCAAGGAAGCTCACGGCGGAATGTGCGGAGCTCATCAACCTGGAGCTAAATTAGGAGATCGACTCCGACGAATCGGCTATTATTGGCCGAGGATGTTTTCAGACGCGGTTGACTACGCTAAACGTTGTCACGCATGCCAAATTCATGGAGATTTTATTCACCAAGCACCGGGGAACTTACACCCCACATCGGCGACTTGGCCATTCGAAATGTGGGGCATGGATATCGTCGGACCGATCTCCCCTCCGACGTCCAAAGGACACCGGTTCATTCTAGCCGTGACCGACTATTTCTCCAAGTGGGCGGAGGCAATCCCGTTAAAAGAAGTCAAGACTTCAAACGTGATCAAGTTCATCAAACATCACGTCATCTATCGTTTTGGAGTCCCAAGACGAATAGTTCACGACAACGGGACACAATTCGTCAGCTTTGGGTTTCAGAGATTTTGTGATAAATTCAGAATCCAAAGTGTTGCATCTACGGCGTATTACCCACCAGCAAATGGTCTTGCAGAAGCTTTCAACAAAACCATAGTGAAGCTTCTCAAAAAGTTTGTTTCCAAGAGCCGGCGCGATTGGGATGAAAGACTCGGTGAATGCCTGTGGGCTTACCGCACAACAGTGAGGACCCCTACAAGAGCTACACCATTCTCTTTGGTATATGGCTGCGAGGCTGTACTGCCATTGGAAATTCAGATCCCTTCTCTGAGAGTTGCTATCACAACTGGACTAACAGAAGAAGAAAAACATCAACGACGTCTGCAAGAACTTGAAGCTCTAGATGACAAACGACTTCAAGCGCAGCAACAGATTGAGCTGTATCAAGCCCGTATTTCCAAGGCCTACAACAAAAAGGTCAAGGAACGGATTTTCAGGAAAGGCGATCTAGTTTTGGCCAACAGACGACCCATGGTAATGACCCACAAAACCAAAGGGAAGTTCAATCCCAAATGGGAGGGGCCCTTCGTAATAGAATCAGTCTATTCGAATGGAGCTTATCGTCTCATCAATCAAAAAGGAGATAGGCTCATGATGCCAATCAATGGGAAGTTCCTTAAGAGATACTTCCCATAAATCATGTAGCCCCCTGAACCCCAGCTAAATCAGGCTGGGGGTTGCCTATTTATAATGTAACCCTGTCTTGTATTTCGTCATGTTAACATTACACCTCTGACGATTGAAATTTGCTAGAATCGGTATAATAAAGAAAATTTCAATTTCATGCCAGGTTAACACTATACTTATGGCATTTGCTTTACTTTTCATTGTCCTGAACCAGATTTCAACAAAAGAGATGATGAGAGCCAAAATGATATCATTTTCATTCAATATTTTTGATTTGAATACAAAATGAATCGAAACGAAAATGATACAAAATTATTCCTAGCTAAAAAGCAATCCAAGTCCTAAACATCGGAGCTCATCAGTCTAAAAGACTTGAGTTTAGCTTTCAGCGCCAATATTTTCTCCTCACGAGCCTTTTTGACTTCCTCTGTTATCTTGCTCTTGAGCTCCTCTTCATTTGGCGCTGCTTCTGCAATCTCCCGCCTAACTTTGTCAGCAGCAACAAGCTCATCACAATAGCCCTTGAAAAGCCCGTCACAATAAGCAATTAACCCTTTTATGACTTCCATGTCGCCCGCTAATCGAGCAGTTATCTGAGCTTGCTCGATACCAGCACGGGTAAGCTCAATCGCAGTATCCCGAATACCTGCAGCAAAAGTGCCCAAGTCCACTTGCACTTGAAGATGTTCCCCGCGCAGGCGAGTAATACGAGAATCTGCTTCGTTTAGACTCTTCTGAAGAGCTTCTTGCTGCTGTACCTTCAAGGCTCTGGCCTGAGAAAGAGCCCGATCCACTTCTGGTTCGATGGCATCGCGTTGTAGCATTGAAAGGAATTCCAATTCGTATTCCAGAACAATAATGCTCTCGCGACAATGTTCAGTCCACGATGTATCCCCCTGGTCCCTAATCTTGGCAAGACACTTCAGCAGATGGGGTTCGAAGACTTTGAAACTCACGTCCCCGAGACTAACGACATCAATAGTCATCTGCATCCAGTACTCTAATTGCTCGATGAGTTTCCTCAAAGTCTCCGAGCTTGGGGGTGGAGCAGTCGGCGGATAAGTGAAGCAATTCTCATAATCAGTGCGAATGGGAGCGTTTACAGCTTTAGATGATATCTTTTCGGGCACATCTGGCACTGAATCTGGGACAATCAATCCCTGCCCACCTGTCAGGATTTCAGGACTAGGAGGAGCAGCTGGAGGTATAGTATCCCCGCTGTTTTCGGGAGACGAAGCAAGTGCAGACTTCATGGCGTCCCCCATCAGCTTAGCTCTCTTAGAGTTCTTAGCTGCGACAGGTTTTCGTTTACGAATTCTTCTATCGTATTCGCCTACCTCCTCAGCAGTAAGAGCCCGCTTCCCTGATGATCTCAAGGAACGAGGCTCGGGAGAGAATGCTCCTTTGAGAACCTCTCTAGTGTTCTCTTCTTCAGAAGGCTTAGCAGCGGGTAATTCCTCTGAGATTTCTTCGATTCCGGACGCCTCTCGTTCGCAGGACAGATAATCCTCTATCCCTGGGAGTCGAGTCCTGCCGGAACCACTTCTTGATTTATAAAGCTCTCGGATTTCGTTTATACATGAAGTATAAATGTCATATTCTGGGATCAGAGAAGCTTTATCAAACCAATTGCGGAAATCTGCTACAGTGGAACAATTAGGTGGCAGATTAGGCAGAGTAAACTGCGCATGAGTTCCTCGGGCAATAAAGAAACGCCAAGCACGAGCTCCTTCATACAGATTCCCGATGTGAGCTAATTGTGGATTAGGGTTACCAACGTAAAGCTGGTCGTACCCGAACTGTCGGGCAAAACGTGAAGGAACGTAAGGCTCAATTATGCATCTTTCACCTATTCTGAAAACCAGATAACCCACCCTGATAGTGAGAAGCCATTGGAAGGTCCCTGTATTTAAAAGCGAGGACCCTTCGAAGACTACGTCGCCAAACTTCGGGCCTTCTTCTTCAGCCCCATCAAAGCAAGGGCGACAGCAAAAGAGATCATAACTGGCTTCCGAAGACAAAAGTTGCCTAGCCCGGACTATGTACGCAGTCGTCCACGTGGCTGGCTCGAGCCTTTGCACGAAAGGAGTAGAGGTCTCGTCAGTATGTATAATCCCCCGCATCAAAGAGGGACAGTGCAGCACAAACCAAGCCACTAAATAAGTGTAGGGCATTGGTGTGCGGGGTTGAGAAGTCTTCCAAACTTTCCTCCCAGCAACAATCATCTCCTGGACGTCGAGGAGTTCAGAAACCAAATCCCGTAAGCCCCTCTGCAGACAACCTGTCATTGCCGAGAGAAGGCTTAGTGGTCTTCCATGAGCCAGGAGAACGGCTGGATAAACGACCTCAACCAAGATCGATTCAGCTGGCTTCGTCGGCACAACACACCGCTTCAACCATAGCATCAAGAAACCAGCGAGAAGGGCCGTGTCAGAAATAGGAATTGCAGCCTGATAATGGAAACTTTCAAATTCACTGTCGGCTTCGAATCCATCTTCTAAGCGCGTATTCCTATAAATGGCGTTAGGAGTTTTGATGCGAGCTTTGATACTCTTAGCAGAGCTTACGCCAAGACGGGTCACTTTCAAATCTTTCTGACCCAGGTTCTGAAACAAATAATCTGCCCAGGCGGTATGCATAAGACCACCCCCACGCATCCCAGCGACCTGAGCGCAAATGTGGAAATGACATAGCAACTCCCAAAAAGTGCTGTATATCTCTGGATGAGCAGCCCTCAAGATGGATAGCTCTTCAGTTGTTGGAACAAATTCTTCATAGGGCACTTGCCCAAAGGATAGTCCTGATACAGCATACATCTCGTGGAGAGCAAATCCTAACTCCCCAACAGGTGTAAAAAAGGTGCAGCTATCCGGGTTGTATCGCTCCAGCATAGCGAAGAAGCAGGGATAGCTCTGAGTAATCCCACGTCTCGTGGCCTGTACTGGTATCATAAGGCCAGACTGAGTAAGAGGCTCTTTGAGTTCCTCAAGGATAAAATCTACCATCCGAGTCCACCAACCATCTTCTCCAGAAAACAACCAGCCAGGAGAACGGAAGGCTTGTGTAGAAAATTCGCCTTGAGCGGCAATAAGCCGGCGTATGAAAATGTTCGCTGGAAGAGGTGTCTCCTGAGTGGGATCCTTTATCTCAAATCTACCAGGTCGCAGACCTTTGAGTTGTCCGTCAATCTGAACACGAGATGATTGACCAGAGCCAAACGAAACGTTCTCTTTCTCCTTGACGAGATCGAAGGCCAAGCCCCTACGACCACCAACACTCAGGAAGTAGGAAAGCGGGTACATTCTCTTCATGCTGGGAAGGAAGAGTAAACGATCATCGACTCTTCGCAGCATCCGGGAGTCTTCTACATACCCGACTTGCCCATCAGCAGATATATGATCACCAAATAAGAATGAGGGTTTGACAAATTGATCCAGACCCGCAGGAGTTTCCAGATCCAGATCGGTGATCAAAGCCCTAAGGGTGGAACACTCGGCAAACCTGATTAAATGTTCCCGCTCCAAACTCGGGAAAGTGCACAGAGGAATTTCTCTATGAAGACCAAAAGCTCTCCCCACTTCGGGATCATCAGTGTAGTTGAAGTGCTGCTCCGGCAGAAGTGGCACATTGGAAAAAAGCACTGTAAAAATCAAAAGCAACAGTTAGCAGTATAAAGAGATTGCTAACATGAAATGAACAACGCAAAGATAAAATCCTGCGTTACAACATTTGAACGCAGAGATAAAATCCTGCGTTACAACATTTGAACGCAGAGATAAAATCCTGCGTTACAACATTTGAACGCAGAGATAAAATCCTGCGTTACAACATTTGAACGCAGAGATAAAATCCTGCGTTACAACATTTGAACGCAGAGATAAAATCCTGCGTTACAACATTTGAACGCAGAGATAAAATCCTGCGTTACAACATTTGAACGCAGAGATAAAATCCTGCGTTATAACACCTGAACGCGGAGATTAAATCCTGCGTTACAACATTTGAACGCAGAGATAAAATCCTGCGTTATAACACCTGAACGCAGAAATTAAATCCTGCGTTACAACACTTGAACGCAGAATTCTAAGCCTGCGTTTCCAATTTTTAACACAGAGCTCCAAACTCTGTGTTCCCAATTTTAACAAAGAGAGTTAACTCTATGTTTCTTGAATGCAGAACTTTAAGCCTGCGTTTCCAATTTTTAACACAGAGCTCTAAACTCTGTGTTCCCAATTTCAACAAAGAGTATTAACTCTATGTTTCCTAAACGCGGTCTTAAGCCTGCGTTTCCAATTTTAACACAGAGCCCTAAACTCTGCGTTCCCAAGTTTTGACATAGAGAATTAACTCTATGTTCTTTAAACGCAGTCTTAAGTCTGCGTTTCCAATTTGTAACACAGAGCCATAACTCTGCGTTTCTGATGGAGAACGAGTCATCTTCCTCGTTGAGGAGAACCCATCTAGGGTTTTCAGAGAACTTGTCGAAACAAGTTGCCATAGCCGCCCCTTACCACGGCAACAAAGTTCATGCGACAGCGACGGCAATGTCGGAGCTCTTGTCAAAGCAGCGACATCGCCGGTGGTATCGGCCGACGGCGCCTCCGAAGTCGCCTTGACGACCTTCTTGGAACCCGAACTCATCCTTCTGGGCGCCATGCGGGTGATCTCAATCGGAGAAGACGGAGTTCGTCGGAGAGAATTGGCAGAAAATCAACAGAAACGAGAATTCTCGTTCTTGGAACTAAGCAAGGCAAAAAGAGTTGAATAACTCTTGATGTGACCCTACGGGGCTATTTATAACAGCCGTCGGGCTGTTAAATCAGATTGGGACTCTAAAACGTGATCATTACACGTTAATGGATAAAGTCGAGTAAGACTTTAACGCAGAATTACCTCTGCGTTCAAATTTTCCAAACGCCAGGCCTAGACCTGCGTTGCAATGGTTCTTAATTCTGCGTTTCGAACCTTCAACGCAAGGTCACCTTGTTTGCAGTACAATTATCCCAAGCGAAAGGACCACATTGGATTTAAATCATCGTCAGGTTAATACTACACCTCAGACGGATGTCATATCCTACAGAGCCTGAGTCTTGTTTACATAGTTGTAACAATGATTCCTCTGTCAAAATCCACTTGTTGATTCTCATCAGAAGAACAATAAGTCTTCAAAATCATTCAAGTCATGATCAATTTACTAACTCTCCCCAACAGAGTGGTAAATATCCAATTTATCAGCCCTTCTTAAATGGGTTGATAAAATTCCACAATCTTGTTCAAATCACAAGTATCACAATTCATCGCTCCGATGATAAGATATTCAGCAGTCCTCCCTAATGAGACGCTACAATATTCTTTCCCCCACAGATGTCACGTTAACACTACACCTCTGACAAATATCCACTTATCGACTCTCTTCAATAGAGCGATAAGTCCTCAAAATTGCTTCCATAGCAATATTCTTCTTGTCACGTTAACACTACACCTCTGACAAATATTCACTTATCGACTCTCTTCAATAGAGCGATAAGTCCTCAAAATTGCTTTCATAGCAATATTCTTCTTGTCACGTTAACACTACACCTCTGACAAATATTCACTTATCGACTCTCTTCAATAGAGCGATAAGTCCTCAAAATTGCTTCCATAGCAATATTCTTCTTGTCACGTTAACACTACACCTCTGACAAATATTCACTTATCGACTCTCTTCAATAGAGCGATAAGTCCTCAAAATTGCTTCCATAGCAATATTCTTCTTGTCACGTTAACACTACACCTCTGACAAATATTCACTTATCGACTCTCTTCAATAGAGCGATAAGTCCTCAAAATTGCTTCCATAGCAATATTCTTCTTGTCACGTTAACACTACACCTCTGACAAATATTCACTTATCGACTCTCTTCAATAGAGCGATAAGTCCTCAAAATTGCTTCCATAGCAATATTCTTCTTGTCACGTTAACACTACACCTCTGACAAATATTCACTTATCGACTCTCTTCAATAGAGCGATAAGTCCTCAAAATTGCTTCCATAGCAATATTCTTCTTGTCACGTTAACACTACACCTCTGACAAATATTCACTTATCGACTCTCTTCAATAGAGCGATAAGTCCTCAAAATTGCTTCCATAGCAATATTCTTCTTGTCACGTTAACACTACACCTCTGACAAATATTCACTTATCGACTCTCTTCAATAGAGCGATAAGTCCTCAAAATTGCTTCCATAGCAATATTCTTCTTGTCACGTTAACACTACACCTCTGACAAATATTCACTTATCGACTCTCTTCAATAGAGCGATAAGTCCTCAAAATTGCTTCCATAGCAATATTCTTCTTGTCACGTTAACACTACACCTCTGACAAATATTCACTTATCGACTCTCTTCAATAGAGCGATAAGTCCTCAAAATTGCTTCCATAGCAATATTCTTCTTGTCACGTTAACACTACACCTCTGACAAATATTCACTTATCGACTCTCTTCAATAGAGCGATAAGTCCTCAAAATTGCTTCCATAGCAATATTCTTCTTGTCACGTTAACACTACACCTCTGACAAATATTCACTTATCGACTCTCTTCAATAGAGCGATAAGTCCTCAAAATTGCTTCCATAGCAATATTCTTCTTGTCACGTTAACACTACACCTCTGACAAATATTCACTTATCGACTCTCTTCAATAGAGCGATAAGTCCTCAAAATTGCTTCCATAGCAATATTCTTCTTGTCACGTTAACACTACACCTCTGACAAATATTCACTTATCGACTCTCTTCAATAGAGCGATAAGTCCTCAAAATTGCTTCCATAGCAATATTCTTCTTGTCACGTTAACACTACACCTCTGACAAATATTCACTTATCGACTCTCTTCAATAGAGCGATAAGTCCTCAAAATTGCTTCCATAGCAATATTCTTCTTGTCACGTTAACACTACACCTCTGACAAATATTCACTTATCGACTCTCTTCAATAGAGCGATAAGTCCTCAAAATTGCTTCCATAGCAATATTCTTCTTGTCACGTTAACACTACACCTCTGACAAATATTCACTTATCGACTCTCTTCAATAGAGCGATAAGTCCTCAAAATTGCTTCCATAGCAATATTCTTCTTGTCACGTTAACACTACACCTCTGACAAATATTCACTTATCGACTCTCTTCAATAGAGCGATAAGTCCTCAAAATTGCTTCCATAGCAATATTCTTCTTGTCACGTTAACACTACACCTCTGACAAATATTCACTTATCGACTCTCTTCAATAGAGCGATAAGTCCTCAAAATTGCTTCCATAGCAATATTCTTCTTGTCACGTTAACACTACACCTCTGACAAATATTCACTTATCGACTCTCTTCAATAGAGCGATAAGTCCTCAAAATTGCTTCCATAGCAATATTCTTCTTGTCACGTTAACACTACACCTCTGACAAATATTCACTTATCGACTCTCTTCAATAGAGCGATAAGTCCTCAAAATTGCTTCCATAGCAATATTCTTCTTGTCACGTTAACACTACACCTCTGACAAATATTCACTTATCGACTCTCTTCAATAGAGCGATAAGTCCTCAAAATTGCTTCCATAGCAATATTCTTCTTGTCACGTTAACACTACACCTCTGACAAATATTCACTTATCGACTCTCTTCAATAGAGCGATAAGTCCTCAAAATTGCTTCCATAGCAATATTCTTCTTGTCACGTTAACACTACACCTCTGACAAATATTCACTTATCGACTCTCTTCAATAGAGCGATAAGTCCTCAAAATTGCTTCCATAGCAATATTCTTCTTGTCACGTTAACACTACACCTCTGACAAATATTCACTTATCGACTCTCTTCAATAGAGCGATAAGTCCTCAAAATTGCTTCCATAGCAATATTCTTCTTGTCACGTTAACACTACACCTCTGACAAATATTCACTTATCGACTCTCTTCAATAGAGCGATAAGTCCTCAAAATTGCTTCCATAGCAATATTCTTCTTGTCACGTTAACACTACACCTCTGACAAATATTCACTTATCGACTCTCTTCAATAGAGCGATAAGTCCTCAAAATTGCTTCCATAGCAATATTCTTCTTGTCACGTTAACACTACACCTCTGACAAATATTCACTTATCGACTCTCTTCAATAGAGCGATAAGTCCTCAAAATTGCTTCCATAGCAATATTCTTCTTGTCACGTTAACACTACACCTCTGACAAATATTCACTTATCGACTCTCTTCAATAGAGCGATAAGTCCTCAAAATTGCTTCCATAGCAATATTCTTCTTGTCACGTTAACACTACACCTCTGACAAATATTCACTTATCGACTCTCTTCAATAGAGCGATAAGTCCTCAAAATTGCTTCCATAGCAATATTCTTCTTGTCACGTTAACACTACACCTCTGACAAATATTCACTTATCGACTCTCTTCAATAGAGCGATAAGTCCTCAAAATTGCTTCCATAGCAATATTCTTCTTGTCACGTTAACACTACACCTCTGACAAATATTCACTTATCGACTCTCTTCAATAGAGCGATAAGTCCTCAAAATTGCTTCCATAGCAATATTCTTCTTGTCACGTTAACACTACACCTCTGACAAATATTCACTTATCGACTCTCTTCAATAGAGCGATAAGTCCTCAAAATTGCTTCCATAGCAATATTCTTCTTGTCACGTTAACACTACACCTCTGACAAATATTCACTTATCGACTCTCTTCAATAGAGCGATAAGTCCTCAAAATTGCTTCCATAGCAATATTCTTCTTGTCACGTTAACACTACACCTCTGACAAATATTCACTTATCGACTCTCTTCAATAGAGCGATAAGTCCTCAAAATTGCTTCCATAGCAATATTCTTCTTGTCACGTTAACACTACACCTCTGACAAATATTCACTTATCGACTCTCTTCAATAGAGCGATAAGTCCTCAAAATTGCTTCCATAGCAATATTCTTCTTGTCACGTTAACACTACACCTCTGACAAATATTCACTTATCGACTCTCTTCAATAGAGCGATAAGTCCTCAAAATTGCTTCCATAGCAATATTCTTCTTGTCACGTTAACACTACACCTCTGACAAATATTCACTTATCGACTCTCTTCAATAGAGCGATAAGTCCTCAAAATTGCTTCCATAGCAATATTCTTCTTGTCACGTTAACACTACACCTCTGACAAATATTCACTTATCGACTCTCTTCAATAGAGCGATAAGTCCTCAAAATTGCTTCCATAGCAATATTCTTCTTGTCACGTTAACACTACACCTCTGACAAATATTCACTTATCGACTCTCTTCAATAGAGCGATAAGTCCTCAAAATTGCTTCCATAGCAATATTCTTCTTGTCACGTTAACACTACACCTCTGACAAATATTCACTTATCGACTCTCTTCAATAGAGCGATAAGTCCTCAAAATTGCTTCCATAGCAATATTCTTCTTGTCACGTTAACACTACACCTCTGACAAATATTCACTTATCGACTCTCTTCAATAGAGCGATAAGTCCTCAAAATTGCTTCCATAGCAATATTCTTCTTGTCACGTTAACACTACACCTCTGACAAATATTCACTTATCGACTCTCTTCAATAGAGCGATAAGTCCTCAAAATTGCTTCCATAGCAATATTCTTCTTGTCACGTTAACACTACACCTCTGACAAATATTCACTTATCGACTCTCTTCAATAGAGCGATAAGTCCTCAAAATTGCTTCCATAGCAATATTCTTCTTGTCACGTTAACACTACACCTCTGACAAATATTCACTTATCGACTCTCTTCAATAGAGCGATAAGTCCTCAAAATTGCTTCCATAGCAATATTCTTCTTGTCACGTTAACACTACACCTCTGACAAATATTCACTTATCGACTCTCTTCAATAGAGCGATAAGTCCTCAAAATTGCTTCCATAGCAATATTCTTCTTGTCACGTTAACACTACACCTCTGACAAATATTCACTTATCGACTCTCTTCAATAGAGCGATAAGTCCTCAAAATTGCTTCCATAGCAATATTCTTCTTGTCACGTTAACACTACACCTCTGACAAATATTCACTTATCGACTCTCTTCAATAGAGCGATAAGTCCTCAAAATTGCTTCCATAGCAATATTCTTCTTGTCACGTTAACACTACACCTCTGACAAATATTCACTTATCGACTCTCTTCAATAGAGCGATAAGTCCTCAAAATTGCTTCCATAGCAATATTCTTCTTGTCACGTTAACACTACACCTCTGACAAATATTCACTTATCGACTCTCTTCAATAGAGCGATAAGTCCTCAAAATTGCTTCCATAGCAATATTCTTCTTGTCACGTTAACACTACACCTCTGACAAATATTCACTTATCGACTCTCTTCAATAGAGCGATAAGTCCTCAAAATTGCTTCCATAGCAATATTCTTCTTGTCACGTTAACACTACACCTCTGACAAATATTCACTTATCGACTCTCTTCAATAGAGCGATAAGTCCTCAAAATTGCTTCCATAGCAATATTCTTCTTGTCACGTTAACACTACACCTCTGACAAATATTCACTTATCGACTCTCTTCAATAGAGCGATAAGTCCTCAAAATTGCTTCCATAGCAATATTCTTCTTGTCACGTTAACACTACACCTCTGACAAATATTCACTTATCGACTCTCTTCAATAGAGCGATAAGTCCTCAAAATTGCTTCCATAGCAATATTCTTCTTGTCACGTTAACACTACACCTCTGACAAATATTCACTTATCGACTCTCTTCAATAGAGCGATAAGTCCTCAAAATTGCTTCCATAGCAATATTCTTCTTGTCACGTTAACACTACACCTCTGACAAATATTCACTTATCGACTCTCTTCAATAGAGCGATAAGTCCTCAAAATTGCTTCCATAGCAATATTCTTCTTGTCACGTTAACACTACACCTCTGACAAATATTCACTTATCGACTCTCTTCAATAGAGCGATAAGTCCTCAAAATTGCTTCCATAGCAATATTCTTCTTGTCACGTTAACACTACACCTCTGACAAATATTCACTTATCGACTCTCTTCAATAGAGCGATAAGTCCTCAAAATTGCTTCCATAGCAATATTCTTCTTGTCACGTTAACACTACACCTCTGACAAATATTCACTTATCGACTCTCTTCAATAGAGCGATAAGTCCTCAAAATTGCTTCCATAGCAATATTCTTCTTGTCACGTTAACACTACACCTCTGACAAATATTCACTTATCGACTCTCTTCAATAGAGCGATAAGTCCTCAAAATTGCTTCCATAGCAATATTCTTCTTGTCACGTTAACACTACACCTCTGACAAATATTCACTTATCGACTCTCTTCAATAGAGCGATAAGTCCTCAAAATTGCTTCCATAGCAATATTCTTCTTGTCACGTTAACACTACACCTCTGACAAATATTCACTTATCGACTCTCTTCAATAGAGCGATAAGTCCTCAAAATTGCTTCCATAGCAATATTCTTCTTGTCACGTTAACACTACACCTCTGACAAATATTCACTTATCGACTCTCTTCAATAGAGCGATAAGTCCTCAAAATTGCTTCCATAGCAATATTCTTCTTGTCACGTTAACACTACACCTCTGACAAATATTCACTTATCGACTCTCTTCAATAGAGCGATAAGTCCTCAAAATTGCTTCCATAGCAATATTCTTCTTGTCACGTTAACACTACACCTCTGACAAATATTCACTTATCGACTCTCTTCAATAGAGCGATAAGTCCTCAAAATTGCTTCCATAGCAATATTCTTCTTGTCACGTTAACACTACACCTCTGACAAATATTCACTTATCGACTCTCTTCAATAGAGCGATAAGTCCTCAAAATTGCTTCCATAGCAATATTCTTCTTGTCACGTTAACACTACACCTCTGACAAATATTCACTTATCGACTCTCTTCAATAGAGCGATAAGTCCTCAAAATTGCTTCCATAGCAATATTCTTCTTGTCACGTTAACACTACACCTCTGACAAATATTCACTTATCGACTCTCTTCAATAGAGCGATAAGTCCTCAAAATTGCTTCCATAGCAATATTCTTCTTGTCACGTTAACACTACACCTCTGACAAATATTCACTTATCGACTCTCTTCAATAGAGCGATAAGTCCTCAAAATTGCTTCCATAGCAATATTCTTCTTGTCACGTTAACACTACACCTCTGACAAATATTCACTTATCGACTCTCTTCAATAGAGCGATAAGTCCTCAAAATTGCTTCCATAGCAATATTCTTCTTGTCACGTTAACACTACACCTCTGACAAATATTCACTTATCGACTCTCTTCAATAGAGCGATAAGTCCTCAAAATTGCTTCCATAGCAATATTCTTCTTGTCACGTTAACACTACACCTCTGACAAATATTCACTTATCGACTCTCTTCAATAGAGCGATAAGTCCTCAAAATTGCTTCCATAGCAATATTCTTCTTGTCACGTTAACACTACACCTCTGACAAATATTCACTTATCGACTCTCTTCAATAGAGCGATAAGTCCTCAAAATTGCTTCCATAGCAATATTCTTCTTGTCACGTTAACACTACACCTCTGACAAATATTCACTTATCGACTCTCTTCAATAGAGCGATAAGTCCTCAAAATTGCTTCCATAGCAATATTCTTCTTGTCACGTTAACACTACACCTCTGACAAATATTCACTTATCGACTCTCTTCAATAGAGCGATAAGTCCTCAAAATTGCTTCCATAGCAATATTCTTCTTGTCACGTTAACACTACACCTCTGACAAATATTCACTTATCGACTCTCTTCAATAGAGCGATAAGTCCTCAAAATTGCTTCCATAGCAATATTCTTCTTGTCACGTTAACACTACACCTCTGACAAATATTCACTTATCGACTCTCTTCAATAGAGCGATAAGTCCTCAAAATTGCTTCCATAGCAATATTCTTCTTGTCACGTTAACACTACACCTCTGACAAATATTCACTTATCGACTCTCTTCAATAGAGCGATAAGTCCTCAAAATTGCTTCCATAGCAATATTCTTCTTGTCACGTTAACACTACACCTCTGACAAATATTCACTTATCGACTCTCTTCAATAGAGCGATAAGTCCTCAAAATTGCTTCCATAGCAATATTCTTCTTGTCACGTTAACACTACACCTCTGACAAATATTCACTTATCGACTCTCTTCAATAGAGCGATAAGTCCTCAAAATTGCTTCCATAGCAATATTCTTCTTGTCACGTTAACACTACACCTCTGACAAATATTCACTTATCGACTCTCTTCAATAGAGCGATAAGTCCTCAAAATTGCTTCCATAGCAATATTCTTCTTGTCACGTTAACACTACACCTCTGACAAATATTCACTTATCGACTCTCTTCAATAGAGCGATAAGTCCTCAAAATTGCTTCCATAGCAATATTCTTCTTGTCACGTTAACACTACACCTCTGACAAATTAAAAATACTGTTAAGTTAACATCACACCTCTAACAGTCAAACCCCCTAGTGAACTTGTTAATCATTTTCCAACAAGAATAGCAAGTTTTTATTATAAAATCCCCAGCGGATTAATTATTTTCTGGAATTATCCTAGTGATAATAAAGAAAATTTCTGAATTTCACTCTAAGTGAAAATTCATGCCAAGTTAATATTACACCTCTGGCGTTTCTAACTTTCTTCCAGTGTTTCAAGTAACACAGGAAGAAATAACGACAAAGTCCACGTATTCAACATCGTGGCATGTTGTTATTAATAACACCGAAATCCATGCCTTACACGTATGGGGGACTTTATCTCGATCCCTAATTAGAGATAAGTCTACGCCTAACACGCGTTGCCGGTTAGTCTTTTACCATGAAAAGGACATCAAAATCCATGCCTCACACGCATGGGGGACTTTATCTCGATCCCTAATTAGAGATAAGCCTACGCCTAACACGCGTTGCCGGTTAGTCTTTTCCCAGGAAAATGACAAAGTCTATGTATTCAAAATCATAGCATCAAGACTAAGAGAGTTCATTCTCTTAGCACAACGTTACATGTGGAACGGATTTAGACAATCCACATGCTAGCCCGACTCAAATGGTAGTCGGTAAAGGCTTATCAAATCCGTTGATGGCTGAGGGTTTGCCAAAAATCCTATGCACGTTTGCAGGCCCATCAGCTTAATGGATGTAAGCCGAGACTTAAAACAGATGAGCCAAAGACAAGTCTCAAAAGCTTAGTTAAAAATGCACGGAAGCCACTTCCATATCTTAAGTGAAAACATTGAGGTCACGCCCGTGTTCCAAATTCAACATGCAAGGGTGAGACCCGCATCTCAAGTTCAAAATGCAGGGTCCACCCC
>NC_033798.1:85918406-85938500 GCF_001876935.1 Asparagus officinalis
AAAAAATTACAACTTTGTTTCCTTGTTTGTCGAACGAATCACGAGCTCTTGTTTTGCGGTCGCTCGCTTGTATGGGTTCTTTGCCTGCGCCGGGGTTGTTTGCCGTGGACCACCGTGCGATCTAGATCCAGTCGGATCTACGCAGTACGACGGGTATTATTCCACGAAGGAAATAATAGCCGGGAGGGATTGATTCACCAAGGAAACAATCGCTCAAGTCTCGGGATCTAAGACCAAGCTTAGATCCGGAGTTCGTACGCGTAGATCTGAGATCTGGTCCTCTCGAATACCTGCCTTATTTGGCGTTGACGGTCGCCGAGCACCAGATCTGGATGAGCAAGTCCTTGAAGTCCTAAAGTTTGAATCTTGTTAAGTTCTGAGTCTCCAATCCAGCAGGGCTTCGCCTCTCCAAAATTTCCAACCCCCCAAATGAACCAAGGCCTAGCCTATTTATAGGCACTCAGATCTGTGCCTAGGCACAGATCTGGGCCGGCCACCTCAGGGTGGCTCGGCTCTGGGCCGAGCCACCCTGAGGTGGCTCGGCTTGGGCCGAGCCACCTGAAGTTGGCTCGGCTTCGGCCGAACCCCTCTAGGTGGTGGTTTTTCGGTGTTTTCCGCCTTTGGTTCTGTCCATGATTCGGTTGATCCAGACTCTGATTTGATTCCTGATTTGGCAGTAAGTCGGATTCCTGATTTGGCAGTAAATCCACTTCTGAGTTCGAGTCCGAAACCGATCTTGATTCGATCGTGATTCGCCGATTTGGCAGTAAATCTGATTCCTGATTTGGCAGTAAATCTGGATCCTGATTAGGCAGTAAATCTGATTCCTGATTTGGCAGTAAATCTGGATCCTGATTAGGCAGTAAATCTGATTCCTGTTTTGGCAGTAAATCTGGATCCTGATTAGGCAGTAAATCTGATTCCTGATTTGGCAGTAAATCTGGATCCTGATTAGGCAGTAAATCTGATTCCTGATTTGGCAGTAAATCTGGATCCTGATTAGGCAGTAAATCTGATTCCTGATTTGGCAGTAAATCTGGATCCTGATTAGGCAGTAAATCCGATTCCTGATTTGGCAGTAAATCTGGATCCTGATTAGGCAGTAAATCCGATTCCTGATTTGGCAGTAAATCTGGATCCTGATTAGGCAGTAAATCCGATTCCTGATTTGGCAGTAAATCTGGATCCTGATTAGGCAGTAAATCTGATTCCTGATTTGGCAGTAAATCTGGATCCTGATTAGGCAGTAAATCTGATTCCTGATTTGGCAGTAAATCTGGATCCTGATTAGGCAGTAAATCTGATTCCTGATTTGGCAGTAAATCTGGATCCTGATTAGGCAGTAAATCTGATTCCTGATTTGGCAGTAAATCTGGATCCTGATTAGGCAGTAAATCTGATTCCTGATTTGGCAGTAAATCTGGATCCTGATTAGGCAGTAAATCTGATTCCTGATTTGGCAGTAAATCTGGATCCTGATTAGGCAGTAAATCTGATTCCTGATTTGGCAGTAAATCTGGATCCTGATTAGGCAGTAAATCTGATTCCTGATTTGGCAGTAAATCTGGATCCTGATTAGGCAGTAAATCTGATTCCTGATTTGGCAGTAAATCTGGATCCTGATTAGGCAGTAAATCTGATTCCTGATTTGGCAGTAAATCTGGATCCTGATTAGGCAGTAAATCTGATTCCTGATTTGGCAGTAAATCTGGATCCTGATTAGGCAGTAAATCTGATTCCTGATTTGGCAGTAAATCTGGATCCTGATTAGGCAGTAAATCTGATTCCTGATTTGGCAGTAAATCTGGATCCTGATTAGGCAGTAAATCCGATTCCTGATTTGGCAGTAAATCTGGATCCTGATTAGGCAGTAAATCCGATTCCTGATTTGGCAGTAAATCTGGATCCTGATTAGGCAGTAAATCCGATTCCTGATTTGGCAGTAAATCTGGATCCTGATTAGGCAGTAAATCCGATTCCTGATTTGGCAGTAAATCTGGATCCTGATTAGGCAGTAAATCCGCTTCTGAGTTCGAGTCCGAAACTGATCTTGATTCGATCGTGATTCGTCCGAGTTTGTCCTTGGTTGGATCACTCGTTGACTCTTTAACACTTGGCTTGATTCCAAATGCGAACGGATGTATTCCGTTGCTTGCGTGCGATTCGTCGATCTCGTCGCCTCGTTGGTTCGTCGGTTTGTGCCGAGCTGTGCTAAGGGACCTATAAGCAATTTTATATGCCTACAGATACCCCCTCCAAAGTATTTCAGTCTCGTTCTTTTATAGAAGAGTCTGGAATACTTTGGATATGATTGTCCCCACCTTCAGTCGGTGTAACGGGACCTTGGAATGGCTTCTGTTCTTGATTCCTTCAATCCTTCAGGCTATTCGGTGCTTTGTCGAATGTCTGTAAGGGTTCCGGTGCTGCATTTATTGTCTGACCGTTGTCGGAAATTCGAACTTGAAGTCAATTCCTGGTTTTCTGATTTTTAGCTCGTGCTTGTTGGTTGAACACAGAACTGACCCTCGACTGTCGGCGTTGAGTCTTTATTTGCGACGCGTTGTCTTCCATCTTGCAGGTCTTAGCACCTTTCAATAGCCCCTGTTTAGCCAATGACTGTAGGGACTTATCTCCTGTGTGTCCAAGTCTCATGTGCCATAAGGTGGTAGTGTCCTCCTCTGTAGTGATAGAAGCTGCCAGACCCCCTGTAACTGTCTTGCCCTTCAAGTAGTATAGGTAGTTTTCCCTGACACCTCGCATCACCACCATAGAACCCTTCGTGACCTTCACTGTAGCATCCTCTAAGATCACTCGATATCCTGCTGCCTCCAAAGTCCCAAGAGAAATGATGTTCTTCGTCAACTGCGGCACGAACCTCACTTCCTTCAATTCCCTCACTACACCATCATGCATCCTGATCCGGACTGAACCAATACCACCAATAGGGCATACGTGATCATTACCCATAAGCACGACATCCCCTCTTTCCAGCTCCTCAAAGCTAGAAAACCACTCCCTCTTAGGGCAGATGTGATATGTAGCTCCCGAATCCATCATCCACTCCGTGGAATCCGCATAGCAAACCGACGGTAAAGCAGGGCATGAATAGCCTGAAGAATCTGAATCTGAATGCTCACCAATAGCTTTTGCAACATTCACTTCTGAAGCTTGTGCAGCTTTCCCCTTATTCTTTCCGGCTTTTTCTTTCCACTTTGGGCAGTCAATCTTCCAATGTCCTTCTTCTTTACAATACCGACATTGATTTCTACCAACACTCTTATAGGCACTCCTATTCTTTGACTTTGAGCGGTTGAACTGACGACGGTTTGGATCTCGGCCTCGAACTGCTAACGCATCTCCCGATGCCTTCTCGGAGGGTTCACCATCACTCTTCCTCAACTCATAGTTCACCAAAGCTGAGGTCACCTCCTTGTAGCTAACTGTAGTTCTTCCATTGATCATAGTGAGAACGAACGTACCATAATCATCTTCGGGCAACGAACACAGAAGTAGCATCGCCTTGTCTTCATCCTCAACTATAATATCAACATTGGCCATATCTGAAAGTAGCTTAGTGAAATTGTTGACATGCTCCCTGATGGAAACCCCTCTCTTCATCTTGAACTGGTAAAATCTCTTCTTCAAGTGAAGCCGATTCTCAATGCTCTTCGTAAGATATTTCTCATTGAGTGTTTCCCACATCTTCTTCGCCGACGTCTCGTTCATAACATCATAAATAAGATCCGGCGTCAAGCATGACCTAATAACACCACAAGCTCTACTGTTCATCTTTCTCCAAACCTTATCCTCCAACTCAGCGGGTTTCTCTTTTAACTCAAGAGTCTCCTCCAAATTCTGTGCATCCAAAGCATCCATCACCTGACACCTCCACAATCCAAAATTGATCTTGCCATCGAACTTCGGAACATCAATCTTCGTGTTATTGATGCTCAGACTCTGTATCGCCTTTGTTAGAGACGAACCTGACGTGCTTGCATCTCCCATGTTGTCGATCTAGCTCTGATACCAATTGTTGTGCGCGGCGGAAGCTTTCTAGGGCAACACGAACAATAACTCGAACTAAACCACAATCAATATGCAAACCACAATCACAGCAAGAACACACAATTTACGTGGTTCGGCAAGTTGCCTACGTCCACGGGGCAAGGAGGGGGGAGTTCTTTCTACTAGAAATCAAGAGAATACAAATAGGGTTACAAATCTCTCAGACCAAACCCTAAAACAAAACTCTAGATCTCTCAAAGCTCTCTCCCAATTGGATGCAATGATTCTCTCTCTTTGGCTGCTCAAATTCGTCCAACCTCTACCCTAAACAAACAGGTTTAGGTATATATAGAACTTACAAAACGAACCGGGTCGAAAACCGAAAAAACTGTTATCCGCTTCGTCGGTCGACCGGCCCGGTCGACCGCGATCAATTCCGGTCGACCGGCCCGGTCGACCGACCAGCTCTCAGTAGAAAGGTCGACCGGGCCGGTCGACCGAATCATCTGCGGTCGACCGGGCCGGTCGACCGACCTCCTACCAGACACACATGAAGCCTTGTGCACGAATGCGGTCGACCGAGCCGGTCGACCGCCGCCTGGTTTGACTGATTCTTCTGAGTTTCTGTAATTTCTTCACCGTGCACGTTTGGCGGTCGACTGCGTCAAAGCTCGCGGTCCACCGGCAAACACCCAAATGCCTTTCCGCTTTAAATTTCCTGAACTTTACCAATATTTTCGCCATTTCTACAGTTTATTGGTTGCGGTGAAGCAAACAACTATAGCTAACTCAAAATGTTTCGATTGCAAGCATGTGCAGTTGCAACGCCTGCGGGTGCAATGAACTAAAGAACCCCTGTACACGCTAAAATTGGCGCACGCATTGATGTTGAAAACAACCATAATAAATTTGAAAGCGATGAGGAGGAAGCAAGAGAGGGAGGCTAATAACTTGTCCACTTCAATTAGCCAGTCTTTTTCCAAAGCAAGGGAACCAAGGCCAATTTTAGGGCTGGGAGCATTTTAGAGAGATGCCAAAGAGATAGCGGCTTCCTTCCCAAATGATTGAAACATGAGGGGTTGGGCTACGGGGCACATAATCCCTTAGGTCATTCAACGTCTGCAACAGTTGGATGGGCTTTTATTTGACTTTTTGCGTGAGCTTTAGGGCTTTAGTCGAAAATGCCCGTTCAAGTTATGGGTCCCTCTCTCTTAGTTGTTCTCTCCGCTCTTTCCATTTCGCATCACCAGCCGTGTCCCCATTATTAGCCGGATGATGCATCTCCTTTGTTTGGCATTTGTATGCGCCATTCTGTTCACACTCCACATGCCTCTGGATCAGTTTGGTGTTAATTGCTAATTATGGACTCCCTAATCATCCCAAATGTTAGGGGTCACATTTCTTAACTCGTAATACTTTGATTATATGAAGTAATCTACCTATAAATTATATATCTCAATCACTTAGGTTAATGTGTTTGGCAAACCCTTAATTTAAAACAGGCTAGAAATGTTTCACGAGAGGGGTGGTTTCTAAGGGCATCTCCAACAGCTTCTTTAAAATTTTCTTCAAAATGGGGAAGCAAAAGTCATATTCTCCAACTAATTTTTACACCAACTCCAACAGCTTCCCCATTTTAAAGAATTCATTTTTTCCTCCAAAAATTTGGAGAATGCTGCAGATTTGGGGAAGCTTCCCCATTTTTTCTCCTCCATCCCTATTTTGGGGAATGAGATGGAGCATCTGTTGGATCAAAAAACTAATTAAATTCTCCAAAAGTGATAAATGGGGAAGCTGTTGGAGATGCTCTAAGAGAACCAGTTTTAGAGTAAAAAATTAGCCTAAAAAGCTAGGTCAATCTTTTTTGGTCAAGCAAAAGACAACAAAAGCTGATCAGGAATCAACATTGACTTGGTCTTAAGGAATTGCCAAACACACGTCTTAATACAATAGGAATTATAAAATTTTATCAGAAGTATTCATATTCAAATGTCATTGTATACATGTTTAAAATGAAGTTTAGAAAGAAATATATTGTTGCATGAAATAATCCATTAATTGTTTGATCCATGGAAAATGTTATTTAATCTATATTAACATGTCAGAGTATAAAATTATAACCTACAATCTTAACCACGATTTGTACGTATTAGAGCAGTAAGATTTAAGAATCTCAGGTGAAAAGAACTCACATAATTTTTTTTTGGCAAAAACTGTGAATTGCCTTTCTTTCCTTTTCAACCCTTTTATAATCCCCTTTTGTCTTTTCAATGTTTATTGTGCTTAATTGACATCGACCAGTGTAACAAGAGGTGGTTGAATTTTGTTTGGTTGTCCTAGATAATACATCTAATGTCCCACAAGGGACTCAAGATAAGCTATTCACAAATTAACCTAGATGTGATATTTGCCTTACGTAGTACATTTCACTATTCATCTTTGTACGTCTTGTTAAGCGCTATAATTATTAAACTAAAATTTAATGTTCTTGTGAAGGAGGATGGATGCTAATTAATGAGGTCTTATTGTAAGGAGGGAGAGAGTATCACATGCTAGTTCATGACATTAAATGCATATATATCCAAGAGATATCACTCTTTGGATGACCACTTGTGAAGTTTAACAATCAAAAGTTGATAATCTTTGAACGCATATTTTACGTCATGAAATGGGCCCACTAGATCCTTCTTATAAGGTTATGCATATCTTCTTGTAGATTAGCCTTCTTCTTAGTGGTGCTTTTAACATCTCGGATAAGTGATTAAAACTAACGCATTAGTTGGTACTTGAGAATTAGATTAAGTGAGAATGGAATGAAGTAATGAACAGAATAGAATGAGTTGTAAAATAGAAATATACATTTTCATTTTCATGTTTGGGTGTGATTAGATAATGGAGTGCTAATGAAAAAATGTTTTAAGTTTAGGGGCTGTTTGGTTGTACACTTTTTGAGAAAACTTTTCTCAAAACATCTGAAAATGGTAAATTTGTAATTAAAAGTTTTTCAGAGATTTCTGTAAATTATGTTTGGTTCAACAAAAATTTTACAGAAATATTTTTTTATTATAAAATATCAAAATCTACCAAATTTTACAAAAAACAATTTCCTCTCAAAATGAGAGGAAATCACCAGAAATCTGACACATACCAACAAATTTGCCATTGTGAGATGTTTTGAGAAAAGTTTTCTCAAAAAGTGTGCAACCAAACAGCCCCTTATAAAATGAGATAAAATCACCAGAAATCTAACACATACCATATTTAATTAAAAACTTACCAAATCTTGTTATTTTTTATAAAGTTATGAGTCATTTTCTTGTTTTGAACCAAACAAGCAAAGTACAAAAAACAAGAAAATTGGTACTTTTTGATTTCTCAAAACTTTTCCTATAATTTTTTTAAGAAATACAAAGAAATCATATTTTAGATGGAAAACATTTCCTATAATTTCTAGAAATTGAACCAAACACCCCCTTAGTATGAATGATTAATAAATAACCATGACATATTTAGTATTTAGTTTAATTTTCTCATTCCCACTTAAGTGGGAATGCCAATTCCCTACCAACCCATTAGGAATGCTCATTTTCATAAAAAGTGGGAATGAAGGAGAAGTGCGAATGAATATTCTAACTTCAATAAAGATGTCAATGCTTGATATGCATGCATGAAAAGTGGAAATAAGTATTACATTCCCACTCATTACTGCGTACTGTTGTGTGCGGCGGAAGTTCTCAAAGCGACACGAACAATAACTCGAGATAAATCACAACTACTAAGAAAATCATAATCACAGCAAGAACAAACTATTTACGTGGTTCGGCAAGTTGCCTACATCCACGGGACAAGGAGGGGGGAGTTCTTACTATTAGAAATCAAGAGAATACAAATAGAGTTACAAATCTCACCGATCAAACCCTAAAACAAAACTTTAGATCTCTCATAAATCTCCCACAATTGGATGTAACAATTCTTTTCAAAAGACTGCTCAAAATCGTCCTTGCTTAACCCTAACTAATTACAATTAGAGTTATATATCAACTCAGAAACAAAACGGGTCAAAAATAAAAGCCCAGCCCAAAAACAGTCTGTGGTCGACCGCGACGGTCGACCGCGACGGTCGACCGAACCAAAAACCTGAGAGCAGAATCGATTACAGTCATGACGCGGTCGACCGCGACGGTCGACCGAATCTCATCCCGAGACCAAAAATCACCTAAAGGGTACACGCGGTCGACCGTCGCGATCGACCGCCCTCCGAATCCTACTGTCCTTCTGTGCACGTTCGCGGTCGACCGCCGCTGACTTGCGGTCGACTGCCAGTCTGCCTGGCCGATTCTCCTGAACTTCCTGCTGCTTCTCTCATCACTTCTTCAATTCTCCACATCGGCGAATGTTTCTACCAAAACTGACCCGACACCAAATCATCCAAACTAAAGCTGAAACACGATCTCCCCCATCGAAATCAAACCGGCTGTATCTGAAAGACTGCCTACGTATCCTCTTACCCAAGGAATCAAGCCGAACGTAGTTCACCCAAATGGCCACCAAAGGCTTTAACACTAAAGAATGTTCAAAAACTTCAAACAATGACCAAATTTTACTCCTGAAATAACTTTGGTCAACATATCTGCAGGGTTGTCGTTCGTGTGGACCTTCTCCAATATGATGTCTCCATCATTCAAAACGTCACGAACAAAGTGGAATCTGACATCGATGTGCTTCGTGCGTGCATAATAAATCTGGTTCTTCACCAAATAGATAGCTAACATGCTATCACAATATACCCGAATGGTCTCCTGTGTAATCCCCAAGTCCTTCAATAATCCACGTAACCACAAAGCCTCATTCATAGCTTCAGTCGTTACCATATACTCCGCCTCTGTAGTAGAGAGAGCCATTGTGGACTGAAGTATACATCTCCAACATACAGGTGCACCTGCCAATGTAAAAGCATAAGCTGAAGTGGACCGGTGATTATTAAGATCTCCAGCATAATCTGAATCCACGTAACCAATTCAATCCTGCACATTCTTCTCATCCTTCTGAAATACCAAACTAACATCCATGGTGTCTCGAACATACCATAGAATCCACTTCACGGCATCCCAATGACCCTTCCCTGAGTCGTGCATGTACCTCGATACCATGCTCACGGCCTATGAAAAATCTGGTATTGTACACACCATCGCATATATCAAGCTACCTACTGTACTGGTATATGGGACCTTCGACATATAATCTCTGTCCTCAATTAAAATAGGCGACACCAACGCTGAAAGATTGAAGTGGGGAGCCAATGAAGTGCTAACTGTTTTTGCATTTCCATCAAAACTGAATTTCTTCAACATCTTCTGTAAATAGCTCTTCTGTGTAAGTTTCAAACTCCCCTTCACCCTATCTCTCTCTATCTCTATACCCAATATCTTCTTTGCCTCTTTAAGATCCTTCATCTCGAATTCGGATGACAGCTCCTCCTTCAACTTTTGAATAGGCGAAGAATTCCTGGAAGCAATAAGCATATCATCAACATATAAAAGTAAATATATATGCTCACTATCCTGTAGCTTGTGTATATAAACACATGGGTCATATGGGCTCCTCGTGTACCCATGGCCAATCATAAAGCTGTCGAATCTCTTATACCACTGTCTCGGTGATTGCTTCAAACCATAAAGAGACTTCTTCAGCTTGCAAACCAAATCTTCCTTTCCTGCAGCTTTGAATTCCAATGGTTATGTCATGTAGATCTCTTCATCTAAATCTTCGTGTAGAAAGGCTGTCTTCACATCCATCTGGACCAAATCCAAATTCAACTGTGCCACTAACACTAATAAAATCCGTATCGACGAATGCTTCACAACAGGTGAAAATATCTCGTTATAATCAATGCCATCAAGCTGTGCATATCACTTGACAACCAATCTGGCTTTGAATCGAATGTCCCCAATAGAAGATCCCTCCTTCTTTGCATATACCCACTTGCAACCTATAGCTCTCTTACCCTTAGGTAGATGTGCAAGTATTCAAGTATTATTCTTCTGAAGAGACTGCATCTCCTCCTCCATAGCTTCCCTCCACCTGATCGAATCGGTGCTAGAAGTAGAATCTGCCTCCCTGAATGTGGATGGAACCATATCATCAACGACCTTTACTAATAATGCATATGCGACCATGACATTATTATACCTAGCTGGCCGACGAATCACCCTCCTCAGTCTATCTGTCACCTGAACATGACCCTATTCCTGAGTCTCACCTTCCACTGTATCCTCAATCTGCCCGACTGTCATCCTACCTCCTCCCAGTGTCACCTCTGTAGGAGCCTCGATGGATATAATGCTCTCTGGAGTGGGTGGAGTCACATCATCCTCCACCTGCTGCGATATCTCAACTGTCTGGTCTCCCCCCACCTGCTGAGGGACTCGAGGCCTCATCATGTACGCCTCATCGAAAGTGACATCTCTACTAATAACTATCTTCTTGTCCTGTGGATCCCATAATTTGAAGCATTTAACCCCCATCTCTAAATTCCACAAAGACTGCTTTCCTCGCCCTCAGATTTAATTTACCATCACTGACATGGTAATAATCTGGACATCCAAATATCCGAAATGACTCATAGTCACTAGCCACTAAACCAAACCAACGCTCCAAAGGAGTCTTCCCGTCTATCGCAGTGCAGGACAACCTATTCACGAGATGGCTCGCATAAATCAACGCCTCGGCCCAAAAGGATTTAGGTAATCCACTCTGCGTCATCATACATCGTACATTCTCTAGCAATATATGGTTCAATCTCTCAGTCACCCCGTTCTGTTACGGTGTCTCTCAAACTGTGAAGTGTATTCTAATATCGTGATCCCGACAAAATTACAGAAACTGATCACTCTTGTACTCTCAACCGTTATCTGAACGTAGAGTCTTCACCTTTCTACCTGTCTGCAACTCTACTTTCTTTTTCCACTCCACAAAAATATCCAGGACCTGATGCTTATGCTTCATAGGGTATACCCAATTCCTCCTGGAATAGTCATCAATAAAAGTGACAAAATAGTTGGCCCTACCAGGAGATGTGTTCTCGGAAGGACCCTAAATATCTATGTGAATGTAATCCAATGTCCCTCGAGTGTTATGAACAGTGGTGTCAAACTTTACTCTAGTCTTCTTCCAGAGTACACAATGCTCATACAGCTCCATCTTGCAGGTCTTAGCACCTTTCAATAGCCCATGTTTCGCTAATGACTGTAGGGACTTATCACCTGTGTGTCCAAGTCTCATGTACCATAAAATGGTAGTGTCCTCTTCTGTAGTGATAGAAGCTTCCAGACCCCCTGTAATTGTCTTGTCCTTCAAGTAGTATATGTTATTTTCCTTGACACCTCGCATCACCACTATAGAACCCTTCGTGACCTTCACTGTAGCATCCTCTAAGATCACTCTATATCCAACTGCCTTCAAAGTCCTAAGAGAAATGATGTTCTTCGTCAACTGCGGCACAAATCTTACTTCCTTCAACTCCCTAATCACTCCGTCATACATCCTAATCCGGACTGAACCAATATCATCAATAGGGCATACATGATCATTACCCATAAGCATGACATCCCATCTTTTCAGCTTCTCAAAGCTAGAGAACCAATCCCTCCTAGGACATATGTGATATGTAGGTCCCGAATCCATCATCCACTCTGTGGAATCAGTATAGCAAACTGACAGTAGTGCAGAGCACGAGTAGCCCGAAGAATCTGAATCTGAATGCTCACCATTAGCTTTTGTAACATTCACTTCTGAAGCCTGTGCAGCTTTCCCTTTGTTCTTCCCTGATTTTTCTTTCCACTTTGGACAATCAATCTTTCAATGTCCTTCTTCTTTACAATACCGATATTGATTTCTACCAACACTCTTATAGGCACTCCTATTCTTTGACTTTGAGCGGTTGAACTGGCGGCGGTTTAGATCACGGCCTCGAACAACTAATGTATTTCCCGATACCTTCTCAGAGGGTTCACCATCACTCTTCCTCAACTCATAATTCACCAAAGCTGAGGTCACCTCATTATAGCTAACTGTAGTTCTTCTATTGATCATAGTTAGAACAAACATACCATAATCATCCTCGGGCAACGAATACAAAAGTAACATCACCTTGTCTTCATCCTCAACTATGATGTCCACATTAGCCATATCTGAAAGTAGCTTCGTGAAATTGTTGATATGCTCCCTGATGGAAACACTACCCCTTTTCATCTTGAACTGGTAAAACCTCTTCTTCAAGTGAAGTCGATTATCAATACTCTTCGTAAGATACTTCTCATTGAGTGTTTCTCACATCTTCTTTACCGACGTCTCGTTCATAACATCATAAATAAGATTCGGTGTCAAGCATGACCTAATAACACCACAAGCTCTATTGTTCATCTTCCTCCAAACCTTATCCTCCATATCAGCGAGTTTCTCTTTTAACTCAAGAGTCTCCTCCAAATTCTGTGCATCCAAGGCGTCCATCACCTGACACCTCCATAATCCGAAATTAATCTTTCCATCGAACTTCGGAACATCAATCTTCGTGTTATTGATGCTCAGACTCTGTATCGCCTTCGTAAGAGACGAACCTGATGTGCTTGCTTCTCTCATGTTGTCGATCTAACTCTTCAGATAGGAATCTTCACTGAATCATTCGAACAAGCCTGAAGCTCTGATACCAATTGTTGTGCGCGACAGAAGTTCTCGAAGCGACATGAACAATAACTCGAGATAAATCACAACTACTAAGAAAAACATAATCACAGCAAGAACAAACTATTTACGTGGTTCGGCAAGTTGCCTATGTCCACGGGACAAGGAGGGGGGAGTTCTTACTATTAGAAATCAAGATAATACAAATAGAGTTACAAATCTCACCGATCAAACACTAAAACAAAGCTCTAGATCTCTCACAAATCTCTCATAATTGGATGCAACAATTCTTTTCAAAAGACTGCTCAATATCGTTCTTACTTAACCCTAACTAATTACAATTAGAGTTATATATCAACTCAAAAACAAAATGGGTCAAAAATCAAAGCCCAGCCCAAAAACAGTCTGCGGTCGACCGTGGCGGTCGACCGAACCAAAATCCCAAGAACAGAATCGATTACAGTCATGACGCGGTCGACCGAATCTCATCCCGAGACCAAAACGCGTTAGCTCCTAGCTCTTCCTGACCCTTGTGCACATTCGCGGTCGACCGTCGCTGACTCGGGGCCCCCCGCCAGTCTGCTTGGCCGATTCTCCTAAACTTCCTACTGCTTCTCTCACCACTTCTTCACGTACAAAATGAGGCCTAAGAGAATGTTCATATGGGAGTTTTAGATTTAATCATATTTAGAGCATGGTTGGCATATCACGCTTAGAGAATGTTACTTATTTACTTATTTTCACTTATAAGTTAAAATTTTCTAACTTATTTTTTTGGTACCTATAAGTAACTTTACTTATTTTTCTTAAAAGATTAATATATATATCCTTTAATAAATTAAGTAAGAATAAGTAATAGTAATTTATAAGGTTTTCAAAATGAGTACTAGCCAAACATACTCTTAACTATTTATTTATATTTCTTTCTATTCCATATTTGAATGCCATATTGTAGCACTCGTGTAGGTTATAAAGAGAAATGCTAGGGGCAGTCACTCAAAGTGTTAGGGACTTGGGTAGTATAGGCTGCCTAAAGTCCCACATCGAGTAAAATGGGAAACTTGATGGGGGTATTTAAGTAGCTTGGTTCTTCCCCCTTAACAGCTAGCTTTTAAGGGTGGGTTCCCCAAGTTGCTTGGATCCTAACAATTGGTATCAGAGCTGGTTGTCGGCGTCATGAAAAGGTCTACCTGTGGAGGGGCTGACCGGCGGAGGGGCTGACCGGCGGAGGGGCTGACCGGAAAGGCCGAGTGAAGCAACGTCGAGTGCGTCGGCTCTCAGGGGCGGTGCTATGTTAGGGACTTGGGTAGTATGGGCTGCCTAAAGTCCCACATCGAGTAAAATGGAAAACTTGATGGGGTATTTAAGTAGCTTGGTTCTTCCCTCTTAACAGCTAGCTTTTAAGGGTGGGTTCCCCAAGTTGCTTGGTGTTAGATCTACATCATAAAACTTGAGATCTAAAACCATATAGCCATGATTAATTCAAAGAGATTAACAAAATCAAAAGAGCGGAAGCTTATACCTGAATCCATGGATGAACCTTCTGATGGGTTTTGGATCTTCTAACCTTAGCGTTTCTCTAAATCCTAATTTCTCTAGCTAGATGGGGGTGTAGAGAATTAGAGAATGTAACCCTAGGTTAGGGACCATAACCCCTTATTTATAGATGTTGTACTTTTGTAATTTAGCCCCTCAATAAATCACAATTACAACCTGGTATCTGCACATATAACCTCATGACTTATTTAAATACCAAATTAACCCAACTTAATTGATCACTTTAGTGGGTTATCCTGAAAGATAGCAATACACATTGATTAATCATATGTGCCCACAAATAGATTTATTAGATTAAATCCAACAATCTCCCACTTGGGCACCATATGATTCCTTAAATTGTGTATAACCTTATGAGCTCAAAAATTGCTATCACTGAAAAGGTATTTCCGAACAATCTCGTCCATTGACTATATCAATATAGGATCAAAGCGGCCTTCGTCACATTTATCGTGACTCGACCCATCAATGGTCACATATACCAATACAATCAAACGACATAGATCAATCATGGATGTGCAGCATGAAAATTACATGCAATGTGATCAGTACATGTCTATTTTCAACTGGTCCTCCTTAGTGAGGTCAAAACCAAACATAATGTAACAGAGTGTCTTAACTGAAAACTTTATTCTGATCAGACAATACAAACAAACATAAAGCACCACAAATACAAACTCCCACTAAAACATAATATCCTCAAATAATACCACACCCATATGAGCAGTATGCTCATGAAAGACCTTAGGTGGCAATCCCTTATAAGAGGATCAGGCTAACATGGAGTTTGTCCCAATGTGCTCTATGGATATCTGTCCACTCTGTACCCTTTCTTTCACAACCAGGAACTTAATGTCAATATGTTTTGACTTAGTTGAGCTCCTGTTGTTATTGGAATACATTACTGCAGATTTATTGTCACAATATAACCTTAGTGGTCTTTCAACATTTTCCAAAATGCGCAGTCCCGTGACAAAATTTCGCAGCCATATTCCCTGATTGGATGCCTCATAGCAAGCTACAAATTCTGCTGCCATAGTGGAGGAAGCTACTAGTGTTTGTTTGACACTTTTCCATGATATAGCTCCTCCTGCTAACATATAAATGTAGCCTGATGTAGACTTCCTGCTATCTTGGCATCCAGCAAAATCAGAGTCCGAATACCCAATGACCTCTAATTTCTCTGATTTTCTGTATGTGAGCATGTAATCTTTTGTTTTCTGAAGATACCTCATAACCCTTTTGACTGCTATCCAATGATCCATACCAGGGTTGCTTAAGTATCTGCCTAACATCCCAACAATGTACGCAATATCCGGACGCGTACATACCTGAGCATACATTAGACTTCCTACAGCCGAAGCATAAGGAATCTTCTGCATTTCCTGAATTTCAAGGTTACCTTTAGGGCACTGATTGAGACTAAACTTGTCTCCTTTAGCAACAGGGGTGTCACCTGGTCTGCAATCTTGCATGCCAAACCTTTTAAGTACCTTATCGATATAGCTCTTTTGTGATAATCCAAGAATACCCCGAGAGCGATCTCGATGTATCTGGATCCCTAATATAAAAGAGGCGTCCCCAAGATCTTTCATCTCAAAATTCTTTGATAGAAATCTCTTGGTTTCGTGCAACATGCCTATATCATTAGTGGCAAGCAAGATGTCATCCACATACAGAACCAGAAAAATATACTTACTCCCACTGAACTTGTGATATACACAGTCATCAACAATGTTCATCTCAAAACCGAACGAGATAACTATTTGTTGAAACTTATGATACCATTGACGAGGAGCTTGCTTGAGTCCATAGATGGATTTCCTTAATTTGCAAACCATATTCTTTGGGTCTCCTGACACAAAGTTTTCTGGTTGCACCATATAAATCATCTCATCAATGTCTCCATTGAGAAATGCAGTCTTAACATCCATCTGATGTAACTCAAGATCATAATGAGCAACAAGTGCCATGATTATTCTGAAAGAGTCTTTCGATGAAACCGGAGAGAAAGTCTCTGTATAATCAATGCCTTCCTTTTGAGTATAGCCTTTAGCCACAAGACGCGCCTTATACCTCTCCACATTACCGTTTGCATCCCGCTTGGTTTTAAAAATCCATTTACAACCAATTGGTTTTGCACCTTCTGGCAATGGGACAAGTTCCCAAACCTTATTGTCTTGCATAGACTTATACTCTTCATTCATGGCATCAATCCACTGTTGAGAGTTAGAACTTTTCATGGCCTGAGAGAAGTTGATTGGATCATCTTCTAACATTCCACTACTTTCCTCATGTTCTTGGAGAAATACAATATAATCATCCGGAATAGCATTTCTCCTTTCTCTCGTGGATCTCCTTAATGGCACTGGTTCTTGAGGTTGTTGAGTTTGTTCTTCTGGAACAGGGAGTTGTTCAACATTATCATCTTGAGGTTCCGGATTTACTTCTTGAGCAACAACAGGTATAGGAACCTGAATATTGTCAAAAGTAACTGTATGGATTGGATCTGAAGCCAATTCCTCCTCAAAACTAATGTCTCTAACCTTATTTCTCCCCCCAAACTCAACATCCTCAAAGAATGTTGCTGTTCCCGTCTCAAAAATATTCCTTATAGTGGGATCATAAAACTTATAGCCCCTAGAGCGATCAGGGTACCCAATAAAGTAGCTGCTAACTGTTTTGGAGTCCAATTTCTTTTCATTTGGCCTATAAGGCCTTGCCTCAGCTGGACATCCCCAAATATGTAAATGCTTTAAACTGGGCTTTCGACCAGTCCAAAGCTCATAAGGTGTTTTAGCAACTGCTTTACTTGGTACTCTATTCAGAATGTAAGCTGCTGTCTTAAGTGCTTCTCCCCAGAGTGACTCTGGTAAAGAAGAATGAGCAATCATACTTCTTACCATATCCTTAAGAGTCCTGTTTCGTCTTTCAGCTACACCATTCATGCTAGGTGAACCCGGCATAGTGTACTGTGGGACGATACCGCATTCCTCTAGGTATCTAGCAAATGGTCCTGGACGTTGTTCACCTGAACCATCATATCTACCGTAGTACTCACCACCACGATCAGATCTGACGGTTTTAATTCTTCTGTTGAGTTGATTCTCAACTTCAGCTTTATAGGCTTTGAACATGTCCAGAGACTCAGATTTTTCATGAATAAGATATAGGTGCCCATAACGTGAGTAATCGTCTATGAATGATATAAAATATTGTTGACCATTCCAGGATTCCGTAGGGAATGGCCCACAAATATCCGTATGTATCAATTCTAAGACATCCGAAGATCTGTTGGCACCTAATCTTTTCACTTTGGTCTGTTTTCCCTTGATACATTCAACACATACGTCGAAGTCCGAAAAATCAAGGGAATCCAAAATGCCATCAGACACAAGACGCTCAACTCTACCTTTTGAGATATGACCTAAGCGCTTATGCCATAATGTCGCCGAATTTTCCTTATTTAATTTACGCTTAGTACCACGTGATTCCACATGCAAGGATTCATTGTAAGAAGCAATTGTATCAAGCAAATATAGGTTGTCATAAATACTCAAGTAACCGGTTCCCACAACATTTGAATTAAAAGATAAACTGAATTGACTGTTTCCAAATGAACAAGAATAACCTGATTTGTCCAATACAGAAACAGAAACCAAATTCCGTCTAAAAGACGGTACTACAAAAGTATCTTTTAAATCCAAATAATAACCAGTTCCTAACAACAACCTAAAGTGCCCAATTGCTTCCACATCTACCGATTGTCCGTCGCCCACAAAGATGTGTCTTTCAACATCACTTGGCTTTTGGTAGCTCATGCAACCCTGCATAGAAACACTTATGTGAGTAGTAGCACCGGAGTCTAACCACCAAGTCTTTCTAGGTACTGAAGCTAAATTAACCTCAGAACAGACCAAAGTAAGGAACATATCCTTATTATCACGCCAGGCGTGATATTTTGTACAGTCCTTCTTTACATGTCCAGGCTTCTTACAGAAGAAACAACCCTGATTATCCTTATGTTGTTTCTTCTCAACTGGACCCTTAGCAGCTTCCTTATCATTCTTCCTTTTCTTGCCCTTATCCTTAGAGGCATAGGCCAAATGAGCACTTTCTGTCTTATCTTGCTTCAACCTGTCTTCTTCTTGCACACAGTATGAAATGAGCTCATTTAGAGTCCATTTCTCCTTTTGACAGTTATAACTGACCTTAAATTGGTTAAACTGTGCAGGAAGAGACAACAAAACCAGATGCACTAATAACTCGTCACAAAGATCGAGTTTAAGTGCCTTAAGCTTTGAAGCAATATGAGACATTTCCATAATGTACTCCCTGATATTTCCTTTGCCCTTATACTTCATTGAAATCAAGCGAGCTAAAAGCGTGCTTGTTTCTACCTTATCGTTTTTCGCAAAACGCTTCTCAATTTCGGCAAGGAAATCTTTAGCCTTAGTAATCCCTTCGGATTCTATGCCCCTGAAGGCTTCCGGAACGCCGCGCTTAATGATCATAAGACTCATGCGATTTGAACGCTCCCACTTCTCATGCTCCTTCTTTGCATCAGGAGTGCTATCCGCATTGAGAGGTTGGGGTTGTTCAGTTCTTAATGCATAGTCAAGATCCATGCAGCCAAGAACAATTAATATGTTCTCTTTCCAAACCTTGAAGTTTGTCCCATTTAGCATGGGAATTGAGTTGATGTTAGCAGAAATTGTTGCAGCAGATGCATTAGCTGAAATAAAACAAAAGAATGCTCACATCAATAACCATAATCAATAAAATTCAAATAATGACAATCCCCATCCAAGATACCGGCACAACATTAATATCAAGTCTTTGGACAGTAATATTAACTTGTAAGTGATACCTTGTTGCAATGATCAAACATTGACAATAACTCATGTCAAATAATGAAACTATCTTTGGATCGATTCATTATTCACATGTAAACCTTATAATTGTCACACGCTTATCATCGCAGATGTGTATACAGTCTAAATAAATATTAACCTTCCTTTGGGCCGATTAAATATTTACACGAAAGCATACACACAAACATCTCACATTCCTCATGAACAATCTACACAAGAGAGGTTACTTTGGCAACTTCTTGTTTCAATTAATCAATTGGAGTGAGAGACAACCTTAATACCTTAGTGTCATAATATTTGAATTAAATAATTGATTAAAAACCGAATTAGATTTAAATTAAAAAATTTAAATCAACTGAATTTCCAAAAACTTAATTGGGGTCTCACAGCTTAATTAGGGCCCATAACTTAATTGAATAAATTAAGTATACCAAAGTGGACCCATGAAAAGCCGAGGCTTAACCATAATGAACACGAAGTTCCCTTAACTTCGAACGCGAGGTTCGACTGTATTGAGTACGAGACTCACTTAAGCACGAACGCGAGGTTCGTCTGAAAATGAACGAACGCGAGGTTCGTTTGATAAAAGAACGCGAGGTTCAACTTGGGAACGAACGCGAGGTTCGTTTAAAAAATGAACGCGAGGTTCGACTGAAGTACGAACGCGAGGTTCGTCTGAAGTACGAACGCGAGGTTCGTCTGAAGTTCGAACGCGAGGCTCGACTGAAGCACGAACGCGAGGTTCGTCAAAATTGAGCTTGACGCTCACCTGAGTTGAACGCGAGGTTCACCTTAGAACGAACGCGAGGTTCGTTAAAATTGAGCTTGACGCTCACCTGAGTTGAACGCGAGGTTCACCTTAGAACGAACGCGAGGTTCGTTGAGCGCGAAGCTCGGTTAAAATTGAACGAACGCGAGGTTCGTTTGAGGTAACCACCTCCTTAATTTTCGCCATGAACCCTTAGGGTTTCAAATTGAA
>NC_033798.1:85941824-85946758 GCF_001876935.1 Asparagus officinalis
TCTCGCGGGCCGAGACAGCAAACACTGTCTCGCCCGTCGAGACAGCAAAAGCTGTCTCGCGAACCTGTTTTCTGCCAACTGTTCTTGGAGGTTATAAATACTGTCTCGCGGGCCGAGACAGCAAACACTGTCTCGCCCGTCGAGACAGCAAAAGCTGTCTCGCGAACCTGTTTTCTGCCAACTGTTCTTGGAGGTTATAAATACCCTCCTAAGGCCATTTTTCCAGGGGGCTGATCATTGTGAGTACTTCAGAGCAATCCAGAGCAATCCAGGGCAGAGAGAGAGCAGAGGTGCTGATCTTACGGCCAATCCTTGATAATCAGGCTTTGACTTGATTTCAAGAAGAACGACTATCTTACATCGATAAGATATCGTTTCAATTTCTCACTTCGATAAACGAAGTCAGAATCATAAACCCCTCACGGTTCAATCAGAATCTGTGATTTGGTGGTCCATGAGTCAAAGCGCTCCCGGCACAGGCAAAGATCCCACGAAAGCAGTGATCCAAACAACGATCCTGCGTTTATTTTCTAAAGAGTTGTAATTTTCTTTTTGTTGTGTAAAAGAGTCTTATAAAAAGGCTGTTTTCTTTGAATTTATTGTAATCGACCGAAGATATAATGAATTCGACAACAAATTCGACTTTTGGCGAAAACAAACTGGCGACCACAGTGGGAGCCAACGGTCTCGCTGCCGAGACCGTCGTGTCGCAGCCAACCATCAAGATCCTGGTTGAATCAACTGATCAAACATTGACAATAACTCATGTCAAATAATGAAACTATCTTTGGATCGATTCATTATTCACATGTAAACCTTATAATTGTCACACGCTTATCATCGCAGATGTGTATACAGTCTAAATAAATATTAACCTTCCTTTGGGCCGATTAAATATTTACACGAAAGCATACACACAAACATCTCACATTCCTCATGAACAATCTACACAAGAGAGGTTACTTTGGCAACTTCTTGTTTCAATTAATCAATTGGAGTGAGAGACAACCTTAATACCTTAGTGTCATAATATTTGAATTAAATAATTGATTAAAAAACGAATTAGATTTAAATTAAAAAATTTAAATCAACTGAATTTCCAAAAACTTAATTGGGGTCTCACAAGCTTAATTAGGCCCATAACTTAATTGAATAAATTAAGTATACCAAAGTGGACCCATGAAAAGCCGAGGCTTAACCATAATGAACACGAAGTTCCCTTAACTTCGAACACGATGTTCGACTGTATTGAGTACGAGACTCACTTAAGCACGAACGCGAGGTTCGTCTGAAAATGAACAAACGCGAGGTTCGTTTGATAAAAGAAAGCGAGGTTCAACTTGGGAACGAACGCGAGGTTCGTTTAAAAAATGAACGCGAGGTTCGACTGAAGTACGAACACGAGGTTCGTCTGAAGTACGAACGCGAGGTTCGTCTGAAGTTCGAAGGCGAGGCTCGACTGAAGCACGAACGCGAGGTTCGTCTGAAGTTCGAACGCGAGGCTCGACTGAAGTACGAACGCGAGGTTCGTCTGAAGTTCGAACGCGAGGCTCGACTGAAGCACGAACGCGAGGTTCGTCTGAATTGAGCTTGACGCTCACCTGAGTTGAACGCGAGGTTCACCTTAGAACGAACGCGAGGTTCGTTGAGCGCGAAGCTCGGTTAAAATTGAACGAACGCGAGGTTCGTTTGAGGCAACCACCTCCTTAATTTTCGCCACGTTTCACGCCCTGAGTTGAACGCGAGGTTCACCTTAGAACGAACGCGAGGTTCGTTAAAATTGAGCTTGACGCTCACCTGAGTTGAACGCGAGGTTCACCTTAGAACGAACGTGAGGTTCGTTAAAATTGAGCTTGATGCTCACCTGAGTTGAACGCGAGGTTCAGCTTAGAACGAACGCGAGGTTCGTTGAGCGCGAAGCTCGGTTAAAATTGAACGAACGCGAGGTTCGTTTGAGGTAACCACCTCCTTAATTTTCGCCATGAACCCTTAGGGTTTCAAACTAAAACCGCCGCCGCGAAACCCAAAAAATTCTTCGATTTTTATTTTCAAAACCAGATCCAGAATCGGAAAAAAATTCTTGATCCAGATCCAAGAAAAATTAAAGAAAAAATCAAAGGAAAATCCAAAAAATTCCAAAAAGTTACTGTCCAACGGCGATTTTTCAGTTACTGTTCATCCGAAAAAACTTTACTGTTCATCCGAACAAAAACTTTACTGTTCATCCGAAAATTTTCGTTACTGTTCATCCGAACAGAAAAAATTGAATCTTTAACCAGAGATTTAAGATCAAAAAACCCAATAAAACTTAAATCCCTAAGAATTAATCAAGGTGGCTCTGATACCACTTGTTAGATCTACATCATAAAACTTGAGATCTAAAACCATATAGCCATGATTAATTCAAAGAGATTAACAAAATCTAAAGAGCGGAAGCTTATACCTGAATCCATGGATGAACCTTTAGATGGGTTTTGGATCTTCTAACCTTAGGGTTTCTCTAAATCCGAATTTCTCTAGCTAGATGGGGGTGTAGAGAATTAGAGAATGTAACCCTAGGTTAGGGACCATAACCCCTTATTTATAGATATTGTACTTTTGTAATTTAGCCCCTCAATAAATCACAATTACAACCTGGTATCTGCACATATAACCCCATGACTTATTTAAATACCAAATTAACCCAACTTAATTGATCACTTTAGTGGGTTATCCTGAAAGATAGCAATACACATTGATTAATCATATGTGCCCACAAATAGATTTATTAGATTAAATCCAACACTTGGATCCTAACACAAAGCGATTGCCATAGCATTTCTCGGTTATAAATCCTGTGTTTCGACCAAATCATTACATTTTTATATATTCTTGTTTTATTCTCTATTTATAATGACCGCATGATTAAAATGATGGCTGAAAAAAAAGAAGAAGTTCTATTAATAATGTACATAAGAGGGTATTGAGAATTAGAAATGTGGACTGCCAAGAAAAAGATCTTCTACCATTATAATACCAGCATTCCTATTGGGGCTGTTTGGTTGGTTTCCTAAAAACCAAGAATAGGAAATGAGAGCATGGAAATTTCTCATTTCCTATTTTTAACTATTTCTATCCCTAAAACTTACCCCAACATTCAATAAGATATTATTTTATCATACAACTCATCTAATAACATATTATTTTATCATCCAACTCATCCAATAAAATATTACTTTTATCATCCAACATCTAATAAAATACCATTT
The DNA here is from genome assembly GCF_001876935.1 of Asparagus officinalis. Classification (NCBI taxonomy): domain Eukaryota; kingdom Viridiplantae; phylum Streptophyta; class Magnoliopsida; order Asparagales; family Asparagaceae; genus Asparagus; species Asparagus officinalis. The sequence continues at coordinate 85,945,073 of NC_033798.1, forward strand.
TTATCATCACATCATCCAACTTATCTTATCTCATCTCATCTCATATTTAAAAATCAATCACATCATCCAATAATACGGTGACAACTCATCTCATCTCCTTAAACTTTCTTCCCCACCCATTTCCTCCAAAAAAACAAGGAAATTGATTTTCTTAAGTGTGGGTCACATCATCTAATAATATAATGACAATTCATCTCATCTCATCTATTTTCTTATTTTTAAGAATGAACCAAACACAAGAAAAGAACATATTATAGGAAATAAGTTTCTTATAATACATTTCCTTATTTTTTTAGCCAACCAAATAACATCAAAACAAGTTTTCTTAAAAAATCACTCACATCATCTAATAATATGACGACAACTCATCTCATCCCCATCTCCTATTCTTTAATTCCCTTCTTTTTTTTCCAACCAAACAACCTCAAAATAAAATTTTCAAGAAATAAGTTTCCAATTAGTATATAGTTTTGTTTGTGTGCCCATAAAAAGGATATTGTTATTTTAACTTTTTAGGATGCATGAGATGATGTTCATGCACATTCATGTGTAAAGTTCGAGGATTTCAGCATCATCCGCGTAAACCTAGACATGTTTTCTATTTTTTTTTACAAGATCAGATAAATTTATTTCTATCGGGAATAGTTTTAAGTCCGACAGTTAATTTAAAGCATGTGTTTTATAGGAAGACATTTAGGGGCTGTTAATTTGGTTCGTTTCTTAGATATAGGGAAATGCATTTCTATGTACAAAAACATAAGTTTTGAGTTTTTCAAACTTTTCCAAGAAATAGATTGTTTCGCTTTGGTTCGCACAAAAAAAAAATAGTGGAAAACCAATGTATTTATTTTTCTTGTGTTTGGTTCGCATGGAAAAAAGGAAAAACTTTTGCTTATATGGCAAAAAACCGACGTGGCTGCAGTTTTTGTCGATTTCACGAGGTTGAGGAAGGAATTGGGGGAGAGAAAAAAATCCGATGTGGCGGCGATTTTCACCGAGTTTCCATTCTTCAACCCTAGCGAACCAAACATGGGAAAAAAAACCGACGGAAAGCTTATATCCTACGTGTTCACGAAAAATCTGATGTGAAGACGGTGTAAAACTTTTCCACCGAGTTAAAAAACGAACCAAACAGCCCCTTAACACAAAATCTCAATCCCAAGTCACATTTGATCCCAAGTTAAAGGCCGATGTTTAACCTTTTGTTAAAATAAACCAATGAATAAAATAATAACATGACAAAAGTGACAAGTATGGAAACTATATATGGTAAACAGTACTATACATGTCCAATTTCAGTAACGTGGGTTTTTCCCTTATTTGGTCTTCCTTTTAGGTTTTTTAGTGAAGTTGACGTTTTTTGTTTTGCTTATTTTTCAAAGCTACAATAATAGAAGTTATAGTAGACCATATACAAAATAATATATAAATAAGAGTTGAGTTGTGTTACTATCAGTAGTATCTGTGAATACTATAAACTCAAATTCAAATTTGTGGTCCACAAATTGAATTTTTACACTACAGGGTGTGATTTACTACACAAACCTCATATAAATTTTTTGATTATTTTGACTTTTTTTAACCATGCATTTTACATTGTTAAAATGAACGTTTGAACATTTTAAGAAGATTTCGACAGCTACTTCTATTAATTGCTACAATTGTAAATTTAATGGAAATAATAAA
>NC_033798.1:85946768-85969601 GCF_001876935.1 Asparagus officinalis
AAAGTCGAAATAATAAATGAGATTTTATGCTATCCTATCTATGATGTAAACATGTATGGGATGGTTCTGATAGGATCCCTATTGCCTAAAAAATCATTGCAGAGTTATTTATCAAAGTTTGAGTATTTAAAAGGGTAATTAGGAATATAATAATTTAGAGGACAACTTTAAGAAGGCTAAATCTCACAAAACTTCCATTAACTTTGGATGATTATCAAATAAACCCTCATAACTTTCAAAATATCAGAAAATAAAAAATTGCCCTTTAACTTTAAATTCTTTTCATAAAATCCCTAATAGTGTCAAGTGTAATTTTCACATGGGTGGTTATAATTACATAGAGGAAGATTTTTGTAGTGAGAATTGTGGTTCATGCTTTTAGGGGGAGTTTGATTGAACGGTTTTTCGATAACCCCTAAACTTAAGGGGTTTTTCTAATATTATGAAAGTCAGGGGGTTATCTGATATTCGTCCACAACTAGGCTGTTTTCCGAAATTTAGTCATTAAAGAATACCAAAATTTATTAGGGCTATTTAAGCGAAGGAGACCCAACAGCTACATGTTACTCTATTATTTAAGAAATGGCTAAACTACCATATTTGTATTTTATATAAGTTGATTTTATTTTTAATAAGATATTTGTTGATGTTAAATGATCACACAGTCAATATATGTCCGTGTTCAGATGAGTTTTGTTCAAGTTGATGATGGAGCCGCTTTCTTCTCTGACTTTATGTTTGTTACTTGAGTGAGGTAGCTGAAAAATCTGCACATGTAGGAATTCGTGAGAGGGCGGGAATTGGTTCCCCCGTTATACCTCCAACGATCAAGTTAACTGATGAACTTAAGCGGGAAAATAAGAACTCTGTGTGTCCTTGTTATTGTGCAATATTTGTGTTAGAAGATCAGATTTTTGAACCAATGTTCTTCCCTCCTTTTTCTGAAACCCCTAAAAGTTCGAATAGTACATGCGTTTATACTGAGTGTAGAAAGGGTAGATTGGTCACTTCGATCGAGCACAGAGAGACGGTGATGAAGTGTGGGATGGCGGCCACGTCAACACTTGCTTTATAGGTGTCAGCTAGCGACTAGAGGAGACATCCCCTAAGTATTAAATGGGATGGGGCTGAATGTATGACGGTGCTGACGTGGTTCGATGAGTCATGAAGACTATCTGGGCTGGAGTCATGATGATGCCTGCCAAACATTAAATGCAATGTTGACACGTTGTCGTAGAGGAAGAGGCTCGAGATGAAAACAGTTCTTTAGTTTCGCCAAGAAGTAACGCCTTTTGAGTCGACTTTGCAATTGCCTAGCGAGAGGTCAAGTGGACTCGTGGTGAGTCGCCTCTGATAAGATGGTCGACTAGTACCGCCTTTTGAGTCAACATTGAGGAATTGATACATACTTGGACGAGTGGAAATATCATAACAGTATTCATTTGTGTTATGGCATCATTTAAGCATTTAACTTGGCTTTGTCATCCATAAGGCCCTTTTTTCTTGCCAACAGTGAAAATTCTACTGCATAATAATTTTTTTGGGGTGAAATTTCTTCCATCCCTTTGAACTTCAAAATTTATTAAATCTATAGGTTCTTCCTTCAATAATTTAAATTTCTTCTAGCTCTTTATCCAATAAGACTCTTCTTTATCCTCTCTTTCTCTCTCATTAATGGAACCCCCTCCTTCTCCTTCAACATTTTCCAATTTAAACCTATACCTTAATCCAATCCCAACAACCTTCATCCAAACAGACGCCAATTTGAATTAAAAGTATGAGTTTTATTGAGGGGGGTAGTGGGGTGGGGGGGGGTGTGGAAGTTGAAAGAAATTTAAATTCAAGAAGTTTGAAGAAGGAAAAAAATTATAGATTTAATAATTTTGAGAGGTCAAAGAAAAAAGAATTTTTCCCAAAAAACAAGCTACGGTTCATCGGTTCTCACCGCTGGCCAGAAAATTTTACCTTCTCGCTAATATGACCAAATTAAAATGCCTAAAAACTTAAGTGAATACCATGTTAAAAATTAGAGTCAACTTTAAGTATCAATATGATAATTTAGGCACCGTTGGCAAAAATTTAAGAAAGACAGATTAAAGAGAAATATTAACGTAGCTAGCCCATTTGATAACCTGAAAAGACTAAATTATTAACCCATTAAATAAGTTTTATTTTAGTCATTGTGATCATTTTCAGTGTTTGAAAATAAACAAGCATATTGACTATTTTTTTTATAACTAGAAGGGTTCATTCTTAATCATTCTAAATAGGAGTATTAGTAAACCCCTTATTTTGAAAGGTTAACTCAGTTTAATCCACCTAGAGCGGTTAGCACAACCCTTCTGTATTTTTTGTGTTTGGAAATTTATAGAGGGTTAACTCACTTTAACATTTGTATAATTTTTTTTTATGTTTGGCAGGTTAAGAAAAGATTAATCTTTTTAATCCCTCACTTAACCTATTGTCAAGCGGCAACTTAGTCTTTAAGAAATAGTGCGCTCTTTCTATTTGAACCTAGCAGTTCCAAAAGGGAGTTTACACCCTCAACAGGTGCGCATGCTTGTTGCTATAGTTCAATCATCTCCATCACCATCCCCCGATCCAAAGTTTCCACACAATTCCTCGGCTATTAACCTCCATAATCTCGTCAATCCATCAGACCATAATTAGAATTATTACTTACTGGACACAAATGTGTAGATAGATCCAAACTAAGTAGTGTACTTTACTGGACACAAATGTGCAGATAGATCCAAATTAAGGAACTACTTGAAGAGACCCTTCGGCTTTGGGTGAGTCCGACCCGAAGAACGGAGACGAAAAAGGGATCGTCCACAGGTGCATATATTCCTGTGGACAGCTGGTGTGGGCCCCGCGAACTGCCTTTTGAGGGAAAAAGAAACGTGTCCTAGTTCCATTTGGTAAGGCGACAGCTGTTTAGTCCTTAATTATTAGGACTCTTGATTATTCTCCGAGCCGTCGAGAGGGAAAATTCTCTTTCGTGTTCGTTTGGAATAAGCCCAGCGCGTCGTTGATTTTTTAAAACAGAAATTTATCTTTAGAAACAAAGAATATAAAAGCCTTCTTGTTTTGTGATTCATTCCGCAGACCTTGGATGACAGAGATCCTGGAGAGAGCTACCTTTTTATGTGTTTCAAAGAAAATACACAGAAGTAGAGATAGGATATCAATTTCTTTCTTTAGAATTGTCAAGAAATCATCTTACTTTCATACTTTATTGATAATCTTTTTTGCGTTATGTGAGTCACTAAAACAAGATTATATTTAGCTTACAGAGGAAGTATCTAGAGCATTAACTGTATCACGCAAGCAACATGATGTGGTAAATATATCCAATCACAAGCTAGCATGTCTATTACTAAAAGTATCATGTATTATAAAATGAGTTTTTCTAACCGGTGCCCTAGGGTAGCCGTTAATTCAAATCAAATATAGCATAATTATTCATCCCCCCTAATTAGTGCTTAATTGGTCAATTTGACAATCAGATTTCCATTAAGGGGTTGTTTGGTTCGTTTTCTTGATATAGAGAAATGCAATTCCATGTAAAGAAACACAAGTTTTGAGTTTTCCATTGGTTCGTTTTCTTGATATAGAGAAATGCAATTCCATGTAAAGAAACACAAGTTTTGAGTTTTCCAAACTTTTCCAAGAAATAGATTGTTTTGCTTTGGTTCGCACATAAAAAATGGTGAGAAACCAATGTATTTATTTTTCTTGTGTTTGGTTCGCATAGAAAAAAAAAAAACTTTTGTAAACAAAGCAGAGAAGGAAAAAATCTGACGTGGCAGAGTTCTCATCAATTTCACTTGGTTGGGGAAGGAAATCGGAGAGGGAAAAAAAATCTTAGTTCGCGGCGATTTCAGCAGAGTTTTCCCTCTTCCATTCGAGCGAACCAAAGCAGCACAAAGAAATGGACGGAAACAAAAAAGCTAACGTGGAGGGCTAAAAATCTAACGTGGAGGGGTTTTCTGAGTTTTCCACCCCCTTATAATAGCGAACCAAACAGCCCCTAAATACCAGATTCTTGTGCACATTAATAAGGGTAAAAATAAAATAAATGAATGAATAAATAAAATCTCTTTTTCTCTTATAATTCCCTCCCAATAATATTTTTCCTACAAAAATAATTAAAGTCATGTGATTGTTTGAACTATGCGAAAATTATATGCACAAAATTTTCATTTGAACTATGATTTGTCAATTGAATTACAATATTATGCGCATATCATTTTCATAAATGTTTTTTTCCTTGACGGAATACAATAATTACATTATATTACCTTGAAGGTCTAGTGGGATTGTGTTAGCGCCTTAAGCTAAATCCGGAATACAACAGAAGCTGAAAGGAAGCTCAAGTGCTGTATTTTAAAAAATTTCTAAGTTAGCTATTGTGCGTTTATGAAATGCCGTGCTTAAAGTAATATTTGGCCCACTTCCGGTGCAAGAATCCCAAGGACAAACTGCTTCTAGGAACAACAGTACAGTACAATGGTGTGCACCAACCAAGTACTGTCAAGATCTCTTAGATCTATAAGACCTTTCATGTCAAGGCAATGATGTTAAGATCTCCTCGATCTATAAGACCTTTTGGTCAAGGTAATGATCTCCTCGATATGTTAAAACCTTTCGGTTAAAATCTTCGGTTCAGGGCTATGTTCCTTAGGACACATGCTAAAACTTGCACGCTTTTAAACTCTGCAGCAGCAGCACAACAGCTTAGCAGATTCAAACTGTTCAAGTTTTTCAACACTTCAGTGCGTTTGCATCCCTCCAAGAGCTACCCCAAAGGGGTACTATTTATAGGCCTCTAAAGCCAGCTCAAGGGTCATCCACAATTAATATGACTATTACAAATCATAATGACAATTATAATTGTAACAGCAAATAACGTAATTGTTGTAGCTGCTGCATGCAGTAACGCCTGAACGCGAGGCTAGCGAGGGTCGCATTTCTACGCAATGCGAGGGTCGCGTCACGCCTTGCGAATGTGAGGCTCTCACCCTCGTGCGAACGTGAGGATCGCGTCTCTACGCAATGTGAGGGTCGCGAACGTGAGGCTTGTACCTAGGGCTGGGCGTATTCGGTTCGGTTCGGTTTTAAGCCCAATCCGCACCCAATCCGAATTTTTCGGATTCTCAAAACTCTCATCCAGATCCAGATTTTTTTCCCTTCATCCGAATATTCGGCCCAACCGAAATTCGGTTCGGTTCGGTTCGGTTTCGGTTTTGAACCGAATTAACTCCATTTCACAAAAATCTGGGTAAGTTTTAGTTATATCCAAAACTGAAAAGAAACAATCAAAACTGTACTAAGCCACTTAATCAAATTGTATGATCTGAATATAACTAGCTTAATACACTAGGAGGACCATGTAATTATGTAGCCTCTTTTAGAGAAAGAACAATGTTTGGCAGGCACACACACCTTTTGATGATTTTCGTTAATTTTTACCTGCCTTTTTCTCATCAAGAATTATCTTATATCATTGACAGCCTATACTATAGGTTAATTTGATATCCAGCACCAGCAAGCTGTATTCATGTTATCACTGAAATTTGACCAAAACACTAAATTTATCCTTCAACCTCAACATCTTGTATTGATTTACGGAAATCTCACTTAACTATATCAGCGTACTCAAATATATGTTAGTATAAACTCCACCCCACAATTCTTAAATGCTAAACATTCAGCCATAAATTTTCTTCACACCCAAGGCTCGCAGCTACTTTTTGTTGAATGCGAGGCTCGCCCGTATGCTGTGAAGCAGCCTGCGTGGTGGCCACAGTAGCGTCACCTAGCCCCGATGCCTCCACGCGAAGTGCAAAGTGCGCCTTACAAAGTGCCACTTAGCGCCTCAACCCGATTAGCCTTGATCCCCGGCCCATTAGCCCACGGTTCATGAGCCCACGGCCCACGACCCACTAATACTTATGAGAGATTAATTGATTTATTTAAGACAAAACAATTCTCAGTTTGCCTACAACAAGCCTCGAACTGAGGACCTTTTGAAACACCAAAACTTTTACTTTCCACTACGCTACTAAGGATTTTTGAAAAATACCAGTAATTAGTAAATATATAGTTTGAAAACTTATTTTGGAAAGTGGGTTTGACCAAAAAATCCAACAATCACCCATAAGTTTTTAAACTAGTGTCGTGTAATGGTGTCGTTGTTCCAATCATTATGCATAAGGTAGATGTCGTAAGGACTTGAATCCCCTTAGACCAACTGAATAGATGCATGGTGTTGCAGAGACTTGAACCAACACATGTCTAAAATTCAGCGATCACACAAGATCAAACTCATATGTTGTAGTTTTTACTTTTAACCATACTTGTCTTTGCCTTTGCCTTAGCCTTGCACATTTGCGGCCCTGTGCATGTCCTGGTTTCTGCTAGGGCTCTAGGTATTTTTTCACAATACACCATAGGAGGCGGCCAAATCTTCACCCAGATATAGGTGAGTTCTTTAGGCATGTTTCCTATCAAACATCCCGCATCCGAGATGCTTTGAACTCATTAAGGCTTAAGAGCCATCCTCTCTCATAATAGGATTCTAGGTGAGTCTTTTAGGCATGTTTCCTTTCTAACACCCCGTATTCGAAATGCTTTGGACTCATTAAGGCTTAACAGTCTTCCCCTTTAAATGATAGGATCATCAGTGAGTCTTTTAGGTATGTTACCTATCAACAGCCCGCATCCGAAATGCTTTGGACTCATTAAGGCTTAACAATCATCCTCTTTACCATGATAGGATTTTACTTACAAATCTTACTTGACTTTTGAACCAATCATCTTATCATTAGTAGCGTAAGCTTTGAACTAATAACTTGATATAAATGGTAAGTATTTATAAGACGCACCAAACTTTGAGACCCATGGATTTCACTAGAAAATTTTACTTGACTTTTGAACCAATCATCTTATCATTAGTAGCGTAAGCTTTGAACTAATAACTTGATATAAATGGTAAGTATTTGTATGACTCACCAAACTTTGAGACTCATTCTAGCAGACGTCCTTTCGAATATGTTCTTTTTTAGACCTTTAGTCAAGGGATCAACCACATTCTTTGAAGACCGGACGTCAATCACAGAGATGACTACTTGGCAAATGAGTTCTCTCAAATAGCCATGCTTTTAGACGAATGGTCCGCTTCTTTCTATTGAACATTGAGTTCACTGCCACAGCACTCTTCGCCTGATTATCACAATATATAGTAATTACACATTACAATTCTGTCAATGGAAGATCTTAGAGAAAACAATTGAGTCACTTAGCTTCATCTCCTATATCACAGAGTGCGAAGAAATCAGATTCCATCGATGACTGTGCAATCATAGTCTGCTTCTTAGACTTCCACGAGATGGTAACTCTACCCATGGTGAAGACAAAACCTCCAGTAGATCTACACTCATCTGGTTTTGAGCACCAGCTCGCATCTGAGTAGCCTTCAATTACAGCTGGATATCCAGTGTAGAATAGGCCCAAATCTATAGTTTCTTTTAAGTATCTCATTAATCTCTGGACACCATCCTAATGAAGCTTTTCAGAATTACTTATGAACCTACTAAGCATCCCTACAGCGAATGCTATGTCTGGCCTGGTGCAGCTCATCGCGTATATAAGACTCCTAATGATCTTTGAGTACCTTAGCTGCTCTTCTGGTCCTCCAGTGTTCGGTCTAACCTTCTTGTTGTAATCATACAACATTGATAGTTCTGACAGATCATAGTAGCCATACTTTCTTAGAATGCTCTTGACATAATAAGATTGAGACATTCTAATACCCTATTCAGAGTATATGATTTTGATTCCCAGAATCACGTCCGCAATTCTAAGGTCCTTCATGCTGAACTGTGCTGAGAGAAATTTCTTGATAGATATAACTATTGTTGGTTCTCTTGTTTTGATGATGATTTACAAACACCATTATTGGTGCTAATTGCTTGATTGCGTGATATTATGTAGATTGTATTTTACCCAGCAAGATAGTGCTAACTATTGGAGGATTGGATGGAATATGAGCTACAATGATGATATCCAAGGAGGTGGAGGCAAATTGACGAAGACAAGCTTTCAAGAGCACAATATAAAAGAGAAGCTTCCTCAACATATGAGCAAAAATATCATGACCAAAGAATTGTATTCATATATATGAGATATTTGTATTTTTATTTCTCTCTAGAGCTTAATGTAGGTAAGTTATTAAGTAGATATCATTTGAAGCTAATGGGGTTCACACACACACATTCATAAAAACATGCTTTTGACTATTTTTGAAAAAGAGTAGCTTTTACAATTAGGAAATGATTTTTTAAAAATTCTTTTCCTAACATGTTCAAAATCATGTTTATAAGTATTTGGTTGTAATAAGTCAACTTATGAACTATGCTGGAAAATACAGATAACATCTGCTCAGTCGACTTATAATCCATTAATTCGGCTGATGCAAGATGAGTCGACTTATGACTTCATCAAGTCGACTCATATCAGTTGTACAACCTGTAATGGCTAGTTCATAAGTCGACTCATGTACATTACAAGTCGACTTATAACACTGTTAACGGCTAGTTTTTTGGCTGAGCTGAAATTTTAGGATTTTGTCTCTTGCTTGGGTTTAGGGTTGTTGTTTGGGGCTTCTATAAATACCCCTTGAACATCTTCACTTCAGTAATCAAGCAAGCAAAGAAAAATCCCTAAGTTTTGTTTCTAAGTGTTCTTAAGCTCAAACTTTCAAATTTTCATTCTCAATTGTTCCTAAGTTTTTGGTTTCTCAATTCCACTTCTCACAAACTCCTAAGCTTGATTTGTTTATCTCTTGATCTTTGTCATAGGATTGTTGCGAGAGATTTTCTTTTATTTCCTCTTGTGATTGTGTGGTGAGATTGATCTCGAGGAGATCGTTGTGAGGATGTAAGATCTCGTGGGTAGATCATTGTGAAGAAGTTTCGACTTCCAAACCGGGTGTGATAGTGAAGTTACCATCGGGAGAGATGGTCGGGGATGTAGTTCGGAGGACCGAACCCCGTGAAGATATCATCGTGTCATCTTGAATAACTATTCTTTAACTTTCCTCTTTATTTATTGCCATAGCATTTAATTTGTATATTGTGTTGCTTTGAATTTTATTTATTGTACATTTATTATTTTATTACCCTATTCACCCCCTCTAGGGTAATTTCAACTATCTTCAAATCACTCCCGATGATGAGCATATCTTCCACATAGAGGCAGATAACCACCACCTTTCCTTCAGCGATCTTGATGTATAGACACTTATCAGATTCACTGACTTGATACCCATTGTTGTGAACAACCCTATCAAATTTCTCATGCCATAGTTTCGGTGCCTACTTAAGTCCATATAGAGACTTAATAAGGTTACAAACTTTACCAGGTGGAGCATCAATTCCTTCTGGTTTTTCTATGTAGATCTCTTACATGAGATCTCTATTGAGAAAGGCAGTCTTCACATCCATTTGATGTATGACAAACCTTTTTATCGCCGCCCATGCGATAAGCACTCTAATGGAAGTGATTCTGCAAACTGGTGCATAGATATCAAAAAAATCTATTCCTTCTCTCTGAGATAATCCTTTTGTCACCAGTCTTGCTTTGTACTTCTCGATAGTACCATCAGGACGAAGTTTCTTCTTAAAGATCTACTTACAACTAATAGGCCTTGCACCTTCAGGTACATCCACCAGCTCCCAAGTATGATTTGGGATCAATGAATCCATCTCATCATATATAGCTTCTTTTCACAGAAAAATATCTATTGACTGTATTACTTCTTGAAAAGTCTGTGGATCTCCTTCCACATTATAGGTGATGAAGTCATCTCTAAAATCTTTATGTCTCCTGACACGCTTGGATGGTGGTTCGGTAACTCCTTTATCATTGACACTTTCAGTTTATTGCGAAACTGGCTCCTTTGGTGCATCTGACGTACCACTATTCTCTGGTATATCTTTAAGTAATAAACTTTTATCCTTGATAAACTTATCCTCAAAGAATTCTGCATCCTGAGCTTCAATGACGGAGTTGGTTCTAAGGTTCAGGAATCTGCAAGTATCGCTATCTTCAGCAAAGCCAAGAAATACACACCTGTTTGCCTTTGGTCCGAGCTTAGGCCTTCTAATATCTGGAACTCAAATATATGCGAAACACCCCCATACTTTGAGACTATCCAAAGGATCTAGATATCCCAACCATAACTAATGAGGAGTACTATCAGTTTTGGAATATGGTACTCTATTCAGAATCCAGTTTACCATCAGTAAAGCCTCACCCTAATAGCAGGTAGGTAGACCAGATGTAATTAGCATCGAATTCACCATCTCGGTAAATGTGCGATTCTTTCTTTCTACAATCCCATTAGATTGCGGAGAATACAAAGCAATAGTTTCAATAATGATTCTATGCTCCTTGAAGTATACTTCCGACTCCTTAGATCAGTACTCTCTGTTCGCGGGAAAAATTACACTCATTGATTCTATTGATTCCTTTGTTAACAGTTTATCGGTTACAAAGATCCGGTCTTTTTAGAAGATCCGGTTACAATGAGATCAAAGAAAAAATAAAAATTATAACTTTCCTTTTATGTCGAACGAATCATGAGATCCTGTTTTGCGGTCTCTCGCTTTTGTGGGTTCTTTGCCTGCGCCGGGGTTAATCCATGGACCACCGCGCGATCTTGATCCGGTCAGATCTACACAGTATAGCGGGTATTATTTCACGAAAGAAATAACAGCTGAGGGGATTATTTCACCAAGGAAATAATAGCCCGTAGTTATCGAAATCGACCAAGCGAAATCGAGACTCTTCTCAGGATCAAAGGCCAAGCTTTAATCCGGAGGGAAACCGTGTAGATCTCAGATCTGATCTCTCTCGAACTCCTGCCTTATTTGGCGTGGATGATCGCCAAGAATCAGATCCGGAAGTCGAGTCTTCAAAGCTCCGAAAGTTCAAGTCCAATTCTCAATCCAGCAGAGTTTCGGCTCCAAAATTCCAACCTCCCAAAATAAGCACTCAAGGGTCTATTTATAGGCTCTCAGATCTGTGCTTTGGCACAGATCTGGGTTGGCCACCCATGGGTGGCTCGGCCACCGAGCCACCATGGGGTGGCTCGGCCACCCCATGGGGTGGCTCGGCCACCCCATGGGGTGGCTCGGCCACCCCATGGGGTGGCTCGGCCACCCCATGGGGTGGCTCGGCCACCCCATGGGGTGGCTCGGCGAATTCGCTTGGTCGATTTCGACACTTGGGCTACTATTTCCTTGGTGAATTAGTACCCCACCCGGCTATTATTTCCTTCGTGAGATAATACCCGTCATATCGTGTAGATCCGACCGGATCGAGATCACGCGGTGGTCCACGGCAAATAACCCCGGCGCAGGCAAAGAACCCACACAAAGCGAGTGACCGCAAAACAGGAGCTCGCGATTCGTTCGACATAAAAGGAAATAAATTGTTAATCTTTCTTTTTTGTATTTTGATTTTCATTGTAACCGGATCTTATAAAAAGACCGGATCTTTGTAACGCATAAAGTTGTTAACTAAGATGGCAATGATATCAATGAAGAAAGACACGATTTTTCCCGCGAACATGTAAGAGTCCCGGTATTGCATTTATTGTCTGACCGTTGTCGGAATTTTGAACTTGAAGTCGATTCCTGATTTTCTGATCTTTAGCTCGTGTTTGTTGGTTCAACATAGAACTGACCATCGATTGTTGGCGTTGAGTTCTCATTTGCGATGCGTTGTCCGGCGTGGTGTTGTTGAGTTATCCTTAAGAATATTTTTAGAAAAATACTCTCCAGAAACTTCTCAACCAAAATTAGGGAACAGTTTATACTCATATACCTTATTGGAGTATTAAGAAGCAGTTTATACTCGTATACTTTTCGGAGTATTAAGAAGCAGTTTATACTCGTATACTTTTCGGAGTATTAATTCTTTCATTGCAACGCATTGATAGGCGTTGACCTAGGGTTACGTGTTGACCGACGTTGACCCTAGGGTTTTGAACGATGTACGTTGACTTTTTGATCGTAATGCGTTGACTGGTGTTGACCTAGGGTTACGCGTTGACCGGCGTTGATCTTAGGGTTTTGAACGTCGTACGTTGACTTTTTGATCGCAACGCGTTGACTGGCGTTGACCTATGGTTACGCGTTGACCGGCGTTGACCATAGGGTTTCGAATATCGTCGGATGCTCAAGTCACGAGACCAACTAATGAAGCTGATGCGTCAGTGACTCTCGTATTTATAGGATTTTTGGCAAACCCTCAGCCATCAACGGGTTTGATAAGCCTTTACCGACTACCGTTTGAGTCGGGCTAGCATGCGGATTGTCTAAGTCCGTTCCGCATGTGACGTTACGCTAAAAGAGTTAACCCTTTTAGTGCTACGATATTGAATACGTAGACTTCGTCTTTCTCACGGGAATAGACTACCCGGTGACGCGTGTTAGGCGTTGACTTTAGGATTTTTGGCTAACTCCCAGCCTTCAACGGATTTGATTAGCCTTTACCGACTACCGTTTGAGTCGGGCTAGCATGCGGATTGTCTAAATCCGTTCCGCATGTAACGTTGTGCTAAGAGAGTGAATTCTCTTAGACTTGGCGCTACGACTTCGAATTCGTAGACTTCGCCATTGTTATGGGAATAGGCTACCCGACAACGTGTATTAGACGCTGATTTATCCCTACTTAGGCTTCGGGATAAAATACCCCAGAATCGAACTCTGGTGTCTTCTTCTACGGAAAAAGACTAAACCGGCGACGCGTGTTAGGCATCGGCATATCCTTTCTTAGGATTCGGGATGAAATTCCCCATGCGTGTAAGGCATGGATTTTGGTGTTATTAATAACAACCTGCTACAATGTTGAATATGTGGACGGGTGTTCTTTTTAACGGTTAAGAACTAACCGGTAGCGCGGGTTAAGCGCAGACTTATCCTTGCTTAGGCTTCTGGATAGAATACCCCAGAATCGAACTCTGATGTCTTTTTCTACGGAAAAAGACTAAACCGGCAGCGCATGTTAGGCGCAGACTTATCCCTGCTTAGGTTTCAGGATAGAATACCCTAGAATCGAACTCTGGTGTCTTTTTCTACGGAAAAAGACTAAACCGGCAGCGCGTGTTAGGCGCAGACTTATCCCTGCTTAGGATTCGGGATAAACTTCCTAGGATGAATCCTAGATTGATAAATTTTGGAAAAGATCGGTGCGGGAAAGGAAGAATTTTATATTCTATTTCCCGGTCTTCTTTTAGGGTGAAGGCGAACCCGAACACAAGGAAGGAAGAATTTTATATTCTATTCCCTGATTCTGGAAAGGAAGAATTTTATATTCTATTTCCAGCGCAGAAGAAACTAGAAGTGGGATCTCCACTCCGAGAATCTGGAAAATTTAGATAAACTTACCTTTTATAGGATTGGTTATCTAATCTGAAAATGAGTTTTTCGTTTATCGAAGTGGAATTTCGACTTCGGTTACAACTATGAGAAGGCTTAACCAAAGAGAAAAAGGAAAGGAGTTCTTTCGTTTATCGAAAGGGGACTCTGAACTGAAAGTGGACCTCTTGTTCATGGAAAGAGTCAAGAGGACCAGAAAGACACTTTTGGTGGACTCACTGCCAATTGAAATTGATCAGTGAGGGATTTTGGTGGTGAAAATGATTTTGGGTTATCCTCTAGAATATTAAATGTAATATTCTTCAAGGAACTTCCCAGTGAATGGGTTATCCTGAATGTACCAGGGATAATACTTTTTCAGGAACTTCCCATTTATTAGCATTAATTGCCTGTCGCCGTCTTGAGTAATCAGGCGATACGCGCCGTTTGAGTAGATTGTGTCTATCACAAACGGTCCTTCCCATTTGGGTTCAAATTTACCTTTCTTCTTGGAGTTGAGGATTATCGGTCGGCGAGCAGCGAGGACTAGATCTCCTTCCTTGAAGCTTCTCTGTCGGACTCTTTTGTTAAAAGCCCTAGATATTCTGGCTTGATAAAACTCAATTTGTTGTTGGGCTTCCAAGCGCTTTTCATCCAACCTCTCGAGTTCTACAAGACGTTTTTGGTGTTGTTCTTCGGTTGTCATCTCAGTTGCGAGAGCGATCCGAAGAGATGGGATTTGGATCTCCAATGGTAGCACAGCTTCACATCCGTATACCAACGAATATGGGGTGGCCCCTGCAGGTGTGCGTATGGTGGTGCGATAAGCCCAGAGTGCTTCACCGAGTTTATCGTCCCAGTCTCGTTTATTGGTCTTCACGAGCTTTGACAGGATTTTAATAATCGTCTTATTAAACGCCTCAGCTAATCCATTCGCAGCGGGATAATAAGCTGTTAACGAAACATCTTGAATTTTGAACTTGTCACAAAACCTGACGAAGGCGTTGCTTATGAACTACGGACCGTTGTCATGAATGATCTGTCTCGGCACGCCATGTCTATATATGACATGATGCTTGATAAAACTGATGACGTTGTTCGTCTTCACTTCTCTAAGCGGGATCGCTTCAGCCCACTTTGAAAAGTAATCCGTGATTGCGAGAATGAATCGATCACCTTTGACTGAAGGGGAAAAAATAGGACCAACAATGTCCATACCCCATGTCTCGAACGGCCAAGACGTGGTTGACGTGTGTAACTGCTCTGGTGGTTGATGCATATAATTTGCATGTATTTGACAAGCATGACACTCTCGGGCGTATTCGATTGCGTCACGAACCATTGTTGGCCAAAAATATCCCATTCTCCTGATGCGATCATACAGTTTGGGACCAGGCTGATGCGCACCACATTCTCCTTCGTGTGCTTCCTTAAGAACTTCTTCTGCTTCTTTGTTCGAAAGGCATCGGAGTAACAAACCATCATACCCTCTACGGTATAATGTATGGGTCTCGGTATTATAAAAGAATCTTGGTGCTCTTCGGCGTATTGATTCTCTTTCTTTTACATCCTCTGGCAAAATACCATACTGGACGTAGTCAATGATGGGAAAATGCCAATCTCGGGACTCAAACCCAATTTGAGTTGAATTCACCTCCTTGGCGTTAATGTCTCCGTCATCTTCCTCTTCAATATCCATATCGTATATGGGTATGCAGAGTTGATGTGTCCTCACTGTGACTAACAGCTCAGTTTCGGGAGGCTGCGTAAGTGATACCGCTAGTGCTGCCAGTGCATCCGCATAAGCGTTCTGGAGACGAGGGATATATTCAATAAAGAATTCTTCAAAAGAATCTGCCATTTTGATGGCCTCCTGGTGGTACGGGATCAGGTCTTTGTTCCTGACTTCGTACTCTCCACGGACTTGGTTGACTATCAATTGAGAATCCCCAAAAGCTTCAAGATATTCGACCCCCAGATCTTTGGCGAAACTGAGTCCAATGAGAAGCGCGTTATACTCGGCTACGTTATTGGAACACGGACTAGTCAGTGAATACGCCCGAGGCATCACATGCTTTCCCGGGGAAATTAAGACAACTCCAACTCCGGAGGAGACTGTAGAACATCCGGGGATTATTGCCCTATTAACTGCTCTCGAAGCACCATCGAAGTATAATTGCCATACTTGTTGGTGCGATGTAGTGTTAACCTCGTGGGTTTCATCCGGCAAGTCATCATATACTTCTGCCGTATCCGTTGTCGGGTTTGCCGCCAAAAGATCGCAAATCGCTTGTCCTTTGATCGACTTCTGTTGCTTGAAGTGCAAATCATATTGGGACAAGAGAAGAGACCATTTCGCTAACCGCCAATTCATAGAGGCCGGTTGCGTCATAAACACCCGTACTGGATTAACGTTGGAAATGACGTAAATCGTCTGTCCAACCAAGTAATGCCGCATCTTTTGCATTGCGAATACCAATGTGAGGTATTCTTCGAAAGGTCCGACTTAGGTCCGACTTATCAAGGTCCGACTTAGGTAATAGACTGCTTGTTCGTGACCATTATCATCGTCTTGTGCTAGTAAAGCACTTATCGAGTGGTTCATCGCCTTGAGATAAATCAAGAACGGTCTACCTGATTTTGATGCGACGAGAACAGGAGGATTCATCAGATATGTTTTGATATCTTCGAATGCTTTTTGGCAGGCGTCGTCTCAAATAAATGACACCCCTTTCTTGTTTAGTTTAGAGAATGGTTGGCACTTCCCAGAAAGATTTAAGATGAACCGCCGGATGTAAGCTAAACGGCCTTGCAATCCTCTAAGCTCTCTTAGATTTCTAGGAGGTTGCAATTCATGTATCGCCTTCACCTTATCAGGATCGATATGTATACCTTTAGTGGTGATGACGAATCCAAGGAATTTTCCGCTGGACATTCCAAGGAAGGATTTAGTGGGGTTCATCTTCAATTGATGACTCCGTATGAGATCGAACATCGTCTTCAAGTCCTTGATGTGATCTTCTTTGTTGCGGCTTTTTACAACCAAATCATCAACGTAGCACTCGACTGTTTTCCTGAGATGTTCTTGGAAAATCTTAGTCATTGCTCGCTGGTACGTGGCGCCTGCATTCTTTAGTCCGAAAGGCATCACGGTGTAGCAAAAGACGCCGAGGGGCGTTCTGAACGCTGTATGCTTCTCGTCATCTGAGTGCATCTTGATTTGGTTATATCCTGAAAACCCATCCATAAAAGACATTCTCTCAAATCCACATGTATTGTCGATAATGACATCTGTGATTGGGAGAGGAAATTCGTCTTTTGGACATGTTGTGTTCAGGTCTCTAAAATCGATACAGATCCTGATTTTACCATTCTTCTTCATGACGGGAACAATATTGGCTAGCCAGTCTGGATGTTGCTCTTCTCGGATAAATCCTGATTCGATCAACTTCTTACCCTCTGCCTCGATGGCTTCCATAATCTGCGGACGAAACCGTCTTTGCTGTTGTTTGACAGGTTTGGCATCCGGCTTGATATCGAGGCGGTGCATTGCCACATTGGGATCGAGCCTGGGCATATCTTCATAGTTCCACGCAAAGACGTTAATATATTCCCTGATGAGAGTAATTAATTCTTCCTTCTCATTTGGGGGAAGACTATCGCTGATGAATATAGGCTTTGGGTTGGCTTCATCACCCATGTTAACTTGGACTATTTTATCTTCAGTGGGGGGTTCCCTCTGTTCGAACCTATCACCATACTGCATGTTCAGGTGATGAACCCACGGGTCTTCCCATGTTGGCATCTGATCATCGTCCTCCATTGTAGACGGATCAGCTGTAGCCATGTTTACCATTAGGGCTTTGAATGCCTCCCCTAGACTTGTGTCGGAACCCCCAGCTGAAGAATCAGAAGAGTATCCGTTCTTAGTTTTGTTAGCAATTTGATCGATAATTTGCCAACCACATTCATCATCAGACGAGGAAACATAGCCTAAGCCTCGCCCGTATTTATAATAATCCTCGGGTTTCCCTTTTGGTACATATACCGCTTTGGCTGGAGTACGAGGACCTCGACCGAAGTATAGACCTTCTCCGAGTGTGAAATCGTACCCCTGCTTTTCCATGAGCTTGCGCGCTTCCGGGCTATACTTAGATAAATGCCGACCAGGTTTATCATCATCTTCATCTTCACTTAAGAAATGATCTGGTAATGGAGAGATTTTTCCTTTACCGTAAATCACTTCTTTAGCGCCTCTTATTTTGTTCGGGATGACCATGGTTGTTCCGAAAGAATGCTGGAGGCGTTCCTTCGTTACATAGGACGATCGAAGCGGCATATACAAATCAGGATTATCACATAATTCTTTTATCACATCATTAAGAGACAGGAAGTACTCTAAATCGTTGTTTATTTCATTATTGGTAAGTTGCCAGTTACAACTGCCTTCCGACGATTGTTCATCGTCAAGGTTGATTACAAAGGGTACAATGTCATTTAGAACATAACCTCCATTGTAATCAAATCCGGCTTCGGTATCAGCTTCTTCTCCGCTGTCCGTGCCATGGGCCGATGATTCAGTATCGGATTCGTTACCATAAAGGAGAGAATCAGTGAAATAATTCTCATACCCTTTGAATGGTTGCTTATCCGCGACCACCGTCCTAACCTTATTATCAGTGTCAACATATTTCAAACACTGATGGAGAGTGGAGGGAATTATAACGTTACTATGGATCCAAGGCCGACCCAATAGTAAGTTATATGAAGTTTCAGCATCAATCACATAACATGTGACTTCTGTCTTCAAATCTCCCATTTGACACTTTACCCGGATTTTACCTAAAGGTCTTGACCCGCTGGTATTGAATCCGTAGATAACAGTGCCTGTGGACGCCAACTTGCTAACTGAATGTCGAGGAAATGCATCAAGCGAAGCGGCATAATACTCACAGCAGAACCCGGATCCACTTGGATTCGGTTGACTTTGCTGGAGCCAATGTAACCGATGAAATATAGCGGTCGATCGTGGTTCGAATTCTTCGTCAGCATATCATCTTTGGTGAAAGTAATGCAGGGAAGGTCCTTGGTCGCTATATTGCAGTGTTGACTCAGCGGTTCTGACTCTTCAGGCACCGACTTGATTTGAGTCAGAAACACCTCTGAATTGGCCAAAGCTTCTTGCAAGGCCTCCCTGGTTTCCTTGGACAACCGCAGCAACTCATACAGCGTTATCCGTGCTGGAATGTTGGCTAGTTGAGCCATTATATCGAAGACTTGCGGAGTCTTCGAGCTTTCCGGTTTGTCTCTTCCAATCGGGCGACTGAAACGAGACTGCTTCGGATTCTGAACCTCTTGGGGATTCTTCTCTTTCGGTTTATTCACCGGCTGTCTTCGAGCCTCTTCACCCGGTGTAGGACTCGTAATCACCCTTATCTCCGTGAGAGTTTTGGCTGGTCCCCGTTTATTCACCCCCTGCTCATTAGGTGGCGGATAATTGTAGTGATATTGATTTCCACTTCTAGTGGCGAAGACTTCTTGTTCTTCCTCGGAGAGCGGGAAAGTAGGAGCTTCATCGCCATCCTCCTCGAAGATTGCGGACGTAGCATTGCAGGACTTGCCTTTACCCTTTCTTCTCGAGGAAGTCGCCCATTGTTCGTCTTCAATGAGATCGGGATGAACCCAGAGGATTTCGCCGTTTGGGACTGTGTGTGGTATAAGTCCTTTTTGGCACTGTCCATGTGGGTCATCGTTCACTGTCTTCATTCCTACTTTGGTGATGCGCTCTGGTTTGAACCACGTTGTGGGCACCGATCCAAAGCTGATTGACACCGCATTTGCTCCAACATTCTTGGACGGCTTCGGGGTTATGACGCCTACATCAATTAGCGCCTGGATCTTGTCCTTGAGGTGGTAGCACGACTTGGTACGGTGATGGACCACTCTATGGTATGCGCAATACTTCGGATCCGTCACTTTGCCAGCTCCCTCTTGATCCACAATCGCCGGCAGCTGGATTTTGTTATTCTCCAACTGGTACTTAAAGATGCCGGGAACTTCGTCATCTTTGAAGGAGTACACCTTAGGAAATCTTGGCTCCGAAGATTTCTGCTTCTGAGGCCGTTGTTGCCATTGCCCCCGAGATTGTTGTGGTGTTTGTTGCTGCGGCTGTTGCTGAGGTTGCAATTGGAAAGTTTGATTATCATCAACTGCATTAGCATATGCCTTACCTTTCCCCCGTGGGACGAAATTCTGATGTGGAGCATTCGTCGCTTGTTGGCCTCTTTCCGCCTTCTTCCTTCTGAGGAATCGCTCGGCTTGCTCTCCTCGGACCTTCAGATCCTTCCATATCTTGGACGGTGCTGTCCCCATTGCTTCCAACACGTCCAGTGCGAGGTTGTTGTGGCAAGTCTGGAGGATGAATTCCCTCAGTGATCGGGTCCCGGCAGTTCATCGCCTTGTTCCGGAACCTTTTGACGAAGGGGTCCACCAATTCCCCGTCCTTTTGTTTCTCGTCGAGCAACGTTCCGATGGATATCTCGGTGTCATCATCGAAGAAGTTAGCGAGGAACTTAGTTTCCATGTCGTCCCAGCTATTCACGCTTCCTGGCTTGAGGCGACGATACCAATCGAATGCGGCTCCACGAAGAGTGCCAACGAAGGACCGTACCATCAGAGGCTCATTACCAGAGATAACCCCCAGGTGCGATTTGAAGTAAATCAAATGCTAAGTAGGTGAACCCATCCCATTAAACGGCGTGAAGTTAATTAGATTGAACTTCGCCGGATATGAGATCGATTCCCATTCTCTTGGGTATGGACAAGGAATGCCTGTTTTCTTCATCTCTTGAATGGAAATCAATGTATTGATTTTGCTCTCGAGGTTTTTGATCTTCAAGTTTTCACTTGTGTTTTCGCCAGCATTCTCATTACCACCCCCTGCATTGACGGGAGGATTATTGGCATTATGAGTCTCATTTGCATTTGTGTCCTCGTCTTCCAGATTAACCTGGTTATGACGACTTGGCTCGCCTTGCTGGTTTGTCAATGCTTGGATTTATTGGTCATGCATTTCTCTCATGTTCTGCATGGCTATCTACATTTCGAATCTGAAGGCCTCCTGTTGTTTAGCCATGGCCTCTTCAAGCATCTTGGCCACTTGTTCCGCACTTATCATAAGTGCCTCGCGGGGTTGTCCCTCGCTGGATACCGTATTATCTGATGCAACCGCGGAGCCGGCATCAGATTCTTCATCTTCTGAAGGTAGTCTTGTCCGAACCCTACCATAGGTTGCTCGCTTGATGGTTCCGGACTACAGACGGGTTATAGGCCGGGATGCTTTCAGAATCGACTCGAGATTATCCCGTGCCGATGTCCCCTTACTGGTCATATTGGTGGTGACCCTCGGAAATTCTCCATCTTCAACCACCGTTCTTCTTCGTCGGAAACGCCTAGGCCTTGGTTTTGGCGTTTCGGTACTGAGTCTTTCGAAAACCGAAACTCTTTCGGGGACCGCCTTGATGCAATTGTACTCAGACAATACCGCCCGAATGAGTTTGGAACAGGGGCATTGAGTTTCCTGTTCTCGAGGACTCCTTTTCCTGGTTTTGCTCGTACCCCCAGCACGATAGTACAACTCGTCTGCTTGAAGATCGGAGTAACCTATCGTGTGTTGGCACGACTTCTCAGGTATAACGTTATCGTCATCAGACAATAATATTTCCTTCTGAGGACGAACTGCCTTCTTTGGGCTTTCAAAAGTCACGCGCCTTGAAACATGCTTTTGCGGGCGCGAGTTCTCAACGGACTCCTGGACTTCGATGCGCAAATTGGTGCGCGCAGCTGCCTTGAACTCCTTGTCATGTTGGGGGTGACGGCGACCCGCAGCGTGTTGAGTCGTTCGGGGCTTCTTCATCGGGCCCAAACGTTCTTGGATTGGAGTTTTGCCTCTCCCGTCGGGAATTGGACCGAGGCGCTCCAAAACCCACTTCTTCCTTTGGGATGATTCTGCATGATCTCCCGGAGAAGCTATTAGAATTACCGGCGACTTTGGTCGGCTCACCGGAGGTTGCACCTGTTTCGAAGGCTGCAACGATTTTGCCTTAGCCTGAATCGCCGCTTCAGACTTCGGCTTCCATACTTGGCTGGTTGGTGGCGGCTTCTTGGCCACGTCCTTCTACAGTCTTCTACGGGCTTCTTGGACTTGAGCCCGTACCTACGCTGATAGTGCGCGGTGCTTGCGAATGTGCTCCTCAATTGTCGAACGGTTCCGTTTGACACGGACCCATTCGTTCGTTGGCGGCTAGACTCCATCGCTTTGGCGAGTTGACGTGCCAGGCGTTGACGTCGCCTCTGGCGGGCTCTCTTCGAGAGAGTCACAACGCCCTCAACGGTGGAGGCATCGGCGGGAGTAGGGTTGACCTGGTTGGAGGTCGGCGGAACTTCACCCGACGTAACTTTGGCGTCAGCTGGGGTGAGAGCTTCGTTGGCGTTTTGAACTTCTTCAAACCAACGAACTTTTCTCCTGGAGGAGAACTTCTTGGACTTGCGAGGGAAGGTAGATCCGGACGAGGATGAAAGATACTCCTCGAATTTGGCCTGGTCGAATTCATACTCGACCTCCTCCTCGACCGGGATTGAGATCCGCGGCTGTGACGCCACGATCTCGGCAGCGAGATCGTTGGCTCCCACTGTGGGCGCCAGATTGTTCACGGGAAAAATTGCACTCATTGATTCCATTGATTCCTTTGTTAACAGTTTATCGGTTATAAAGATCCGGTCTTTTTATAAGATCCGATTACAATGAGATCAAAGAAAAAATAAAAATTACAAATTTCCTTTTATGTCGAACGAATCACGAGATCCTGTTTTGCGGTCTCTCGCTTTTGTGGGTTCTTTGCCTTTATGTCGAACGAATCACGAGATCCTGTTTTGCGGTCTCTCGCTTTTGTGGGTTCTTTGCCTACGCCGGAGTTAATCCATGGACCACCGCGCGATCTTGATCTAGTCGGATCTACACGGTATAGCGGGTGTTATTTCACGAAGGAAATAACAGCCGAGGGGATTATTTTATCAAGGAAATAATAGCCCGTAGTTATCGAAATCGACCAAGCGAAATCGAGACTCTTCTCGGGATTAAAGACCAAGCTCTGATCCGGAGGGAAACCGTGTAGATCTCAGATCTGATCTCTCTCGAACTCCTGCCTTATTTGGTGTGGATGATCGCCAAGAACCAGATCTGAGAGTCAGAGTCTTCTAAGCATTGAATCCGAAGGTGAGTTCTAAATCCAGCAGAGTTTCGGCTCCAAAATTCTAACCTTTTAAAATGAGCACTCAAGGGTCTATTTATAGGCTCTCAGATCTGTGCTTTGGCACAGATCTGGGTCGGCCACCCATGGGTGGC
>NC_033798.1:85970112-85984102 GCF_001876935.1 Asparagus officinalis
TGGGGTGGCTCAGCCATGGCCGAGCCACCATGGGGTGGCTCGGCCATGGCCGAGCCACCTCCGGGTGGCTCGGCCTCCGAGCCACCCTAGGGTGGCTCGGTGGCCGGCCGAGCCACATGGGGTGGCTCGGCCACCCCATGGGGTGGCTCGGCTTTGGCCGAGCCACCTGGGTGGTTCGACTTCGGCCGAGTCGCCCGGGTGTGGCGTCGTTGTGTCCGCTGTCCGGTTCTGCGGTTTATCTGAGTTTCGTCGCTGATCTGGACTCTGATATGGCAGTCTGGATCCCGATATGGCAGTAAATCCGCTTCGGTGTTCGAGTTCGAATCCGTTCTACAGTTGGATGACTCGTTGACTCACCGAACCGTTAGCTTGATTCTGCACGTGAGTGGATCTATTCCGTTGCTTGCGTGCGATTCGTTAACCTCGTCGCCTCGTTAATCCGCTTCGTTGCGTGTCACTTGGCTTCGGTGTTGTGGACTGACGCTCGTGTTTAGATACGTCACCCGATGGTTCGTCGGTTTGCCCCGAGCTGTGCTAAGGGACCTATAAGCAGTTTTATACGCCTACACTCTCCTCCTCTATCGTTCCTAAGTCTTTTCACCTGAAGTTCAAGCTGCTTCTCCACACGAGTTCGAAACTCGACAAACTTGCTAAAAGCTTCATCTTTAGACTTTAGCAGGTAGACGAGGCAGAAACGAGAATGGTCATCAATGAAGGTGATGAAGTACTTCATACCGCCTCGAGTGACGAAATCACAAGTATCTGAATGAATCAGATTCAACAGGTTGGTGCTCCTTGTGACACTTGGAAAGGGCATTCTTGTCAGCTTCGCTTGCATGCAGACTTCACATTTCTCAGGTTTGTTGCTCCCATATTTTGGAAGTAATCCTAACTTTTCTATGCTAGATAGTTTTCTATAATTTGCATGTCCCAGCCTATTATGCCATAGCACAGAGGAGTAAGCAGAAGAGGATACTTCATTTACAACTGAGTTTGGTACAATAGTACTGATCTTATACATGCCATCGGTATGATATACATTACCAAAATACATTTTCTTAAATTATAACACAACATTTCCTCCTTGAAAATTCAACCTCATATCTGCATCACACATCAGGCTTCTAGAGATTAAGTTTTTGACAATTGAGGGAACATGTTTTACATCCTTCAATATGAGAGTCTTCCCTAAAGAGAGAGTCAGCACCATAGTCCCAGTTCCAAAAACATGAACTACAGAACGATCAACCATTGATACGTTCTCTTTGGTAGCGACATAAGAAGAGAACAAATTTCTGTTGGAGCAGACATGACAGGTAGCACCTGTATCTAACCACCAACCAGAGACGTTGCTGAGAGTTGTCACATGAAAGAGTATAGCCACACAATTATCAACTTGATTTACATTGTGTGTTGTTCCCTTCTTTGTTGCTTTGCAGTCCTTGGCAAAAATATCATTGCTTCTCACAGTTGAAGCATTTGCCTCTCTTCTTGAACTCTTTCTTCTGAACGTTCAGGTTCTTCAGATTCTGGTTCTTCTTTTTGTTAAAAGACTTCTCCTTATCTTGGAAGAAGAACTATTATCCTTCTCAAAGTTAGCAGCCATCATGCTAACAGATGCCTTCTGCTTAGCAAGGAGCTCAAAGTTCGTGTGAGTCTAAATCTCGTCCTCAATCTGAATGAACTTCTTCAAATTAGATAGAGTCACATGTCTTTTCCTTCTTTGAATGTCAGTGGAGAATAACATCCAAGATAGAGGAAGTTTGTTGATAATTGCACCAGAAATAAAGGTTTGACAAATACTGATTTTTCATCCATCAGCTTCATAACAAACTTTTCAAGCTCTTTGACTTGAGGAAAATCCTTAGTGTCATCTTCGAACTTGAAGTCCAGAAACTTATCAATGAGGTAAGACTTGGACAGCTTCTCCTCATCCTTGTACTGGTCCTCCAGAGCATTCCATATTTTCTTTGCAGAGGGCTTGTTGGTGTAAGTATCTGCTAGGTGATCGGCCAGACAGTTAAGGAGATAACCTTTACAGAAGTGATCATCTCTAGCCAAAGAGGCTTCAGACTCAGAATCTTCTTTAGAGTCGATTTTCTCCTCAGAAGCCACAGAGGAGAAACCACATAGTAGATTTGCAGGAGTTGCATCCCGAAGATCACTTTCCGACGCCATGCGTTAAAGTGTTAGATCCTTCAAAGTTCTCAAACTTAAGACAGTCCACTCTAAGAGTCCTCGCAAGATCCATGGTAGATCAAAATATTACTTTAAGATTGTTAGCGTCTTAATCTAAATCTGGAATACGACAAAAGGAAGTTGAAGTGCTGTATTTTAAAACTTTTCAAGTTAGCTACTATGCATTTGCGTAACGTTGTGCTTAAAGTAATATTTGGCCTACTCTGGTGCAATGATCCCAAGACCAAACTGCTTCCAGGAACAGCAATACAGTACAATGGTGTGCACCAACCAAGTGCTGTCAAGATCTCCTAGATCTATAAGACCTTTCGGTCAATACAACAATGTCAAGATCTCCTCGATCTATAAGACCTTTTGGTCAAAGCAATGATCTCCTTGATCTGTTAAAACCTTTCGGTTCAAAACCTTTTGGTTAAAATCTTTCAGTTTAGAGCTATGTTTTTTCGGGCATAGGCTAAAGCTTGCACGCTTTTAAACTCTACAGCAGCAGTACAACAGCTTAATAGATTCAAATTGTTCAAGTTTTTCAACACTTCAGTGTGTTTGCATGCCTCCAAGAGCTGCCCCAAAGGGGCACTATGTATAGGCATATAAGGCCAGCTCAAGGGTCATCCACAATCAATATGACCGTTACAAATCATAATGACAATTATGATTATAAGAGCAAATGACTTAATTGTTGTAACTGCTGCATGTAGTAGCATCTGAACGCGAGGCTAGCGAGGGTCGGGTTTCAACGCATCGCGTCGTACCTTGCGAACACGAGGCTCGCACCCTTGCGTGAATGCGAGGGTCGTGTCTTCGCAGCATGCGGCCACAATGGCAGCCAACGTGACACCACCTAGTCCCGATGCCTCCGTGCGAAGTGCAAAGTGTGCCTTACAAAGCGTCACTTAGCGCCTCAGCCTGATTAGCCCCGATCCCCGGCCCATTGGCCCCACGGTCCACGAGCCCATGACCCACAACCCACAGCCCACTAATACTTATGAGGGATTAATTGATTTATTTAAGACAAAATAATTATCGACCTGCCTACGGCAAGCCTCGAACTAAAGACCTTTTGAAACACCAAAACTTTTACTTTCCACGACGCTACTAAGGATTTCTGAAAAATACTAGTAGTTAGTAAATATATAGTTTGAAAACTTATTTTGGAAAGCGTTTTTGACCAATAAATCCAACAGATTGAACCCTTCTCTTTAATGGATGAAGATTCTTTGTTTTAAGTTCGTTTTAGTAAAAGCGAAGAGAAATTCAGTTTTACTTGTTAATTATTTTTGGAGGAAAATATTATTTATCAGTAAGTTAGAAAGAGAAAATTGGAATATATTCATTTAACTTTATTTTGACCTTATTAATGTGCACAAGCATCCAGTATTTAATGGAAACTTGATTGTCAAATTGATCAATTAAGTACTAATTAAGGGGAATGAACAAGTAAGCCATATTTGATCCAAATCAACGGGTACTCTACGACCCTTATAAAATTTACAAAGTCAAAATTTAGAAACCCCTCAACCGATCAAAGCATCCATCATTGGGAAAATTTGAAATCAAAATTATGATTCTATCCTTCTCCCAATTTTCTTCCGTCCTCTTTGTTTTTCTCTTCTTTTTTCTTTTTGTTTTGTTTTGTTCTTTTTTGTTTTTTGTGTTCTTTGTTTTGTTTTGTTTTTTTGTTCTTTTGTTTTTTTGGCGTTAGCTCTTCCCCCAATTTTTTTCTTGAGTCGCCTTCTGATTTCGAAAACAAAGCATTCTTGAAGAAATAACAAAAATCTTTGTATTTGATAAAAAGCATGACAAAACCTCATTAAAGAAAATACAAGAGGATTACCTATCTAATAAATGTTGTTTCCGATTTCATATTTGAGTGGTTTTGTCTTTTAAGGTACAGCTCGAGAAGTGGCCAGAACGACAAGAGCAAAAACACAAAGCGGAAGATGTACGTAAAGGAAAAGTGAAAGATGTAAAATAAAATATTTGATTTATTACTCTTTCAATTAAGGCACTGATATTTTAGATAGTGGTTTCAAATAATAATGGTTAGTTCTGATTGCTTGAAGTTTATAGGATTAGTGAAAAACATGGCAGCTTGTGATTGGATAATGGGGTGTTTGCTTCAAGCTTTTTTTTGGGATATGTGGTGGATTTCATATTCTAGGACAAAAATTAGGTTTTTTGGGGTTTTTGAATTCTATAAGGGGGTTAGTCACCTTGAACTTAAAATTGGAACTGGTATAATCTGTGGGATAAATTTTTAAGGTGTTAGTCACATAGAACTAAAACTAGAATAAAAATTTATAGTGTTAGTCAAGTAGAACTCTAACAAAATTAGAATTGGGATAATGGTACAAAATTATCCCACTTTTTTCATTTTTCTATACAAAAATAAGAGTTCTAGTCTCTCAAATTATTCCAAGTTTTAGCTTGGAACTAGGTGGTAAAAACTAGAACTTATATTTATTTTGTTTTTTTTTAATTTCTTTTTTTTTCTTTTTTTTCTTTACTTCTTTCCTATTATATCACCATCATTAAATCATCATTATAATAATAATTGTTAATATCTTATAGTCTAACCAAAAGTTATTTAATAGTAAAGAACATTCTTGTAAGCAATTATCAATCAATAATAGTAAGTTTAAAATACATAAATAGTACTTATTCTTCAAAATGCATAAATATATATATTTCATGATTATAAAAAATTATCCCACGTTATTTTATCAAAATATCCCGTTTCACAAAATTGTTCCCATTTATCCTACTAAAATATCCCACTAGCAAAAAATTATTCCACTTTAATAATTATCCTATTTTGCATGAAAATGTCTCAATTGACTAACACCCCCTAAATTGTGTTTGTTTCAAGCAAATTTTTAGGATCTTGAATCCCTAAATTGTGAAAAAAACTCAAATTTTAGAATTTGCAAAATCCTAACAATAGAATAGGATGTGGGGTGGATACCTGACAAATATCTTCCAACTCAGCGAAACTCCTCCCTAAAAAATCTCGTGACCCCCCAAAACGCTGTGAGGATGAGCTATCTTCACTACTTCTCTTTTTCTCTTCCTCCTCTTTTACCCGTCTCCTCCATTTTCCACTAGAAAACCCTAGTTTTCTTCTTCCCAAATAGTCGATTTTTCGGTCAAATTTCATCTCTAAGATGGAGAATGGCTAGGATTTCTACTGTTATTTCATTTTGAAAGAGGATTTGATTCTCTCCGAAGGTGAAAACAGGAATTTGGGCGCAATTGATTTGGGAATTTCTGTTGTTTCTACAATCTTGCTGTTCTAAGGGCTCGATTCTCTCCGAATCCATAAGTAAATCCCATTCCCTCTCTTTGTAATTAGGGATTTCATACTTGATTTGCAAGTTCAAATTTTCTTTCTTTTTTCCTTTTTTTGTTATGGGTGGTGGTTATGGCTTGATTAGGTTAATATCAATCCTATTTTCATTCAGATTATTTTTATGTAAGTCTGGTGATAATGTATGCGCTAGTAGAAAAACGCACAACCTAGATGGAAAAAACCGTCTAAGTTGCTTAGATTTCCATCTAGGTTGATCAACCTAGACGGAAATGGGATGTGCGCCCAGTGATCAGAAGACACCATCCTCTTCAATAAGCAACCCCCTCAGCCCCGGAGAGAACTCGTGATCAGAAGAGTCAGAAGAGTCAGGTGGGTATTTGCCTTTGCCCCTGCCAACCACATTAACTATGACTTTAGTAGGATCATTCTTGGGAATTTATCTCCTGGGACGAAAGCGTCTTCTTCTGGATGACAGGCCTTTTGGTAGTGCAGATAACCGCTCAAAGACAAAGGACCTCTGTGACGGACGCCCACACTGTCATTTAGCAAGCACTATGGAAATGAGCTTCTCGCAACTACAACAAGATTTCATCTGGCTCATACTACGTTTACGAACTAGATAATCACACAGATTAGTAACAGGACCACTCCATGTTAACTCGGGTAGCTTGCTTACGCATGCGCAACAATTTCTAAGTGTTAGAGATTGACGAGCCTGGGTTAGACGAAGTTTGTCATTCCTAGCTTGACACGAGATTCATCAATTGGGCGAACCTGGTTATTCTTGCAGGCCTCAACATTCGAGTGAGCCTGGTTCAGAGGACGAGTTTGACACACCTCAGTTGGGTGAGTCTCGACTGACTTGTGAGCCTTGGCCATGTCGTCTCGTGGCCGATAATGGAAGCCATCCAAAGAGACTAACTGACTTGTGAGCCTTGGCCATGTCGTCTCGTGGCCGATAATGGAAGCCATCCAAAGAGACTAAAGCGCGGGCTTCACGGTGGGCCTAATTTTAGCGTTGATGACGTCTTGCCCTCTTTGATAGCAGGTTAGCAGCAGGCTCCGTAGAAATCAAAGTTTGATTGGGTTGCTTAACAACCCATTGCATAGTCTGACGACTAGTTTTTAGAGCCTCGACAGTCAGAGGCATGGATTTCTCCTTGAGACGAACTCGTGTTGAGTTGTTAGAAGCCGAATTGGCTAGAGACTCACAAGTGACTTTGCGGAACTCTTGTGCCTTGGTGGGACTTAGAGTACGAGAGGAGAGGAGCTCCTCATACTTGGATTGATCAAACTCGATGACAAGAGTTTCGACGTTAGTTCCCACGGTAATCTTATCCGACTGCGCCACCATTATTTCTTCTGAGAAAATGATATCTCCCACTATGGTCTCCATCTCCTGTAGGGTCCCAAAAAATACAAAATGACTGGTTCTCTTTGACTATTTTAGTTTTAAGGAAAGATTCTATCGCCTGGTAAGAATCTGTTTACAATCGCTCTTTCTCAAGTACAGAAGAGGAGAAGGTTGATTTGACTTTTCCTTTTGTTTAATATGGGTTCTATATGGTGATGAGATGCCTTGCTCGATACTCATATCGAGCTTACTTCTCGTTGATGATCGGAGTAAGATCACTTCAATTCAAGGAGAAAGTTAACCTCTATTGAGTGCTTGAGCTGCCGCTGGTGGTTGCTGTTGGCCTTTGACGCTTGCGTGTCTAACTTTAGATCACAAGAACCAAGGTTCGGATTTCCAAAGAGCACCTCCAAGTGTGAGTAATAGCTCTGCCAAAATTCAATTCTTGGCATCTTTCTAGCTGCTCAATGCTATTTATAGGCCTTTAGCGCATAACTGACGCGCTGATCGCAGGATTGAGGAGCGTAACTGAATCCTTAAATTTAGCCCAAGTGGGCTAACTGGGTCATCAAGGCCATTAGAGTCTAGCCTTACCTGATGAGACAAGCCTCGCTGCGTGCGAGGTTCGTCTGATAAGATGAGCCTCAACGCGCAACGAGGTTCGTTTGGCAAGGCGAGCTTCGCTGTACGACTAGCTTTGTCTTTTAATGGTCGAGTCCAGCTGCACGACAAGCCTCAAGGACTTCTTCTAACAAACCTTGTCTTCTGAAAAAGCTTTGTCTTCACTGGCGAGCTTCGTTTTCTGAAGGAGCTTCGTCTCCTAAAGGATAAGGCGTTGAGAGCCTTCTCTCTAGGTAAACTTCGTCTTCAATGACGAACTTTATTTCTAGATGAACTTCGTCCTAAATGACGAGCTTCGAGGTTCGTCTGTGGATGAACTTTGCCTCCTGAGTGGGCTTCATCTTTTAGAGGAGTTTTGTCTCCCATGACGAGCTTCGAGGTTCGTCTCCAATGACAAGCCTCGTCTTCAATGATGAGCTTGGTTGGCTGAGACGATGTTCGTCATTGTGACGATCCTTGTCATGCTTGTAGCGAGGCTCGACCTTGCTTTATTTCTTGGAATTTTTTAGTGCCTACAACTGTGCGGATGTTATTATGCGTATCGGCAATAGACCAAAACGCATAATAACATACGCTTATTGTACATGGAGAACAACGACTACATGCTGCCGAAACTTTCAAGAAATAAAAAAATACAAAGTATATAAAGTTGGATGTATGCACTACTATATTCCTAACCTGTCCGAGAAGGACAGATCCAATAATTACGAATTTTAATACCAATTCTTTCTTCATATAATATAAAGTAAACGATCATTTTCGGAAGAAAACTTTGTCTCCTACCCAAATATGAGTCGTCTATATTATATTATAAGTCCAAAAATTGTATGTAATTATCGGACAGAAGTCAAGGGATAATGTTATTTTTTTCATTCATCTAAATTGGATATATAACACATTATTAAAAATTATAATGTGCTATATATCACTCAATTTTTTGAAATTTTTTATGTCACATATTTTCACATCACAAACTTACATAATCACACATACTTATACCACAAACGAAGCTTAGTATAAACCGGCTATCATAAATCAGGTGTTCAATTAATATTAATAGTTCACAAGTGCTTAATTAGATTTATGATTATAAGTATTGTTCAAATGGGGTAAAATGTAGTTGAGTTAGGGTTAATATATAACTAAAAATTTTCCAATTAGGGTTACAAGATTCAAACTCATTTATTTTTGGATCATAATTTAGGGGTTTTAAACTAAATTCAGCAATAAACAATATAAAATTTTAAAATTTTAAAATTTTATGAAAATCATACATTTTAAAGAGATGAGAGATGATAAGATCCAAAAACAACGGGTGCGGTGTGCGGTGGTCGCGGTTAGGCTGAGGAAGAGGGAGCGGGAACGACACGCGGGGGGAGGGGAGCTAGGGTTTTAGGGTTTTTATTAATTGAGGGGGTGAGGGGAGGGGGCGAATTAAAGGTAAGGGAGTAGGGGAGAGGGCGGCGGGCGACGGGGACAATGTCGATGAGGCTGGGGGCATGGAAATCGTAGGAAATGTGAGGCGGACGGGGGCACCAAATAGAGGAAGAGGGAGAGAGAGAGAGGGCAGCGGGGGACAGCATCGACAGCGCTTGCAGCAAGAGAGAGAAGGAGAAAAAAAAGCGGCGGGTGAGGCGGGGCGGAAGAGGGAAGCCGACGAAGCAAAGGGGGAGAGGGGCGACGCGGGTGGGGGATTTAGGTTTTTTTTCGGGGGAGGGGGCATGGAAATCACAGGGAAATGTGAGGGAGAGATGGGGCGACAGGGTGGGGGTGCGGGGAAAGGTTAGGGTTTTAGTTTTTTTGTGGCAACCTTGACGGAATTTCCGTCTAGGTTGCATCCTAGACGCAATTCCATCTAGGATGACTGGATTTTTTTTTAAAAAAATAATTTTTCCGTCTAATTTGGCAATCTAGATGAAAACTCCGTCTAGTTTGCTCATTTTTCTACTAGTGATAGATATTGATTGATACCGATCAACTTCTGATAGGATGTTACTGTTGGATATTTTATTAAGAAAAGGCAATTTAACATGTTTTACATATTTTATTTTCCTCAGCAATTAATACGTGCATAATGGCTATATAATTATGGCAAACGTTACCGTATTAATTACGGGTTTATTGCGTAACGGTCGACATTATGGCGTACGTTACTTTATTGATTGCTAGGATTTGTAACGGCTCTCTAAGACCCCTATATAAGCAGCCCTTCACATTCTCGGAAAAACAACAAGAAAAACAACAAGTCTCTTCTCTCCTCTTCATATTATTTCTTCATAGTATTGGTTTTATTTTTGGGCGACTTTCTTCATCTGAGCAGAAGCTCTGTACTCTCGCCCGAGTACAGAGGCCGGCCGTTTCCGGGGGCTTTTACCGCTAGGGGGGAGGGAACTATCTGCGCCAGGGCGATAGGCAGGTTCTCAATCTTCTAGGGCAGTGAATACACGACTGCTCCCGTTAGGCCAGATTTAATTGTTTATTTTATTCGGATTTATTTCATGCTATAATCTTAATTATTTGATAAATTTCCAACCGTTACTTGTGTATTCTTTGCAGTATTTTGGTATGGGTTTCTTCATTGAGTCAAATGAACTTACTAATGTGAAGGTTATTTCTTTCATAATAAATCATAAAGCATAAAACCAAAAAAATGCAAGACTAGAGCACATTATCTTCGCTGGAGCTGCTACTTCTATGTACTTTTTGGCTTTTCCCTAGTCTACCCGAGGGATTTCTGTGTTTCAGTTACAAGTCATCATAAGATAAAGTTAAATCGGTGAAATTTTCTTTCTTCTGTTTGTAGACTTTGAATGATAAGTTAGCTACATTCTAGTTTTAGTTCTATAGTTTTAGAAATGTATATATTTCATAAACCAAATGTTGAGGTAGCTTGAATTTACATAGCATTAATTTCTTGAATTTAATCTTAAATATACACGAGTAATTTACATATGCAAGTCTCTATATTGGCATGTTAGATGTTGACTGATATTGGCCTATGTGTTGCCTTTTCTGCTTTACAGAAAATTTCTGTAGCCAGTACATCTACGTGTTTTCTCTAAATACATTGAATATTAAAAGCATGTTATTACACTTCTTAAGAAAATGCTTGTTACAGGGAAAAGGTTTTGCTTCAGGTCGGTACAGAGTAGATAGAGATGTAATGTACTTTTAGTATTGTTTAACTACATTTGTACAGAATACATTCAGTTTCAAATTGTGAGTATAAGAGGTTGTACCATGCTTAAATCATTCGGATTTTCAGCTCAAGAGATGATTTATTCAAACTTCTTGAGTTTTACATGACGTATTTACTGAAAAGATCCGAAGAACAGTTCACAATGTGTGCATTCCTCGGTCTCGAAGGGAATTTAGATGTGTATGAAAACTAGCGGTGCTACTATGGTTGATTCTCATACTTACATAATTTAGAGTACTATATTATATATGTAACAATCTGTGGTCGTCCAGGAGAATTTAAGGAAATTTTAGAAATACTAAGAATCCAATTATTTTGTATAAGAACTATGTGGCTAAAACTCTTTTATCTAATCAGGGACTGTTTTTCTAAATCCAATTTTATGATACTTGATGCTAACAATTTATAATTATTGTTCACTATGTTTGCATGTTTAAGATTGATACTTAGTCTTTTTACGCTAATATTTTTATAAACAATGTAGATGGATGACATTGATGAAGAAATGTTAATGATGATGTCTTCTAATGCTACTATCTCTATCGTCGTTAGTGTGTTTGCTTGTTTAATGAGAACGTTATAGAAGGAAATCAATCACTTATCCACCTAAGGCGGGGACAAAAGAGAAGATAGATTCTAGACTTAAGCACATAAACCGTGTGTTCAATGGGTATAATGAGAGTTGTAGGGCTTATGTTAGATTGAAGCCACAAGCATTTAAAAATCTTGTTAGAATAATGGGATATACCAGCCTACTAAAAGATTCTCATGATTTTAAAGTAGAAGAATAATTGATCATGTTCCTTAATATATTAGGCCATAAAACTTTATATGTGTGTGTGTAGGGTAATATGTACCTAAGGAGCCTCCTTAGGGTGCATCTAAGGATGCAACATCTCAGCCCTCCATATAACAAATGTCACGCCCCCATTTGAAATGTAACCCACCCCTAATCCCCCCCCCTTCTCATTTCAGAACTTCTTCTCACGCCTGCTCTCTCCTCTCCTCCGCCTCCCTCACCGCCCACCCTCCGCCCGCTCGCCCGCCCTCCTCAAGCTAACTGCCTGCCCGCCCCTCCTCTGCTTGCGCTTTCCCGCTTCGCCCTCTCTGCCCACTAGCCCTCTACGCTCCGCTCCTCTCCTCCATAGACCTCCTCGAGCTCTCCTTGAACTCTCGTTGACTCCTCGATGCTCGCCCGCCCACCGCCAGCGAACCGTCCACCCACCCTCTCCGTCGCCTGCCCTCGCCCGCTCGCTCTTTCCGCCCACCCGCTCCACCGCTCGACAACTCCTCCTTCGCGTGACGTTCTCCTCATCCTCCTCCTTTGCGTGACACTCCTCCTCATCGAGGCCTCAGATGCTCTCCTCGAAGCTGTAGATCTCCTCGACGTGCTCCCACAAGCACGATCGCCCTCAAATTTTCCCTCCATGATGCCTCTACCCCTTAAATCTCCTCGACGCGTTGACACCTCCACCGTCATGTTCTCCTTCAAGATCGACGACCTCCATTGGCAACCAAGTTGTTCATATAATTTTTGGGGTCCCAGTTATTCATATAATTTTGCTATGTAAGTTCAGTTAGGGGGTGTTAGTCAGTTGAGACATTTTCATACAAAATGGGATAATTGTTAAAGTGGAATAATTTTTCGCTAGTGGGATATTTTAGTAGGATAAATAGGAACAATTTTGTGAAACGGGGTATTTTGATAAAATAACGTGGGATAAATTTTTATAATCATGAAGTATATATTTATGCATTTGAAGATATAAATACTATTTATGTATTTTAAACTTACTATTATTGATTGATAATTGCTTACAAGAATGGTCTTTACTATTAAATAATGTTTGGTTAGACTATAAGATATTAACAATTATTATTATAATGATGGTCTAATGATGGTGATAACCATAATAGGAAAGAAGTAAAGAAAAAAAAGAAATATAAAAAATAAAAAATAACAAAATAAATATGAGTTCTAGTTTTTTACCACCTAGTTCCAAGCTAGAACTTGGAATAACTTGAGAGACTAGAACTCTTATTTTTGTATAGAAAAATGAAAAAAGTAGAATAATTTTGTATCATTATCCCAATTCTAGTTTTGTTAGAGTTCTACTTGACTAACACTGTAAATTTTGTTCTAGTTTTAGTTCTATGTGACTAACATCTTAAAAATTTATCCCACAGATTATCCCAGTTTCAATTATAAGTTTTAGGTGACTAACCCCCATTAGGGAATTTTTATCTTGTAATTCTTGTTGATTTTGGGATATGAATTATGAATATGACCTTTTAAAGAAATGTATAATATTGGGGATTATGTTTGAGTTTAGATTTTGGGATATGTTTATTGTTAATTTGGACATGAACTTTAAATTTGGTTTGAACTATCATATATAAAATTTTCATTTGAGAATCAAATTTATATCTTGAATTTGGTATAATTTGAGCTATTATTCATTGGGGTTGATTTTAGTTTTTGAGCTTAGATAACGAAATTGTTTAGTGAAATTGAAAGATCAAGTTGATGAAGTTTTTTTAAAGATTTTAAACTTCTTATATGTGATCATTGTGGTTGATTTTAGTTTTTGATCTTAGATAATGAAATTGTTTAGTGAAATTGAAAGATCAACTTGATGACGATTTTTTAAAGATTTTAAACTTTTTATACATGATAATTTGATAACTTGTATGGACACTCTAACAATTCTCTCACGTGATACAACAATGGATGAAGATGAAAATAAACTTATATCCCTTTACCTTGAAGGCGATGACCATGATCTACCATCTACGATAAGTTTTTTCTCTCGGATGATAATTGAAAGTACCCTAGAGGGGGGGGGGTGAATAGGGTTATTGCTAATATTACTAGATATTAATGCCGATTAAAACTTATTAACAAATATATCCAAACAATATTGAAAATCAAATAGATATATGCAAGGATATATTAACAAGAGAAAACACGTGATGGTGCGAAAACGACAATCACAAACACAGGATATCTTCACGAAGTTCGGACTTTTCGTCCTAGGTCTCCACTCCCCATTCCCGGGGAGAAATCCACTATCACAATTGGGTTTTCTACGCTCACCCGAATAAGGTATACACCTCACAATACGGTTTTCTAGTTTACCGAAAACTTTACAATAACACACTTGCAATCACACTCTACACTCTCTAAGTGTTGGCCTAGCACGTGTCCTCTTCCTCAAGTGCTCGGATTTACAACCTCTCTTGATACGAGTTGCCGTGCGAGCACTCTTGATCGCGGAATTATCAAGAGTGGGTAAAGAAGAAGAAC
>NC_033798.1:85985102-85989344 GCF_001876935.1 Asparagus officinalis
ACCCCCAGCTCCTTGGCAAAACTAAGTCCAATGAGAAGCGCGTTGTACTCGGCTACGTTATTGGAGCACAGACTAGTCAATAAATAGGCCCGAGGCATCACATGCTTCCCCGGGGAGATTAAGACAACTCCGACCCCAGAGGAAACAGTAGAACCTCCCGGGGTTATTACCTTATTAACTGCCCTTGAAGCACCATCGAAGTATAATTGCCATACTTGTTGGTACGACGTGGTGTTAACCTCATGGGTTTTATCCGGCAAGTCATCATATACTTCTGCCGTATCTGTCGTCGGGTTTGCCGCCAAAAGATCACAAATCGCTTGTCCTTTAATTGACTTCTGCTGCTTGAAGTGCAAATCATACTGGGATAGGAGAAGGGCCCACTTCGCTAACCGCCAATTCATAGAGGCCGGTTGCGTCATAAATACCCATACTGGATTTACGTTGGAAATGACGTAAATCGTCTGTCCAACCAGGTAATGCCGCATCTTTTGCATCGCGAATACCAATGCGAGGCATTCTCTCTCAATCATCGGATATCGAGACTCGGCGCCTATTAAGGTCCGACTTAGGTAGTAAACTGCCTGTTCGTGACCGTTATCGTCGTCTTGTGCTAATAAAGCACTTATCGAATGGTTCATCGCCTTGATGTAAATCAAGAACGGTTTA
Organism: Asparagus officinalis; assembly: GCF_001876935.1. Lineage (NCBI taxonomy): Eukaryota > Viridiplantae > Streptophyta > Magnoliopsida > Asparagales > Asparagaceae > Asparagus > Asparagus officinalis. The sequence goes on from NC_033798.1 coordinate 85,985,772, forward strand.
CCCGACTTCGGTGCAACAAGAACAGGAGGATTCGTCAGATACGTTTTGATATCTTTGAATGCTTTTTGGCAGGCGTCGTCCCAGATGAATGACACCCCTTTCTTGTTTAGCTTAGAGAATGGTTGGCACTTCCCAGAAAGATTCGAGATGAACCGCCAAATGTAAGCTAAACGACCTTGCAATCCTCTAAGTTCTCTTAGATTTCTAGGAGGTTGCAGTTCGTGTATCGCCTTCACCTTGTCAGGATCGATATGTATACCTTTAGTGGTGACGACGAATCCAAGGAATTTTCCGCTGGACATTCCAAGGAATGATTTAGTGGGGTTCATCTTCAGTTGATGACTCCTCATGAGATCGAACATCGTCTTCAAGTCCTTGATGTGATCTTCTTTGTTGCGGCTTTTTACAACCAAATCATCAACGTAGCATTCGACTGTTTTCCTGAGATGTTCTTGGAAGATCTTAGTCATTGCTCGTTGATACGTGGCGCCTGCATTCTTTAGACCGAATAGCATTACCGTGTAGCAAAAGACACCGAGGGGCGTTCTGAACGCTGTATGCTTCTCATCATCTGGGTGCATCTTGATTTGGTTATACCCTGAGAAACCATCCATAAAAGACATTCTCTCAAATCCGCATGTAATGTCGATAATGACATCTGTGATTGGGAGAGGAAAATCGTCTTTTGGACATGCTTCATTCAGGTTCCTGAAGTCGATGCAAATCCTGATTTTGCCATTCTTCTTCATGACGGGAACGATGTTGGCTAACCAGTCTGGATGTTGTTCCTCTCGGATAAATCCTGAATCGATCAACTTCTTAACCTCTGCCTCAATGGCTTCCATAATCTGCGGACGAAACCGTCTTTGCTGTTGCTTGACAGGTTTGGCATCCGGCTTGATATCGAGGCAGTGCATTGCGACATTGGGGTCGAGCCCTGGCATGTCTTCATAATTCCATGCGAAGACGTCGATATATTCCCTGATGAGAGCAATCTGGGGGAAGACTGTCACTGACAAATATGGGCTTTGGGTTGGCCTCATCACCAATATTGACTTGGATTATTTTATCTTCAGTGGGGGGTTCTCTCTGCTCGAACCTATCACCATACTGCATGTTCAGATGATGAACCCACGGGTCTTCCCATGTTGGCATCTGATCGTCGTCTTCCATTGTGGATGGATCAGCTGTAGCCATGTTTTCCATTAGGGCTTTGAATGCCTCCCCTAAACTTATGTCGGAATCCTCAGCTGAAGAATCAGAAGAGTATCCTTTCTTAGTTTTGTTAGCAATTTGATCGATAATTTGCCAACCACATTCATCATCAGACGAGGAAACATAACCTAAGCCTCTCCCGTATTTATAATAATCGTCGGGCCTCCCTTTTGGTACATATACCGCTTTGGCTAGAGTACGAGGACCTCGATCGAAGTATAAACCTTTTTCGAGTGTGAAATCGTACCCCTGCTTTTCCATGAGCTTGCGCGCTTCTGGACTATACTTAGATAGATGCTGACCAGGTTTGTCATCATCTTCATCTTCACTTAGGAAATGATCTGGTAACGGAGAGCTTTTTCCTTTACCATAAATTACTTCTTTTGCACCTCCTATCTTGTCCGGGATGATCATGGTTGTTCCGAAAGAATGCTGGAGGCGCTCCTTTGTTACATAGGATGATCGAAGCGGACAGCTCTTTTATCACATCATCAAGAGACAAGGAGTACTCTAAATCATCTTTTATTGCAATATCGGCAAGTTGCCAGTTACAACCTCCATCTGACGATTGTTCATCGTCAAGATTGATTACAAAGGGTACAATGTCATTTAAAACAAAACCACCATCGTAATCGAATCCGGCTTCAGAATCAGCTTCTTCTCCGCTGTCTGTGCCCTGGGCCGATGGTTCAGTATCGGATTCGTTACCATAAAGGAGAGAATCGGTGAAATAATTCTTATACCCTTTGAATGGTTGCTTATCCGCGATCACCGTCCTAACCTCATTGTCAGTGTCGACATACTTCAAACACTGATGGAGAGTAGAGGGAATTATAACATTACTATGGATCCAAGGTCGACCCAATAGTAAATTGTACGAAGTCTCGGCATCGAACACATAGCACGTGACTTCTGTCTTCAAATCCCCCATTTGACACTTTACCCGGATCTTACCCAAGGGTCTTGACCCACTAGTGTTGAATCAGTAAATAACAGTGCCTGTAGACGCCAACTTGCTAACTGGAATGCCGAGGAAATGCATCAAGCGAAGCGGCATAATACTCACAGCAGAACCCGGATCCACTTGGATTCGGTTGACTTTGCTGGAGCCAATGTACCCGACGAAGTATAGCGGTCGATCGTGGTTCGAATTCTTCGTCTGCATATCCTCTTTAGTGAAAGTAATGCAAGGAAGGTTCTTAGTCGCTATATTGCAGTCTGGATTTTCAGGCACCGGCTTGACTTGAGTCAGAAACACCTCTGAATTGGCCAAAGCTTCTTGCAAGGCCTCCCTTGTTTCCTTGGACAACCGCAGCAACTCATACAGCGTTATCCGTGCTGGAATATTGGCTAGTTGAGCCATTATATCGAAGACTTGCGGAGTCTTCGAGCTTTCCGGTTTGTCTCTTCCAATCGGGCGGCTGAAACGAGACTGCTTCGGATTCTGCAACTCCTGGGGATTCTTCTCTTTTGGTTTATTCACCGGCTGTCGTAGAGCTTCTTTACCCGGTGTGGGACTCGTAATCACCCCCATCTCTGTGAGAGTTTTGGCTGGTCCCTGTTTATTCATCCCCTGCTCACTAGGTTGTGGATAGTTGTAGTGATACTCATTTCCGCTTCGGGTCGCAAAAACTTCTTGTTCTTCTTCAGAGAGCGGGAAAGCTATGATTCTTTCGTCATCTTCTCCTGGGATAGCAGAGACTCCGCAGCAAGACTTTCCTTTCTCTTTGGACTTCTTCTTGGATGATGATCCAGCCCATTGTTCATCTTCAATCAGATCAGGATGAACCCATAGGATTTCGCCGTTTGGGGCTGTGTGTGGTACAAGTCCCTTTTGGCGCTGTCCATGTGGGTCATCGTTCACTGTCTTCATCCCTACTTTGGTGATATGCTCTGGTTTGAACCATGTCGTGGGCACTGACCCAAAACTGATTGACACCGCGTTTGCTCCAACATTCTTGGACGGCTTCGGGGTGATAACGCCTACATCAATTAGCGCCTGGATCTTGTCCTTGAGGTGGTAGCACGACTTAGTTGGGTGATGGACCGCTCTATGGTATGCGCAATACTTCAGATCCGTCACCTGTTTTTCTCCAGCAGGTATTTGAATATGCCGGGAACTTCGTCATCCTTGAAGGAGTACACTTTAGGAAACCTCGGCTCCGCAGATTTTTGCTTCTGAGGCCGTTGTTGCCATTGCCCTCGAGATTGTTGTGGTGCTTGTTGCTGTGGCTGTTGCTGAGGTTGCAATTGAAAGGTTTGATTAGCATCAACTGCATTAGCATATGCCTGTGATGCCCCTGGGTTCACACAAGGCTGCAGTCCAAGGTGAAACCAAGAATGTCAAACCTGCTATGC
>NC_033798.1:85990344-85992359 GCF_001876935.1 Asparagus officinalis
TAGCATGCTTATGATGAACTTTGGATGCATGTGCATGTGTGTGTGATGAAGAAACTTGGTGGGATGCACAAGGAGCACTAATATTAGCATTTTTGCGTTGTTGTGCCACATAGCAAAATTTAGCTAAATGGCATTTATGACCGCAAATTGAACACTAGTAAATTTTGCTATACATATGTGCATAGTGAGTGCTTAGTTTTGAAGAGTTAGCACGAGACTTTGCACACAAGTCCATAAACTTATCATTTTTAACAATATATGTTTTAGAGTTGAATCTAAAGATGAAATACAGTTTTTAACATTATTTAACTCATTATTAGGCATATTAGCATTGACACTTGAAGTAGAAGAAGCATGATCATTTTTTAGTGAATTAATTTATTTCTAATGTTCTCTACTTCTAATATTGCATTATCTTTTTCGTGAGTTAAATTAGCCACATTTGAAATTAAAGAATCATGATCCAATTTTAATTTATCATTCTTTTCTATGAGGATCACATTCTCATTTGAAATAGCATCAAACTTAGAGGCTAACAACTCATGATCGGATTTCAAACTAATATGCTTGCTTTTTAAATTAATAAAATTTTTATGCAACTTCTTATAGGCATGCATTAATTTCTCATAGGCACAAGCGAGTACATCAATAGTTAATCCACTTTCGGAATTGGAATCACTTAACACACTAGGGCTATCGCCTAGTGGCCATGTGCACGATGAGACTCCACATAAACTTAAAGAGGAAGCCGCCAAAGCTTGTCGGATTTCCTTCAAGTTTCCTTGATCTTCTATGAATTTTTACAATTTGTAAGCACTATCAAATGAATCAAGCTTGTTAGAAAAAGATGAACCAAAAGCGTTACACAAAAATTCTAACAATAGCTTATTCATTGTAAACATCTTATTATCATTTTTACTCCACTTAGATTTCTCCGAAGTGGGTACAATATAAGCATAATTTATAATTTCCCATAAATCACAGTATCTAAATCGAATAAAAATTTTAAATCTAACACACCATTGAGCATATGGGAAATTATCTAATCTATGATCAATATTAATGGCATAACCAAGACTAGGTTCATCGTGCATATCCATAATATATAACTATATGCAAGCAAGACAAATATAATCAAAACTAGATTAGCACAATAAGATAACTTGGATCATTAACTCAAGGTGATTAGATATTAAATCAAAGAGCACTAAGCTCTGATACCAATTGTTAGACCCTAATGCCACTTGAAAAGAAACCTAGAGGGGGTGAATAGGGTTTATGCTAATATAATCTGATTTAATATCAATTAAAACTAATTAACAAATATCCTAGAAAATATGATATACTATAAGATATATGCAAGGATAAGCAATATAAACAAGGGTGAAATAAACAAAAACAAACAAGAGTGATAGTGTGCAAATAAACTAACACAAACACAAGCAAATAATCACGGAGTTCGGTCCTTCTGACATACATCTCCGCTCCCCACTCCCGTGGAGAAATCTACTATCACACTGGGTTTTCAATGCTCACCCAAAAATGTTTACACCATACAATATCGGTTTTCAACGCTCACCGATCAACGTTCACAATCACTCATAATGTATCTACACAACTACGACCTCAAGTGTTGGCATCACACATGTCTCCCTCAAGTGCTCGAAATTACTACCTCTCACTAGGCTTTACTACCGACATCACTCCTCTTGGCACCGACCATGTCTCTTGCCTCTACACTACTCTTGGTGTACTTGTGCAATACAATGTGAACCTCACAAATTAACGCTCAACAATAAATGATTATTCTCTAAACAAGGTGAGAACTTAATTAAGCCTACACTCAAAGTCACAATCTCTCATAACCCTAAATATACTATGTATGAAAATACTAAAAGCTCAAGTGAGTGTGTGTAACAAAGAGTGGAATCAAAACTAAACTTAATTATGAAATCTAGCTTAATAACAATGATAATCAAACAAGTATATAAATGTAAAGCTAGAGTTTGAGTTTA
>NC_033798.1:85993359-86004091 GCF_001876935.1 Asparagus officinalis
TTCTCGAACTATCCTCGCAGCGATGCGCGATGCAACTTCTGTCTTCAGATCCTCAATCGACCGCAGGGGAACGGGGTCGTTAGCGGCCATGATCCATTTGCAGCATAGATAGGTGAGCTCTAAATGACGATCAGTGTTCGGCAGAGAGAACTTGGCACCGGTACAACCCGTTGCATTCCACAGCCAGGCGCGAACGTCATCCACTAGTCCGCCGCAAGTATGAAACTTTGGATTCGGATTCCCGACATATAATTGGTCATATCCGAATTGACGGGCGAACCGACACGGCAAATAGGGCTCCAAATAGCAGCGCTCCTTTACTCGGAAAAGGAGATGGCCTGGCCTTATGTTCATAAGCCATCTGAAACAGCCGACATCGAGAGAGGTCCGGTCAGTACCGGGTGCTTCTACATCAGCAAGCATCCCGCTATATCTACCAGGAAATCGAGGAAGACATGGGTTGATTACCCAACCCTTGTGCATGTGCAAACTCTTCCTGATATCTGAGAAGGTCCGAGTCGGCCATTTGCACTCCTCATATAGTTGTAGCAGAGGGGTAGACAGATCTGCACTCTTAGGCATAACTTTGTTCAAATGTACTGTCTTAAAGTATCAATGAGGTTTGTGCCCGCTCATTGTGTGTATTCTCTTTGGATATGTCGCTTTCCAGTGTTTTGCTCTGTAATTGCAGGTGATCTCGTTCCGCAGGTGAAGTCCTTCATGCGGCGACAAGCCCACTTTCGAAGTTGAACTCTACTCTGGTGAGTTTATGCTACCGGCGAAACCAAGGCGACGTCGAGCTCGCCGAGATGGTGAAACTCGGCCCCTGACGAATTCGAATTGCTGGTAAGGTGAAACTCAATTGGTTGACGAGTTTGTTTGCCGGCGAGACTTGATCGCAGCGAGTTTTGCTTAGAAGCTAAACTCGACTGTTGGCGAATTCGAGTAGAGGACTGAACTCATTTGCCGGCGAGTTTCGCTTAGAAGCGGAATTCAACGGCTGGCGAGTTTATGTTGCGGGCGAAACCCGTATAGTGTTGGACTTGTGTTGGAAACCCGACTCGATTCGCCTGGCGAGTTTGATCTGTAGGCGAAGTTTGAGCAGTAGCGAATTCGTCCGAAAATTGGAGTTCCAACCGCGGGCGAGAACTCCTGTCACGTGTCGGTCAGTGGGCCCAAGTGCTTGCCAGCCAAGACTTTGCAGGCGCATTAATGCTCATTAATGGTGAAGCGACCGATCGCTTCGCCTCTCGTGCCCAATCCGATATGTCGGTTTGGGGTTTCGAGAGCAGCCTTAAAGGCGCTGAGTTCGAAGCGTCGCAGGGCGTTCTGACCGTTTGATCGCTCGGGGAGCCGAATGTCAGCCGTTGGGTTTCTTATAATATATATCCGTACTCGTCTCTCTCCAGCAGAATCTTTACTGCTTCGAGAGAAATCCGCCAGAAAGAGCTTTCCACAAGAACTTCTCTCCCTATGGCTTCTTCTTCCAATCATAGTGACGCTGAGGGTGTCGGCTCTTCCGCCACCGTCGTCGACGTCGGCGCTCAGGCTGCCGCCCCTGTGATTCCGGACCCCCTGGCTCACCCTGCCTTCGTGCCCCTCCAGGAGTTGGTAGGTTTGGTGCACGGGATCGCTATCGAGATCAGCGTCGGTGGCGAGCGGTATCACGACGCGCTTCCTGCCGTGGAAGCGGGCTTGGAGGCGGGCCCACGCTGGCGATGTCTCGCTCACACGGCGATATGAGCGGGAGCTTGAGCGGGTGGAGGGGTGGATGCACCGCCTCGAGGAACTGTTCTACGAGGACTCCTCCGATATGTCTCCGCCCCCCTCTCTGTGCTTTCTGCTCGAACGCGAAGAGCGAGTGAAGCGGATCCAGGCGAAGGAAGCGGAACTCCGACGTCTGCAGAAGCGGCAACAAGCGGTGCTGGACCGGATGGACGCTTACCTAGACCGGGCTTTCTTCGAGGACGCGGGCTCCCTCCGCGGCGAGGCGAAGCTGGGGGAGCGCGGGCACGAGGCAAGGAGGCTTGGCGAGGTCGCCGCGAGAGTGGACCAGGAGCTCCAACTCCTTCGTTCAGCCTGCTGAAGTTCTTGTAGTCCACATGCCGCCTATGTCTTCTTTGCTTTTGTTCATTGTGTTAGCTTAATTGACACCTTAGACATCCTAGTCAAACTGCAAACTCATGTAAATTATGGCCTGTAGTGGCCCTTTTGCTTGTTTTGGCTTTGCCTTGCACAATTTTCTGTCTTTATCTGTGCTATTTGGCGTAATTGAACTCGGCGAGCTTTAGACTATGGATTTAGTCGTTTTGGGCTCTCGCTTTGCCCTTTGTTGCTCACAGCGTGGGATCGGATTAACTCCGATCTTCGCGATGTAACTCCAATGGGGTCAAGAGAGCGACACTTGGCTCGTAGCAAAGACCAAATGTTTGCTTCTGTGGCCAACTGAAGAACCCAACTTCGGCTCGCCTTTGGTGAGTTGTTGTCTGGGGTGCTGACAGACCGGTTGTCTGTCGAACCACTTTTGACAATCGTCGTCATTTGGGGAATGTGACAATTCATTGTGATAGGAGTCGTCGCCTGGTAGACTCCACCCATCAGTTATCCTAAAGCAATGTTAGGACATCTGGAATAAGTCAAATAGTTCAGGGACTTAGGAGTGTGACTATTGACTGGAGTAATGGCACGTCGCATGGTAGGCCATTATTCAGGCTATGCTATTCGTAAGAATAACGGTGCCAATCATCAGAGGTGATCATTAACTTGATGAGGTCTTATCGCGATTGGAGCAACCGTGGGGGCCTACCATTCCTCAGAATAGGAGTGGTAAGCGGATTTTGTCAGAGGTTTAATGTTAACGTGACAGGGAATGTCGTGATTGGAACGACTTTGAGGACCCACCATCCTTTAGAAGAGGATTGGTAAGTTAATTTTGTCAGAGGTTTAATGTTAACGTGACAGAGAATGTCGTGGTTGGAACGACTTTAATGGATCCGCCATCCCATTAGAGAAGATAGGCGAATTGAGTGGATTTATCGTGATATGAACGACTTTAGTGGATCCGCCATCTCATTGGAGGAGATAGGCGAATTGAATGTATATGTCGTGATATGAACGACTTTAGTGGATCCGCCATCTCATTGGAGGAGATAGGCGAATTGAATTCCACAAGAGGCTTTCGCCAGAGTGGGTAAAGTAGGGACAGTTTAGCCTCGTGTACCAGTTGGAGGGTTTTGAGGGCCAGTTTAGACTCGTGCACTTTTGGGAGTTTTGCGAAGGAGCACTAGGGGTAGTACTTCTTCAGGTACTTGCCGTTGATGGGCATCATGATCTTGTCGCCGTTCGGTTTGACGAGGCGATAGGCGCCGTTCGAGTAGACCGTCTCTACCACGAATGGCCCTTCCCATTTGGACTGGAATTTCCCCTTCTTCTTGGAAGTGAGGATCATTGGTCGACGGACGGAGAGCACGAGCTCTCCCTCTTTGAAGGCTCGGCTCTTGACTTTCTTGTCGAAGCTCCTGGCCATCCGAGCTTGGTAAAACTCAATGTGCTGTTGAGCTTCCAGTCGCTTGTCTTCCAATGCTTCGAGCTCTGCGAGTCGAAGTTGGTGATTCTCCTCAGTCGTCATCCCCGCTGCTAGGGCAACGCGGAGGGATGGAATATGAATCTCTAATGGCAGTACAGCTTCACAGTCGTATACCAACGAGTAAGGCGTGGTGCCAGTCGGTGTACGAACCGTCGTGCGATATGCCCACAGGCTCTCGCCTAGCTTTTCATTCCAGTCGCGCTTGCTAGTGGAAGTCAACTTGGTCAGGATCTTGATGATCGTCTTGTTGAAAGCTTCGGCCAGACCATTCGCTGAAGGGTTGTAGGCCGTGGACGAGAGGTTCTGTATCCGGAGTTTGTCGCAGAACCGGGTGAAGGCATGGCTAACGAATTGCGTGCCGTTGTCGTGAATGATACGCCGGGGTACGCCGTATCGGTAGATGACATGGTGCTTGATGAATTTGATCACGTCGCTAGTCTTGACTTCTCTTAAGGGGATGGCCTCCGCCCATTTAGAGAAATAATCAGTGATGGCGAGGATGAAGCGATGGCCTTTCGCCGATGGTGGAGAAATTGGCCCAACTATGTCCATCCCCCATGCCTCGAAGGGCCAAGATGCCCTCGTCGGATGTAGATCCTCAGGAGGCTGGTGTATGTAGTTGGCGTGGATCTGGCATTCGTAACATCGCTTAGCATAAGCGACTGCATCAGTAACCATCCCAGGCCAGAAGTAGCCCATCCTTCGTAAGCGATCCCAAAGCTTGGGTCCGGGCTGATGAGCTCCGCACACGCCGTCATGTGCTTCGCGTACGGCTTCTTGCGCCTCTGCTTTTGAAAGACAGCGAAGTAGCAAGCCGTCGTATGACCTGCGATACAATGTTTTAGTGGTTGAATCGTAGTAGAACCGTGAGGCACGTCGTCGGACCGACTCTCGTTCCTTCGAATCCTCAGGCAACATGCCGTATAGGACATAATCGATGATCGGATGACGCCAGTCTTCCTGGTTTGGCTGATCCGAGACTTGATGAGTGGCGTTTGCCTCTGGGACGTCTACTTCTCTACCTTTACGTTTATCCGTCAAATGGTTATGACGAGGCTCGCCAGCCTTCGAGGATTCGCCTACTCGGGTAGGCTCACTCCTTGGAAGTGAGTTATTCGCATCAGGGATATGACCTGAGAAGCGAAGTCTTCCCGAGCGGGCGGGGCGACAGCGACCTTTTGGGTCGTTCCAGGAGGCTGGGCTAAGTTAGCTGCCAAGGATGCGAGAGCATCCGCATGGGTGTTCTTTGAACGGAGCACGTGCTCAATACGGAAGCTCTCGAATGACTCCACTAGTCTGACCGCTGCTCGGTGGAGCGGGATAAGATCTTCATTCCTGACTTCGTATTCGCCAGTCATTTGTTTGACAATGAGTTGCGAATCGCCATAAGCCTCCAGATGCTTTATCCCGAGCTCTTTGGCTAACTCGAGCCCTATGAGCAACGCGTTGTACTCGGCTACGTTGTTGGTACATGGTTCCGTCAAGGAAAAGGCCCGGGGAAACACGTGACCATGCGGGGAGGTGAGGGCCACTCCCACTCCTGCAGAAATAGAGCCGCTCGCGCCTGCGCGGGACGCACCGTCGAAGAACATCTGCCACACCTCCGGCGACGAAGTCATATTGGCTTCGGGAGGTTCATCCGGCAGATCTTCGAATAGATCGGTCTTCTCCCCCAGCGGGTGACTAGCCATGAGATCGCAGATGGCTTGTCCCTTGACCGATTTCTGCGGCATGAAATGAATGTCGTATTGAGAGAGCAGAAGTGCCCACCTGGCCAGGCGCCAGTTTAGCGCTGCGGGTTGTGTCATGAAGACCCGAATGGGATTCATCCGGGAGATGACATGGATGGTTTGGCCAACCAAGTAGTGCCGCATCTTTTGGATAGCGAACACCAAGGCTAGGCATTCCTTCTCGACCATTGGGTACCGTTGCTCGGCGCCCTGCAAGGTTCTGCTCAGGTAGTAGATGCCCTGCTCGTGGCCTGCATCATCGTTCTGAGCCAAGAGGGCACCCAGAGAATGTTCCATAGCCCGTATGTATATGAGGAATGGCCTTCCTGAGATTGGCGCCGCAAGGACAGGCGGATTTGAGAGATAAGCTTTGATCTCCTCAAAAGCCTTTTGGCATGGCTCATCCCAGACGAAGGAGGTACCTTTCTTCATCAGCTTAGAGAAGGGTTGGCACTTGCCCGAGAGATTCGAGATGAATCTTCGGATATAAGCCAGTCGTCCTTGAAGGCCTCTCAGCTCTTTAAGATTTCGGGGTGGTTGGAGCTCTTGAATAGCTCGCACCTTGTCTGGATCAATTCGGATCCCTTTCGTCGTGACGACGAAACCGAGGAATTTACCGCTAGACATTCCCAAGAATGACTTGGTAGGATTCATCTTGAGCTGATGAGTCCTCATGAGTTCGAACATAGCCTTCAAGTCTTGGAGGTGATCCTCCTTATGGCGACTCTTCACGACCAAGTCGTCCACATAGCATTCGACCGTCTTTCGCAGATGATCTCGAAAGATCATGCTCATGGCGCGTTGGTAGGTTGCGCCGGCGTTCTTGAGCCCGAAAGGCATGACGGTATAGCAATACACCCCCATGGGAGTTCTGAATGCAGTGTGTTTCTCGTCTTCGGGGTGCATTTTGATTTGGTTGTACCCCGAGAAGCCGTCCATGAAGGACATCCTCTCGAATCCGCACGTATTGTTAATGATGACATCCGTGATGGGCAGAGGGAATTCGTCTTTAGGGCACGCGGCGTTGAGGTTCCTAAAGTCGATGCAGATGCGGATCTTGCCGTTCTTCTTCAAGACTGGAACAATATTCGCCACCCAGTCGGGGTGTTGCTCCTCTCTGATGAAGCCGGATTCGATCAGCTTCTTTACTTCAGATTCGATCGCCTCCATGATTTGGGGGCGAAACCGCCTCTGCTGTTGTTTGACTGGTTTGGCGTCAGGGCTGATGTTGAGGCGATGCGTGGCGACCCGCGGATCCAGGCCAGGCATATCCTCGTAATTCCAGGCGAAGACGTCAATGTATTCCCGTATGAGGGCGATGAGATCCTCTTTTTCTTGAGGAGGCAGACTGCCGCTGATGAATATGGGTTTGGGATTCGCCTCAGTACCCATGTTCACCTGGAGGACTTCGTCTTCAGTTGGTGGTTCGCGCTGTTCGAAGCGACTGTTCCACTGGGCATTAACATGGCGATCCCATGTCTCGTCATAAAGTGGAAGTCGTTCGTCCTCCGCCATTCCGGCGGGGTCTACTGTGGCCATGTTGACTGTAAGGCCATCGAAGAGATCCCTTACGCTGACGTCGGAGTCCCATGCCGAGGTTGTTGACGACTGATCCCCTGAACATGCGTAATCGGAATCCTCGTCGACGTAAAAACACAACTCCGATTTGGAGGAGGAGTAGCCTAAGCCTCTCCTAGTCCTTTTGAAGTAGTTTGAGGGCTTTCCTTTGGGGACGTAGGCGGGTTTAATAACCGTCTTACGTCCTCGGCCGTAATTCAGGCCCTCCAAGCGAGTGAGGTCGTACCCCATGTCGCTCATTATGCGTTTCGCCACTCGACTGTATTGCGAGAACTGGGGCGCTGGGTCTTCGTCCTCAGATTCGTCCCATAGCGTGCGTAGGGGACGATCGATTCGACCGAAGATGATGTCTTTTCGATACCTCTTCCGTGCTGGCACGACAAATACAGCTCGCGATGGCTCGATCGGTCGCGTCTTGAAGACGTATGACGAACATACCGGCAAGTGTAGAGAAGACTCACTGTAGAGTGTCGACCATGAGTTATTAGGTGCGTCGTCTTCGGACGAGGAGCAAGACGACAAATAAGCAAAGTCGGATTTCTCATTCATGATAAGCTTCTCTGCCTGAACGGCGTTAGTTACATGGTGACTCTCATAACCAATTACAATCGACTCAAAGTCGTTCAGAATTAAGCTGTCACCGTATTCAGGCTCGCTGTCCGCCTCATTGCCACTCTCCAGTTCTTCCACTGGTGGCTGGTCAGGGTCCTGGTATAGCAGAGAATCCGCGAAGTAGTTCTCGACGCCCTTAAAGGGGTGTTTGTCGGCCACTACCGTTCTTACCCGCTCGTAGTCGTCCACGTACTTCAAACACTGGTGTAGTGTGGACGGAACAATCCGGTTGCCATGAATCCACGGACGCCCTAGGAGTATGTCGTAGGAGGGTTCGGCATCAATAACGTAGCATGTCACCTCCGTCTTCATGTCGCCTATCCGACACTTCAGGCGGATTTTACCGAGCGGGCGAGTACCCATGGCGTTGAAGCCGAAAATGGTAGTCGAGGTCGAGGCTAAGCGCTTCGACGGTATCCCCAAGTGTTTGATTAACTTCAGGGGCACGATGCTCAGCGCAGACCCCGGATCAACCTGGATCCGATCCACTTTCGCCGAGCCGACGTATCCTGTGAAGTACAATGGCCGGTCGTGGGACGTGCTCTTGATGAACATGTCCTCGGGGGTGAAAGTGATGCAGGGGACCTGCCGCTCTGAAACTTGGCAGCAAGTTGTACAACCCTGTTCGGTTCCCGTTTCTTTTGAGAAATGGGTCGAGAACGCCTCTGCGTCGGCCAACGCCTCTTGTAGGGCTTCCCGGGTAGGCCTAGATAACCGGAGGAGGTCATACATGGTGATCCGCGCGGGGATGCTTTTCAATTGCGCGAGCACGTTGAACCGGTAAGGCTGGTGGCTTGAACTTGGTCCATCTGGATTGGGAGGGACTGCTGCAGCCGGCACGTTGAACCGGTAAGGCTGGTGGCTTGAACTTGGTCCATCTGGATTGGGAGGGACTGCTGCAGCCGACCTCGCGGGAGGTCCTGCTGGGTTTTCCGCCCTCGCGGGATACTCTTTCGCAAACTCCTTTCCGGCTCTCGTGGCGAAGACGTTGGTGTCTTCTTCAGAGTCGGTCAAGGCAGTCATCGCCGCGTCATCTGTATCCAAGATGGCGGTGACAACGTTGCAATGTTTCCTCTTAGCCTCCTTAGAAGGTTGTGCAGTCCACTGCTCGTCATCGAGGAGGTCCTTGCCCTGATGGCAGAGTTTGTGGAACCAAACCCTTCTCCCGCTGGTTATGAGGATCGTCGTTAGTGATCTTCAAAACCGCCTTGGGGATAGGAATTATCCCCGCCGGGGCTTGAACCTCCGGGAGACCCGTCCCAAAGCTCAAAGTGACCATGTTCGCCGTCACCTGCTTTTGGACCTTTTCTTTCTTCAAGACCCCCGCGTCGTAGAGGGCCTGGAGTTTGTCCTTGAGGACGTAGCACTTAGTTATGTGATGGCCAAGGAATCTGTGATATGCACAGTAACTTGGGTCACCGGTTTTGTCCGCCTCCTCCGGTTTGGCGGTTTCTGGCAACTTAATTCGCCCACTCTTGAGTAGAGTGTCGAGAGTCGCTACCACCTGGTCTTCTTTGAAATCATATTGCCGCTGGGGACGCGGTTCAAATTGCCTGGGTTTCGGCTTTTGAACGAACTTTGGCGCCGCGGCAGAGTCTACGGCCATAGCCTCTTTTCCCTTCGATCGAGGAGGGTTCTTTGGCGCCGCTGGTTCTGCTGCTCCCTTTTTGGACTGTGGCTCTTCGGCCTCCAGCCTCTTGATCATATTTTCAACTTGCTCGCCTTGGCGAACAAGTTCCTTCCAAGTCCGGGTTTCAACTGCCCCTATTTTGGACAGGATGTGGATCGACAGATTGTTGCGGCACATCTCAATCAGTGTCGCCTCGGAAACTTGGTCCCGACAGTGGACTGATCGATTTCGAAATCTCTTCACGAAGTCGTTAACTGACTCCGACTTCCGCTGCTTCTCAGCGAGGAGAGTGGCCATTGACACTTCCGTGTCGTCGTCGAAGAAGCGGGCGAGGAAGAGCTTTTCGACATCGGCCCATGCCTTGATGGAGAAGAGTTTTTCAACGTCGGCCCATGCCTTGATAGAGCCGGGCTCCAGTTTGCGGAACCATTCAAAGGCCACCCCCTTGAGGGTACCTATGAATAGTCGAGTGAGAATGGCGTCGTTCCCGGTGAGGAATCCGGTCTGCGCCATGAAGTAATAGATATGTTGCGAGGGTGACCCCTTGCCATCAAACTGGACCAAACTGATCGGCTTGAACTTCGCTGGGTATGGGACCGTGTCCCATTCGATAGGGTAGGGACGTACCACCCCCAGCTTGTTCATGTTTTGCTGAAGCTTCAGCGCGTTCAGTTGGTCCTGGAACTCGTCGAATCTTTTGTCACGGGTGCTATCCGCGGTGTGCGACGTTCCTATCGATGTTTTGGAGGAGTAATCGGACTGTCGATCATCCTCTGTCTCAGCCGCTGGACGGTGAGGTGGTACCCATTCTTTATCCCTAGTCTGCCGGGGCAAGGGACGTTGGGTTCCCTTCTTTTTCTTCTTGCTCAGCAGTTGCTCCATCATCTCTCTTAGAGAGTCGATGGTCGCCTGCTGTGCCTCCAACTTTTGAGCCATTGTCTGCTCGTGGTTGGTATCGGTCATGTGCGCCCTCGCCTGCGCGTCTTGACTTGAGCGCGAGGTTTGAGATGTGGCCGCTGCCGAATGACCTTCGTCTTCGCCGCAGGAGGGAGGTACCAGGGTGGAATAGTCAAACCCGATACTTACTCCCCTGCGACTACGGGTTCGCTGGAATATGCCTTCCTGCCGGCGTCGGGCAGACCGGGTGTTAGGTCTTAAGACGGAGTCCGAGTCTGGCGAGTCGGAGAGTACCGCCTTCCCTTTATCCGTCATGTTGACTGTGGGCCCATCTCAGCACGTGGGGTAGTGGATACCCAGCTGTACTGACGGTCTTGAGATTGCTGGCGGATTCGACCCTGAACTCGGGCAGGCGAGTTGGGTGAAGGGCGAACTTCCGCCATCCTGATCGATCTCCACTCGTGCTGGCGAGCCGACCGTTAGGCGAACC
This sequence comes from Asparagus officinalis, assembly GCF_001876935.1. Taxonomy (NCBI): domain Eukaryota; kingdom Viridiplantae; phylum Streptophyta; class Magnoliopsida; order Asparagales; family Asparagaceae; genus Asparagus; species Asparagus officinalis. The sequence goes on from NC_033798.1 coordinate 86,003,883, forward strand.
TAGAATCGAACATATCTGACGTCTATGCGATTTAGGCCCGTGCCAGAGAACCGAGCGTGCGAGCTCTTCTCGCAGGCGAATTTCCTGTAATCCTATAGAGGTATTTTTTACCGTCTACAAGGGCGAAATCTTTTCTTAAGGACAGTGATTACACGCCTCGGCAGTTCACTCACCTTTTGTTTTGTTGCAGTCTATCTCTAACACTTTGT
>NC_033798.1:86004232-86013431 GCF_001876935.1 Asparagus officinalis
CCAGCCATAAGCACTCTTCTCAACAACATTATATCCAACATGGCTGATATTATTCGCCACCGTAAAGTAGGGCTGTCCAAAAAGCTGCCCGGGCACCGGCCCGGCACGGGGCGGGTACGAGATCCGGGCCGGGTCGCCTAGGCCTAGGACCGGTCCAGATGAAACAGTCACCAGAAGGTGACCGTTTGTAGTAAACGGCCGGGCCAGGCCGACTTGGCCAGGCCATAACGGCCAAAACAGGGTTTTGACCATTTTGCCCCCAACAACGGTCAAAATGTGAGAGTTTTTTTGGTCATTTGCCTAGAGGGCTGCCTCTATAAATAGAGGAGGGTTTTTACTTCTTCTCCTCACACCAAAACTTTTCTACTTCTCTCTAATACTCTCTTATACAATACTATACTCTCTTATAATCTCTTATATTTTCTAATACTTCCATCAAATGGCTTCTGGATCTGAATATGAAGAGCAAAATCTATCTCCTGCTGATCCAGAAATGAGTCCTCCTACAACAACTACTCCTCGTACCGGTGTTAATCCTGAATCTGGTGGTGACGAATCTACACCAAGAGCTCCTAAAAGGCGGAGATCCGATGTGTGGATTTTTTTTGAGAAGATAGACGTCACCAAGGATGAACACGGTAGGATCATCACCCAGAAGACTAAATGTGCGTTGTGCGGCCAGATTTTCCAAGCTCGTCATAAGAGCGGCACCAATCACCTCAAACGCCATATTGAAAAACACAACAAAGGCCAGAATCTTCAAGGTGATATCCGACAATCTATGATTTCTCAATCCTCCTCCTCCGGTAGTCTCGGTAGTTGGAGTTATGACGCTGCCCCGAGCCAGGAAATGCGTAATCAGGTTTATCGTTCTTAAAAACCTTCCTTTTAGATTAGTAGAAGATGATGAATTTGAAGATTTGTTTAGAGATGGTTTTTATCCTGTATTTACCAAATTTTCTCGTCAAACCTGTGAATGTGATATTTTAAAATATTATCAGGAGGAACAAGGGAAAATAATTTCCTATTTTAAAAATTTAAACTGTAAATTTTCTTTAACTTCTGATATTTAGACATCTAGAGTACAAACTGGTTATTTATGTATCACAGCACACTGGATTGATGAAAATTGGTAAATGTTTAAAAGAGTTATTTCTTTTATTGCAATTGAAAAGTCACATACTGGTTTTAATGTTACAAATTTAATAATTAAAGAACTTATGAAACTAGAAATTGATCAAATAATATTTTCTCTTATAGCTGTTGATTTTATCAAAAGAACTATGTCATTGCCATGTCATGGTGAACTTTTACATATTAGATGTATCTGTTATATTTTAAATTTAATTGTTCAAAGTGTATTTTCTGAAATTAAACCCATGATAGAAAAGGTTAGAACTGTTGCTAATATGCATAATGTTTCTGAAATGAGAATTAATAGATAGAAACAATGTTATAAAAGAAAAAAATTATAGGCCCAGACTAATTCTAAAAGATGTTGACCATAGGTGGAATTTCACCTATGCAATGTTAAGTGTAGCAATAGAATATAAAGAAATTATAAATGATTTTATAAATTTTTATGCTTCTAGTTCTAGCTCTGGTAGTAGTTATGGAATAACTGAAGATGAATGGACAATTATATGTAATTTAAATGAGATGTTACAAGTCTTTTATGATGCTACAATGTTATTATCTGGCTGTTATTATCCAATAATTACTTTAGCTGCTTTAAAAATTTTAAATATTCAAAAGTTTTTTTTTCAAAATATCGTATGGATGATACTTTTGGATCTATAATTTTTTAAATGGAAAGCAAATTTAATAAGTATTTTAGGCCTATCCTTATATTTTTGGTTTGGGGATTCTTATTGATCCATGTTTGAAGGATATTGGCCTTCGAAGTTTGTTACAATTATTATATGGTGGACAGATTATAGACTTAGATGATGAATCTACCCTTACTGCTACTTCTCATCATTTAGCTATTAGAAATTATTTTTAAACATTATATGATAAGTATGCAGCTAGACATGGTGTAGCTGCACAACAGTCTATAGCTTTGGCACCTTTGAGCACAGGTCGAGGTAAAAGTGTAAGTTTTAATAGATATGCAATGATAGCTGAACTAACTGGTGGATCTGGAATTGGTTCAGGATTAGAGGTTTCTGAATTAGATGAATATTTTTCTGCTTTCTTAGTTAAATGTTAAGGAAATGCTTTAGATATTTTACTATGGTGGAGAGTATATGGATCGGTTTCATATCCTATACTTTCCACCATGGTTCGTGACTTACTATCAGTGCAGGTTTTGACGGTAGCTTCGGAATCCGCCTTAGCACAGCAGGACGTTTGATCGACGACCACAGGACATGCTTAGATCCGTATACTATACAAGCGGTGATGTGCTTACAAGATTGGTGAATGTACGAGAAGCGAACACAAGGCATCAATCGGATGACTGAAATTGAAGATAAATTTAAAGAGTTGGGACTAGCAGATAGGTATAAAGATTAGATAATATTCATCAAATTGTATTTTTTATTTCTTAGCTTTAAATTTGCAATGAATTATTTCGGAAAAAGTTATAAATGATAGTGATATAGGTGAGTAGGTGCCAACCTAATTGGGATGTACCCATCTATTGTGATGCGACAAATTCTAAAATAAATTTATACTTGTAAAGGATTTACTGATTATTAATAAAGAATTTATTTTTATCATCTTTTATTTTTATAATTTTTTGTACTTGTAATTTATGTCATTTCATAGTTAAAAAATTTATGTCATTTTCTATAATTTTTATGATTTATGGGGATTTTTAAAAATTTTAAAAAATTAAAAAAAATTAAAAAAAAAACGGAGCCCGACCCACTCAGGCCCGGGCCCGGGTCCGGACTTCGGTTTTGCTCGGCCCGGACGGACCCGGATGGACAACCCTATCATAAAGCGAGACTAATGGTAAGAGTGAGGGGATCTAAGTTTCGGAGGAAATAAAAGGAGAGGTAATTTGGTGATTGGTCATGTATGGCTATCAGTATTCTACACCCATTAACCTCTTATCATCAATGGATCTGGACGGATTGTCTAGCCGCAAGGCTAATTTCAACATTGTTACGAGATTCCGGGGGCTAATTTCAAATAATTAAGGTGTGGGGGGCAAATAGAAAATATGAAAGATCTCGGGGTTTGTTATTAAGAAACCCCGGAGGAATAACAAACCCCGGAGGAAGCATCCTTACGCAATTATACAAACATTTGGAGCCCATATGCAAAGAAGCCCAACAAATTCAATCCCCGCCGTCCATCCAAACGCCATCCCGGCCCAGTCGTCCCCCCAACAAAAAAAATCCCTCACAAAACCCCATCGATCCAAACCCAAAACCCTCGCATCCCCAGAAATGGCTCTCTCAAAACCCCTCTTCTTCTTCCACCTCAAAACCCTAACCCTAAGCACCTCCTTCACCCGCCTCCTCTCCTTCGTCACCCCCGAAGAGCCCGCTTCCGAGCGCCGCCGCCGCAAGCGCCGCCTCCGCACCAACCCTCCCCCCCCCCCCCCCCCCCAGCCTCAACAGCAGCGCATCCCCTCCAAAACCCCTATAAACCCTAACGCCCCCAAGATCCCCGAACCCCTCTCCGCCCTCGCCGGCAAACGCCTCAACCTCCACAACGAGATCCTAAACCTAATCCGGGTCAACGATCTCGACGAGGCCTCGCTTTTGGTCCGTCACTCGATCTATTCCAACTGCAAGCCGACGATCTTCACCTGCAACGCCGTTCTCCACGCGCTCCTCAGGCAATCCCGATACTCTGACTTGCTTTCCCTCCACCGGTTCATCACCCAGGCGTCGGTGGCCCCCACCGTGATCACCCACAACCTCCTGCTTGACACGGCCCTCGAGCACTATCGTCTCCTCGTCAAGGACGATGCCCCCATCAACCCCTCGCCGACGACGTATAGGATTCTCACCAAAGGGCTGGTTGATAATGGTAAGATCGATCAGGCCGTGGAGCTCAAGGACGAGATGATTGACAAGGGCTTCTGTGGGCCTGACGCTGCCGTCTATAACCTCATAATGTCGGGCTTTGTCAAGAAGGAGGAACCCGATAGGGTTATTGAGCTGTTTGAAGAGATGAAGGAGAAGATGGGAGGAGGGCAGGTCGAGGATGGGATTGTGTATGGGAATCTGATGAAAGGGTATTTCAAGAAGGGGATGGAGGCTGAGGCAATGGGGGTCTATGAAGAGGTTTTGGGAGAGGGGTCGAAGGTTAGATTCAATGCTGTGAGTTACAATTTGGTGCTTGAGGCTCTGACGAAGAATGGGAAGTTGGAGGAGGCCATCGGGTTGTTTGGTAGGATGATGGGTGAGCATTATCCTCCGAGGAAGCTCACAGTGAATTTGGGGAGCTTTAATGTGATGGTTGATGGGTATTGCGCTGCCGAGAGGTTTGATGATGCGATTGAGGTCTTTAGGAAAATGGAGGAGAAAAGATGCACCCCGGATACCCTGTCGTATAATAATCTTATTCAGCAGCTTGGGGAGAATAAGATGGTTGCAGAGGCTGAGGAGTTTTATAGAGAGATGGGCGAGAGAGAGATTAACCCCGACGAGTACACTTATGTTTTGCTCATGGAGGCTTGTTTCAGGGTGGATAGAGTTGATGATGCGATTGGGTATTTTAGAAAGATGGTGGAAGTGGGGTTGAAGCCTAATGCGAATTCATATAATAAGGTAATGGGAGGATTAGTGAATGTTGGAAGACTGGATGAAGCGAGGGAGTTCTTTGATTTGATGGTGGAGAAGGAGGTGAAACCGAATTTGTTGAGTTATGAGATGTTGGCCAAGGCTTTTGTTGAGGCTGGGAGGTTGGATGATGCTCTTAAGGCGGTTAAAGGGATACTGCTAGATGAGAATTTGAGCTTCAGTGATGATATGAAGGAGCTTGTGGAGGAGGCATTGAGGAAAGAAGGGAGAGAGGAGGATATGGGAAAGTTGTATGAAGAGGTGGAGAGAGAGAAGGCTGAGGCATTGGCCCGAGCAGAAGAAGAGAAGGCTAGAGCTGAGGCTCTTGCGAGGGAAGAAGAGGAGAAGAAGAAGGCAGAGGCTGCTGCTAAGGAGGCAGCTGCTGCTAGAGCTAGTGCTGCAGCTATCGAGTTAATGTCTGGACAGAAGAAATTGCTCCAGAGCAAAGAAGCAAAGGAAGAGGAGGCTGGACCTATTGCCTCTAGTTCTTTAAGAGCTTATAGCGATAAAGTACTTGAAAATGGAGGTGGGGAACCTCAGACCTTGAAGGAAGAAGAACCAAAGAATGAAACTGGGGAGACTGCCGAACAGGTAACATCTTCATGAGTTCGGACCCAATTGCAGAATTTATATTGAGACCTTGAGGAATAAAGTCAGCTTCATGTAGGTCTGTTTGTGTGCTTATCAGCATATGAGAAGTTTTACCAGAGAGTTACTCCTTCATGTTGTTTGTTGCAAGCTTTGAAGTCGATAAGTGTTAAAAATGAAGGCTTAGTTTAGTATGTTTCCATCCATTACGATCTGCAGTACATTCTCTGACATTGCTAATTAGTTAGGCATAATGTATGTTGGTTTTCTTTTTTTTTTCTTTGGGTTATATGAGACGCTTTTTAAAGTATGTTAGTACTATAAGTTTCTTTTGTCATAATTTGTTCGCATAGTTTGTTTATGTTACCGAGAGATTTATTTCCATAGTATCTAGCTATAATGTTTCTTTCATCCATTTTATTCTCACTGCGTGCTTTATTCATTATATAAACAATATTACGGTATTACCCTATCCAGAAATTTTTTTTAGGATGATCAAATCCATGTTACCTTGTTGTATGCCTATCGGCTATCACGCTTCCATATCAGCGCAATGTAGGTTGCAGTTTACTTAGTGATAATTGTTGATGAATTAGGGAAGGAACAATCAGCCTGAATTCCCATCTTGAAGGCTGCATGTGGATATCTCTAGCAAGCAAGGGACTTCAAGTTGCATGAAACCCAAATGCATAGTCTGTTGCATTTTCAATTAGATCACCAGCTAATCCGGCAGAGCCTACTAGAATGAGAATTGAGAGGAACCTAGTGAATCAATTGGAGACAGAACTTAGGTCATGAATTTTTGGCCATCACCATGCTATAGTGCTATTGAAGCTTTTATTGGTGAGGTGAAGTGCTAGATTGTCTCGCGAAGTTCTATAATTTTGTGTGTTAGATAGGTCAACCAGCTGGATAAATTGATTATCTGCTATGAAGATGCATACGTATTATGTATCATTTTCCAATGCTGCTCAGGAGATTCTAATGTTGAGGTCAACCATAAACTTGAACTGAAATCACGTTAGCAGTAGTGATGCTTCCAACATTTGAAAGCGTGAGCCGTAACCCCCCATTTGTCTTGCAGCCTTGTGGTGTACTTGACTCCTTGGTTAATGCTCAACTGGCTTGTTGACTTTCATCCTCTGCGTGAGTCGAGGAAGCTATCATTTTTATGACAATAATTGGCTTATTTTTATCTCATGATAAGAATGCTTCCACTTGATCCGTGCTATAGAATGCAGCCAGTTATACACTTGGTTTCCTCTGGCTCTACAGTTTCTTGAATTTCATAAATGAAGAATGCTCTGTGTTCCTACATCGAACACTTAGTTCACAGAAAGACGAAATCCACGTTACAGGCGCATATATTGTTAATTTCCTGAGGCAATATTTCAAGATGAATTTTGTTATATCTAATCATTTTTCAGCCTGAACGTTTCTTTTATGTTGAGGATTGTGTTACTGAAATGTGAAGTGTGGATTATTTATGATAGGTACCTGTGAAAGCCTGAAAGGTGAATAAACGAACCCTTTAATTGGACCCCAAAAAAGTGTATCAATATGTAATAGATTGCAAGTTTACCTCAAATGGTTAATAGTTGACAGAACAGCTTCTTAATTGATGGATCGAGTTCTTGTCTTGCCACTGCTAATTTATTAAAGCTTGCATTTTCATTTGCTGTTAATGTATGGAATTCAGTTAACTGCATGACTTCCATAAGTACATCTTAAGAACCGTTAAATAGGTCCTGGGTGCTTTCACTATCATAGAAAAATGTGCTTGCTTTCACTATAATAGAAAAATGTGTTTGCCCTGCTTTTGTTAAAAATATATTAAGCTGTTGCATGCAGATGATTAGAATTATCACTCTTTAGGTAAAAATCAAAATCATTGAACTTTGAGCATCTTTCTATAATAATGGAGATAGTTGAGGAGCATTTAATGCTTATTAATATATGACCTGAGGACACGTTATAGAAAATTAACTACCAGAAATGAAATTTTGGTAATGTTTGGGTTCAGGATTTTTCACTTTGGGATTCATGGGAACTAATTAACAAATGAAGTTTGATTGCGTTTTCTTTTGGGCAAAATATGGTACAGAACCTGCAATCTTTCTTAGCATCAATTGCTGCTTCCATCAAGTTACCGCATGCTGTTGCTACTATTACTTAGGCCACGCCAGGCACCAGAGAAATTTGGAAGATCCACTAAACTTTGGAAGCGAGTAAATATAATTGCATCAGAGTTTGCACCAATAGTCTTAACTTACCTATTGAAAATGTCCAGTAGAAATACTTCATGACATCAAATATACACCCAAAAGATATAAGCTCTAAGATCTGTGCATGAAACTTGAAGTCCGAGGATTCAATAATTGACATTCATTTGATACGTATTTAATGTTATGAATTTAAATGCGTTTGTCCCGGGACAATGCCTTCAACCGTACATTTCAATCTCAAGGTCGAAACTCGACGGAACAAGAAAAATGCTCTACATGGCAGATAGTTTGCTGTCGTTGGCAAAGCACTGCTGTAAATGAGCAGAAGAATTGATCGTGATCTCAACCCAAAATAAGCAACAGTACAAATACAGTCCATACAGAAACCAAGGCAGCGGATATAGAATATACCGACACAAAACCATACTTCACATCTAACAGAAGGAAATTTTTATCAACTCATATGTCTTGCAGACCTTCGTATGCTTCCAGCCAAATGCATAAACCAAAACCTCCTATACAGATTAAAGAGCATCGATGGTTCTTGATATTGATAACATCCACACAGAAAAGTGACAATATTAGGCGCTTACAACTCTGAGAAATAAACAGGGAGGAGTGGTTTGTACATCCATCTCATTCTGGCTGTAAGTTGAGAAACAAACAAAAGCTAAACGGGAGTGGTTTGAACATCATCTCACTTTAGCTACAAAAGATCGGTGTACAAACTCCTGACTCAATATAACAACATCCAAACACAAGAGGTGCACTATTACACAGACTTGAAGTAAACGCCGCAGATTAGCTACAAAGATTTGGTATACAAACTCCTGACTCGGGGTTTTGCTGCTCCTTCCATATTCTTCCAGTGACCCTCAGCTTCAGCTCCTTCCTATCACCTCCAGAGAAGAATAGAGCCATGTTCCTCTGGATTATGAGGCCATCATGGCTGTCCCGGACTTTGCGGTGGCTGTCTCTGATGCTCCTAGGGGTGCCTTCCCATATGAGCTTCCTACCATTAGCTCCAACCTCGAGGCTGTAGCAATAATTTCTAGCGTCGTTCTCATCTCCCATGAACCGAAGAAATGCCATGTACACAGGAGCCATCCCTAGCTGGAAGGCCTCGAAATGCAAGCAGAAATACTGCCCAAAACAGTTGAAGACCTGGCAAGAGGGACAAGCAAGTTTTCATCAGGAATAATGGATCAAACTTTTATCAAGAAAAATTCTGGATACAGTATACATTCATGAGGCACAACAGCATGATGGCTTGCAGCTATATGGATCCTAATATCATTTTACCTGGTAGCAAAGTGTATAACAGGCACCTGGACATATGAAAGTAAGTCCTTTGCACGTTGAGATATAGGGCACATATAAGTCCTTTATAAAGAGATTTGGGATCCAAATTGTTCAAGCATCATTTTCCCATTCCCTTCCATATATACTGCATTTCCTATCCTGTTCTCAAATCTTCTCTCCAGTTTTTTACACCCTAGCCTAGCTGAGTGTTATGTCACTCCCTCGCTCTTTGCTCTTAAAATTTCCATCCCCATATAGCATCACCAACATCAATTTCATAATATACCACTAACATCAACCTCTCATGAAACCAATACCATCGTTGCCATCGTCACTGCC
>NC_033798.1:86013441-86017327 GCF_001876935.1 Asparagus officinalis
AATGAATGCTTCACTTTTGTCAACAAACTTTTACTCAATTTAGTTTGAAAATTTTCTTTATCCTAGGTAAAGTTCTGATTTTTCTTATTTTCTTGCTTGAATTGTATGCATGTGACACTTATGAAATGTGCATGTTCAATGGTTTTCTTGAGTGAGAGGGGCCAGGCTGAATTTGCTAAAATTCTAAGAGAACAGGAAGATTTCACAAGCAATCAAATCAAGTGAATACTAGATATCTCTATGCTAAAATTGTTCATGCCACATTACAATACTATTGAAAGAAAATTTTAGTTTTGTAAATAGAATAATAGAAAAGAATATGAAATTACCTATGATGATTTTGTTAACAAAATTTACGAAATGCATGAACAGGGATGTCTGTTAGTACATATAAGATTCTCATAGGTGTCACGGTTTCATGTTTACACGGGGTTGATATCCCAATTCATGTGCATTCTGGAGCACACATATAGCTTAGTGAATCCTGTTACCACCAAGTGCTAAGTGCAGAACACAAATCTCGACGTGCAATAGTAAACCTTTATATGTTGCATGATCGTATACAAATACTGGGAAAAACATCGAGACCCAAATTTAACAATTAAAGGTTTCCTTTAGAATTTTGAAAATTGGAGACATTGAATGCAATTATGCACCAGGATCGACAATTATATTTGCCACGCTGCTTTTTACCATTTTTGTACAAAGTGCTACCAAAATCCTATGCTGATCAAAGAGCAGGTCATGCAGCCAAAATACAGTTCACAGCATTATGAAGCGATGTAATATAACAAACGGAATCCAAGAATAAGTTGGCTTAGGTGCATACTTACCGTCAGCATCCAGGTGGCATTTTCAACCTCTCGTGGGTTAGACTTCACATATCGATGGTTGAAGGTGCAACCAGTGTGCATGTCCACTTTGTGATCATCCCTTAAATGTGTGACCAAGAAAGGAATGTCGCCTACAGTTGAGCATTCTGACCCTGCGTACGGGCAATTATATGGCCTGAAGTTGCACTGAGCTTCATGCTTGAGCTTACTATAGTATGGAAAGATTTCAGGGCACCCCAGTGAACAGTACTTGCAAGGGAGCTCAAGTGATTCTGCTACCTTTTCCAATGCTAAACACCGAATGTCTCCAAGTTCCTGTCTACAAGTAGGACAACGGTTGTGCACTCTAGTTTTACAAGTTGAACACAATGTGTGCCCATTGTGGCACTGCACAGAAAATAAATCAAATTAGAAAAGAGAAAAAGAAAACAGTCAGACACATTGAGATTGTTCTTCCATAATATCATGTGGTATTGTTTTTACATGATACTTTCATGCATTATAATGTTAATCCGCATAAGTTTGTTTTTGTCAGGAAGTAGAATCAATATGTAAGCATAGCAAGCAACAAAATTAACATCCACTTGAAAAAACAAGCATTGCTAACAATTCTGGAAATTAAAATATCATATATGCTCAGAATCTTACTATGGGCAAAGGTTGCATAAACTATAATATTTGGATTTTATTGGGGGTAGGGGAAGTTTGAAGGAAAAAAAGGGGAGAGAAGAAGGGAAGGTAAGTGAATTCCCTTCCCTCAATCCCACCCCATTTTGCAAGGGAACAGATTTCTATTGGGGATGAATGGGTTCCCCTACCTTCCTTTTTCTCCCCCATGACCTACCTTCCCTTCTTCCCTAGTACCCTCTATCCAAACAGGCCCTAAGAGAAACTACTGAGTCGTCACCCAGTAATGATAACTTACTATGTCATAGAAGGCTTCGATGGATTTATTATAATTTAATCCATGAGCAACAGGAGACTAAATTAAGTTCCCTATGTCCATCTATTCATTCAACCAATGAAAGACTAAAGATTAGGTCACAATGTGTCACATTCCAAAAGCCTGAGCAGCATTTTGGACATGACAATTCTCAAAACACGAGATAATGGCTGGATCATGCTTATTTATGAACACATGTATGCTCGAAAGATATTTGTTGCATATGATTTTGTGTGCTGAATGTGAAGGAACCTTAAGCATAAATTTATGTATATTCTTGTAGATAATAGTATTCAGTTTGACAAGTGCATAAACAGTGTCAGAAAAAGGTAGAAAACTCTCATGCTGAAGAATACACATACCCAGCCTAGTTATACCAATAGGAGCTGTACTATATATATAGTAGCTTGGAGTATGTTGCAAATCATTACAGTATTGCAGCAATTATATAAACTTTAAATTAAAGTAAAAAACATCAGCCTAATCAAAATGCTGCAGACAACAGTAAGAAATAATACTCCGGGCCTATGAGAATCCCATCTACGATGAGAACAAGGAAAATAACAGTCCAAAACAACAACAGCGGGTCAGGCAAACCCATCTCTTTAATACAAACAAATAAGAAAGTAAATAGTGTATAATAACATGCACTCAGACACATTATTAATCTGTCTAGCAATACAAAGAAAGCTAATCCATGTTTTAGAATCATATATCACCATAAAAAAATTATGTGTCAGAGATACTTAGGATTCATGTGATATTTAATTTTAATAATATATTGCAAGAGAAGTTATCAAACTAAGGAACTGTTTATGAAAAAAATATCAAGAAAGTTTTCCGAAACACGGCTTCAGAGAAAATAAAATTTTGACATACATACAGACTCCTTTAGAAGAAACAAAATATCAATAGTGCCTAATATTCATGGTCAGATTTGGACCAGTCAACATTACAAAGTTTTATTTTGTAAATCTATGGCAATCTAAAATGTAAAATAAATATTTTATTCACATTTTAGTTATAAAAAGCATGATATTTTTTGGTAAGACCATGATTTTGTAGGCATCTGTCTAACCTGCCAAACAAATTTTCTAGTTTTGAACTTTAAGAAATTCCAAATATTATAGTGTTTCTTGCTATCCGTAGTTGTCTAAAAGCAAGTCTAAATGACCTGGGATATATTAAACACCGTTCGATTCTCTTATGCTGAAGCTAGCATGACCAATATATCAAAGCTCAGCGTGAAGTCATTATCATGCTGATCCATATGTTGAGATCTTCAAAGCAATTTGAAATGCAATTCTTATATTATTGAGAGCATGAGCCATTATCATGCTAATCCATATGTTGATATCTTCAATAAGTAAATTGAAATGCAAGTCTTCTATCATTGACAGCATGAGGCATTATCAGCCGGTCCACATTCTGATATGCTTCTAAAACCTGCAAAGCAACCCCATGACTAGAACAGCAAAAGATAACAACTTGACCTGATTCAACACTATCACTCCAACCTAAGACATTTACAGGACATGATTGGCAATGTATTCTAATGTGTTCTACACAAGCTCCAACGCCCTTATACCCCCAAACAGAAGAAAAGGCACAAATTTCTCACAAAGCTGGATAAATTCAAGCCCCCAGTCTTCCAAAGGATGATGCTCTCCATACAACCTTCATCATCATCCATTAAAGTCCTGCACGATGCAGTACTCCACTCATAGTACACATGACCAACAATACAACCACCCACATTACCAAATGCTTCACAATCCACATATTAAATGCCCAACAAATAATTCGAATAACCATCTACATGAACCTAATAGACACATAATCTCGAGAATTCAGAAATCCATAACCAAAGTCCATCAAAAATCACGGGAGAAAAACAACTAATCATCCCTAATCTCACCAGCTTTCATAAAAAGATCCAATTTTGTCACGGAAGTCGTGAAGGAACCCTAAATCCAGAGCTCCCAAACCCCCAAATTTCTCAACTCAACAAAAAATAGCAGACACTAAAACGTCATTAAAGGCCGAAAAAGCTCACCTGATGGATTGGAGGATACATGGAATTAGTGCAAACAGGGCATTCGAGAAGCTC
>NC_033798.1:86017337-86018133 GCF_001876935.1 Asparagus officinalis
TTGCTGGAGAAGGGGTGGCGGTGGTGGGCCTCCTCATCGTCGACCCCATCGGAAGTCGACACGCACTCGATATTATCCAGATCTAAATCCATCCCCCTACTAAATATTTCAAAATTGTCCTTTCAAATTACATTAATTCTTCTCCATCTCTCTCTCTCTCCCCCTTGGGATCGATCAAAAGGAAAAGAGAGGGGAGAGAAAGAAACGAAGGAAGAAAGGAACAATCGATGGAAGAGGCTCCGGGTTTTCGTTCTCTTCTTTCGAATTTCTTCTCACTTTTTTATTCCCGTGGGTCCGGGTTCCAAGGAAAATAATTATTAAAAAAAACTCGTGAGCGAGTGGGAGAAAGAGGGTGGTGATGATGGCGATGAGGCCAAGCCAACGAAACCAACCAACCGTTTTCTATTTTTCCAAATGGGCCTTGCTTTGTCGTTATTTTGTTTCTCGAAGGAAAAAGAATTGTTTGGCTCGTTTGGTATTTTGTAATATCATCACTATTTTGATATTAGTCTCTCAAATCTTCGTGTTTTCAAATTAGTCCACCAAATTTCATAAATATATTGATATTAATCTCTCTTGATGGATGGGGTTATAATGGTTTAGGAATATTCCGTTATGTTTAACTTTTTCTTGAATGGACAGTTATACCCATCGGTCCTGATACTTAAACCCACAAATCTTTTAAATTTAAACCCAATAAAAGACCCAAATCTAGACTCGTTTCACCTCTCTTCTTCAACCAAAGATCCCTTAACAACGGACCCAGATCTACCCTAAACCCCTCTTCTACACAAGT
>NC_033798.1:86018143-86034116 GCF_001876935.1 Asparagus officinalis
TGAGTGAGAGTGAGAGAGAGAGTGAGTGAGAGAGTGAGTGAGTGACTGATTGAGGTAATTAAATGAGGGGGGTGTTAATGTCAGTTATCTAACAGGGGTTGAGTTGTGGATTAAAATAGAGTTACGGTCCTCAAACTTCTTAAGATGACTGACTCTACAGATTGTTGTTCTTCCTTGCACATAAAGAACTCGTGAGAGGGCAGAGTTGGGTTCTATGGTTGTTCCTTCGATGATCAAATCAATATTTGAGCTTGAGTGGAGAAAAAAATTAATAAACTGAATAAGTTCTCAGTCTAAGTGTGTAGAGATTGAATACCTATGTGTGCAGACAGTCCCTCTATTTATAGTAGGTTCAGAGGGGCAATTAGGTAACTTGAGACGAGTCCATATAGGCATTTGACTCGGCAGACGGTTGATAAGTGTCGGCTATGGGTGACATGGGTCATCTAGGTGGTTAGTGCAAAGTGGCAGCAGTTGCTTGGTGCTGACTGAGTCTAATGAGTCATAAAGACTTTTGGAGCTGGAGCAATGATAATTTTTGACCGTACATTTAATGTGATGATGACTGGCTATTGGCCGAATGCTAGAGGATGACCGCCCTTCGACTTGGCCTAGCGAGAAGGGACGACTCGGCCTGGGGAGAAGGGACGACTTAAGCTGCCTATCGAGAAGGGACGACTCCTTGCGAGAAGGGAGAGAAGTATCGCCTTTTTAGTCGGCTACAAAAATTGTCAACTGATATAGCAGGCCAAGTGGGAAGTCTTAAGGGCTCGACCTGGAGAATAGGTCGACAATTATCACCTCTTGAGTCGGCTATGTAAATTGCCGGCCTATGGAGTCAGCCGCAGAAGCTATTCAAGTCATTTAGGCTCTGATCATGTCTAAGCTGGCATGGAGTGGTACATGTGTTGGCTCCCCAATAAAGATTAACTATTCTCCATCCTATAACAGTGGCCCCCCTTCCACTCAAACTCGGCTGATCGAGTATGGGTAGAAGTTGAACAGTTGTCGGTTTGAGACTCCTTAGGTGCATTTATGAGGAAAGCGACACATTGTCTGTCTTAGATAGGCAAGAAGGGACGCCTTGCTCGGCCTGTCTAGGTCGGCTTGGGGTGCAGTCTGCTTGAGACGTATCAGCTAATTGAATATTGATCAACACTTATTTCTATAGCACAACACTGGCCCTTTTCGCTCGGACTCGGCTGGCCGAGTCTAAGTGAAATTTAAACTTAATGCCTTTGTACCGGAGATTAGTCGACCTTATGCCTTGGGCTTATCTGCGATGACACCAAGGTCATGGGTTACATGCCTTGGGCTTAGGAAGATGCCAAAGTCTTTCTTGTTGAAGTAGATTAAGTTGACGTGCCTTGGTTTTACCCTGAAAAGGTACCAAGGTCTTTTTTGTCGATGGCGTGTCTTAGTTTTACCTTGAATAAGAACCAAGGTCTTGGTATCAAAGTCAACCGAGTTGATGATGTGCATTGGTCTTGCTCATAAAATGATGCCACGGTCTTGGTGTTTGCTTGTTTAGCACTTACTACGATGTAGACATTTTCAAATAGAAATATTTTTATTTTTATTAATTCGAACCGCATACCTTTGAGTACCAGTCGGTCCTTCAGGTAGAGACGACTCGGCTCCATGCGTAGGGAGTAGTTCTCCTCAACCTCTTGTCTTGGGTTTATTCACGATGACACCAAGGTCTTGGGATACATGCCTTGGACTTAGGAAGATGCCAAAGTCTTTTTTATCAAAGTAGATTGAGTTGAGATGACTGGGCTCCGTGTGTGGTGGGGAGTGATACTTGACCTCATGCCTTGGGTTTACTCGATGACACTAAGGTCTTAGGGTACGTGCCTTGGGCTTTGGAAGATACCAAGGTCTTTTACCTGATGTAGGCTGAGTCGATATGCCTTGGTTTTACCCTGAGTAGGCACTAAGGTCTTTTGGTCGGTAACATGTCTTGGTTTTACACATAAAAATAATATCAAGGTCTTTTGAGTTGAAGCTGACTGAGTCGAGGCGTACCTTGGTTTTCCCCTAAGAGTACCAAAGGCTTTTGTCGATGGCGCGTCTTGGTCTTACTCTGAGTAGGTACCAATGTCTTTTGAGTCGAAGCCAACCGAGTCGACGCGTGCCTTGGTTTTACCACGAGAGGGTACCAAGGGATTTTATTAATGACGCGCTTTGGTCTTACCCTGAGTAGGTGCCAAGGTCTTTTGAGTTAAAGCTGACCTAGTCGAGGCGTGCCTTGGTTTTACCCTGAGATGGTACCAAGTGCTTTTGTAGATGGCGTGCTTTCGTCTTACCCTCAGTAGGTGCTAAGATCTATTGAGTCGAAGCCGACCGAGTTGAGACGTGTCTTGGTTTTATCATGAGAGGTTACCAAGGGCTTTCGTCAATGGTGAACCTTAGTCTTATCCTGAGTAGGTGCTAAGGTCTTTTGAGTCGAAGCCGATCGAGTCGATGATGATCGTTCGATGAAAGCTGCATATAAATATATAGCATGAAAAAAATCTTGTTTGAAGATAGTATCATCAATTCGAGTACCTCGAGGAATTCTATGTGCCTTGGGCTTAGACATGAAAAGATGCCAAGGTCTCTAGCAGATGTAGGCTCGCTTATTAGCAACCTCCTTCCTCCGATCCCTCTTGCTGGCTCTATTTGGTATGGGGTCGGTTCTGGAGGAAGCTTTTTCCACTTCCTCTCTTGGTGAGGGGTTGGCCCCAATCACTGACTCAGCGTCGGTGATGTCGTTGCTACTGTTGTTGCTGCTTTAGCTACACTCGCCGCCTTCTTGTAGGCTCGGGTATCTTCCACGTCCATACACCCATGGGCCTTAGCCTTTAACTGCCCATAGCTGATGACTCATTTCTTAACGAATGCGTCAGCTAGCTCATTCCTCTCTAGGCCGGCCACGACAGCAGACATCGTGTAATGATCATAAATTTCCGATACTAGTTTAAATAATTTTTTGGTATTTTAAATTATTAAATTATTATTTTTTAAAAGAGTGATTATATTTTCTCGACTTTCTAGAATTTTCTATGATTTAAAAATCCAGTTTTATATAGTTTTGTTAATTATAAATTTAATTGTTACGGTAAAACCTTTTTAAATTAATATTTAAGTCCTTATTATTAACAGCTGGTCTTCGGCCGGAATTTGTTATCCACGAGGATGGGTCCCTACGATTTGGGGGTCGTATCTGTGTGCCAAAAGGAGATATTTAGGAAGAATTATTACGGGAAGCTCACAGCTCACAGTATTCTATTCACCCTGGAGGCACAAAGATGTACAAGGACCTGAAGCTGAACTTTTGGTGGCGTGGTATGAAGAGAGACGTTGCTCGTAGTGTGGCGAAGTACCTTGTCTGTCAATAGGTGAAAGCAGAGTATCAGTGCATCGCAGGACTACTGCAGCCGTTGCCTATTCCGGTGTGGAAGTGGCAACACGTCATCATGGACTTCGCTACTGGCTTACCTCGGAGCACTAGACAGAACGATGTTGTTTGGGTGATCGTAGATCGATTAACCAAATCAGCTCACTTTATTCCATTCCGAGTGGGACAGTCGATAGAACATCTTGCTCAGAGATACATGGAGGTAAAATATCAATCTCTATATATATCAATGAGTCCCTCTTTCCCAAAATGTTAGTAAATCTCTAGTATTGCAGGAGATCATACAATTACACGGGGTTCCAGTGTACATCGCCTCGGACCACAATACCCGATTTACTTCTGAGTTCTGGAAGAGTTTGCAGGCGAGTCTTGGGACCAATCTCAGTTTTAGCACGACTTATCACTCTCAGACCGATAGACAATCAGAAAGGACGATTCAGATTTTGGAGGATATGCTTAGAGCTTATATGCTCAACTTTCACAGATCATGGGAAGATCACCTGTATTTGGTGGAGTTTGCATACAACAACAGTTTTTAGGCTAGCATTGGAATGACTCCTTTCGCGGCATTGTACGGGAGGAAGTGTCGCTCTCCTTTGAGTTGGGACGACATTGGTGAGCGAGAGATTTTTGGGACCGAATTGATTGCCAAGTCAGTTGATGCTGTCAGGATTATTCGGGAACAACTTCGCATAGCGCAAGACCGGTTCAAGCATTAGGCGGATGCGAAGCGTCGACACTTGGAGTTTCAGCCAGGTGATCATGTATTCCTGAAGATTTCCCCCAACCGAGACACCATTCGCTTTGGAAAGTGGGGGAAGTTGAGTCTGTGATATGTGGGACCTTTTGATGTACTAGAGAGAGTTGGAGAAGTGGCGTATCGACTTGCATTACTACCTGCATTAGCCGGAGTGCATGACATATTCCACATTTCTCAGTTACGGAGATATGTCGGAGACCTGAGTCATGTTGTAGATTTCTCGGAAATTGAGGTGCAACCTGATTTGACATACGAGAAGCAGCTTGTGGCGAGTTTGGACCGAAGGGAGAAGACTCTCCGGAACAAGACCGTTCCGCTTGTTCGTGTGATGTGGCACCCAAATTCTCCTGGTGAGTCGACTTGGGAAACTGAGTCTGAGATGCGACAGCGATACCCTCATCTGTTTTCTGAATCTTAGCTGTCATGTCTTGTATCTTATATTGTATCGTTCTTGTATTACTTTCCTCTTTGCTTAAGGACATGCAATTTAATTTGAATCTTTCTCTATATGAGTTGAATTGAGTCTCTCGTTCTATATTGTGTCCTTATTTTCTTTGTACATCACCTTTATTTTAATTCCGATGATAGAATTTGTTTTAAGGGGTGTAGAATGTAATGACCATAAATTTTTGATACTAGTTTAAATAATTTTTTAGTATTTTAAAATATTAAAATATTATTTTTAAAAGAGTGATTATATTTTCTCGACTTTCTAGAATTTTCTATGATTTAAAAATCCGATTTTATATAGTTTTGTTAATTATAAATTTAATTGTTACAGTAAGACCTTTTTAAATTAATATTTAAATCCTTTATTATTGTTATTATTACTATTATTGTTATTAATTATTTTATATTGATTTTTCTCCTTAATGTTCTCCCTAATTTTTATCCTTATTTTCCTCCCTAATTATCCTTAAAAATTTCTCCTTAACCCTAATCCATTTCCTATATAATATTTTTTTCTCTCCTCTTAATCCCCTCTCTCTCATTCTCATCTCCCATATAAAACCGGATTTTTAAATCATATTTTTTTTTAGAAAATCGATAAACTATAATCACTTTTTTAAAAATAATAATTTAATATTTTAAAATACCGAAAAATTAATTAAACTAGTATCGAAAATTTATGGTCATTACACATCGTGACCGTGCAGTCAGGATTATCGACTTCCAATCTTTTGACCTAAAACCTTTTGAAGTAAATCCTGAGGCTTTCTCAGGGTTTTTGTCTCATCTGGAGCAAGACATGGGGAGGTAGCTTCGGCTTGGTGTCGACCAGCAAGTAGTGCACAAATTTCTGGCTGAGCTGCTCAAACCTGTTGGTGGACTTTTTAGGCAAGGAGTTCCACCGAAACTTAGCGCTTCCTAACAAAGTGATAGGAAAATACCTACAAATGATCGTCTCTGGCCCCTATAGCATGTTCATCATATCATAATAATTCTGAGCATGCTCGGCTGGATCTCCTTCATATTTGTACTTCTCTATGTGAGGTATCCTGAATTTGTCACAAATAGTATTTATGATGCTATCAGCGAGGGAAGTGTTCCCCCCAATGACTTCAACAATTGGCTAAAAGGTGCAGTCGTAACTAGACACAAGATTAGTGGTCAAGGGGCCAGGAGCGGTATGAGGAAGCCGAGGGTCGCATGATTTTGCCCCTGTGGGATGCTCTCGATCGTCGTGACCATAGCTAGGGCTCCCCCTTGTTGCTTCCATATACTGCTGATGTTGCCGACGAAGGGCTGCAAAATGAGTTTGCTGGCGAGGTGGGGGTAGAGACGTGCTCGACATAGTCTTCTCACTGCCAGCCTGGGCTGCATGCCTAGGCTATAGGGGAACGAATGGCTGATTCACCAGTCGTAGAGGAATGAATGATGGCGAGGGTTGTTGCAAAGGAATTCGGATGAGGAGTTCATTGGTGACCGCATCAAACTGTTGCTGGAAAGATTAAGAGATCCTCCGCATAGATTTTTCCAACTAGGCCTGAGTGACATAGCCCGCAAGGGATTCTTTAGGGAGAGTCAAAAGTTCGACCAGGACGCTTAGAACCAGACATCTTGTATGAAGAAGAATGACAGGGCTCCACGATGGGCGCTAAACTGTTGATGTCAGCTATCTTACAGGGGTTTAGTTGTGGATTAAAGTAGAGTTAAGGTCCTCAAACTCCTTCAAATGACTGGCTCTGTAGATCACTGTCGAGTTAGATTCTCCGGTTGTTCCTCCGATGATCAAGTCAGTATTTGAGCTTGAGTGGAGAAGAAACCAATGAACTGAATAAGTTTTCAGTCTAAGTGTGTAGAAATTGCATACATATATATACTGCAAATAGTCCCTCTATTTATAGTAGGTTCAGAGGGGCAATTAAAGAACTTGAGCCAAGTCCAGGCAGGTAGCTGACCCAGCAGACAGTTGACAGGTGTTAGATGTGGGCGACATGGGTCATCCAGGTGGTTAGTGCAAAGTGACAGCAACTAATTGGTGTTGATTAGGTTTGATGAGTCATAAAGACTTTTGGGGCTAGAGCAATGATGATTTCTGACCGTGCATTTAATGTGATGATGACTCGCTATTGGCGGGGAGCTCGAGGATGACCGCCTTTCGACTCGGCCTCGCAAGAAGGGACAACTCGAGCTGCCCGTCAAGAAGGGTCGACTCCTTACGAGAAGGGCGAGAAGTACCACCTTTTTAGTTGGCTACACAAGTTGAAGGCTGATATAGCGGGCCAAGTGGGAAGTCTTGAGGGCTCGACCTGGAGAATAGGTCGATAAGTATCACCTCTTGGGTCGGCCATGTAAGTTGTCGGCCTATAGAGTCGGCCGCAGGAGCGGTTTGAGTTGTCTGGGCTCTGATCATGTCTGATCTCGCGTGGAACGGGATATTGTCGGCTCCCCAAGAAAGATTAACTATTTTGCAGCCTATAACAGGGGGGTTTGGTAATCAACCATCCATAGTCTAAACCCAGTCAAGATCGAGGGTTTTGAATGGTCAAACTAATAGAGGTACTAATATCCATATATTAATGCAATTTGGGGGACTATTGTCAAAAGAGTGATGATTAAGGGACCAATATCTAAAAAAACCTTTGTAATTTGCGCGGGTTGTTTTATTGGGAAAAAAATTAACAGAATAAGAACCCAGGTGGGCTCTCTCTCACATGCTCTTTTCAAGGGCGTGATTGCCTTGGCTGACCATACATTTGGTTAAAAAAAGTAACACTTGTTACACCAAATGTAGATTCAAGAAGCATACGCTAATGGATTTCCAAAAACACATTAATAGGAGCTTTATTTTAATTTGACATCATGAACTTTTCCGGGTCTCCATCGCATGAATGTAGATAATCTTCTAGCAATTTTAAGAGATTAATTTGAAACGAAAAATGAGATTTCAGCAATCTGATAGTCTACAAACGATACATTTT
Source organism: Asparagus officinalis (assembly GCF_001876935.1). Lineage (NCBI taxonomy): Eukaryota > Viridiplantae > Streptophyta > Magnoliopsida > Asparagales > Asparagaceae > Asparagus > Asparagus officinalis. The sequence continues at coordinate 86,025,732 of NC_033798.1, forward strand.
CCTTTATAAATCCTTCCAGTTGCTACTTTTATCCATGATCAGAGGAACTAATTTGAAAGTAACTTAAGGATTGGGAAATCTAATAGCTATTTCATTAATTTGAGAGACTAGTTTTAAAATAACTTAAGAATCAATCAGATCTGATAGCAATATCAATGATTTGAGGAACTAGTTTCAAAATGTGAAGATTTAAGGTACTACTATAGGAAAAACTCTTCACTTTATCGTAGATGCTCAAGCCCTTTCATTAATTTTAGAGAGGGGGAGAGAGAGGGAATGTGAATTTGCAGATGATAAGCTTGCTACCAGAACAAAAATCATTGACACACGAGTACTCCTATAGCTCTCGATTGATTTGTAAGTCTGACACGGGCGACGACGTTGTGATGTAGGTACTCCCATGCCTGGCCACAGTGTCAGACTCTACAACAAGAAATGGCCATTGTCACAATTATCCACCATAAGCTTGAGATAAAAGAACTTCATGACAAAATACTCTTTTCCAGAATAAAGCCTTGCTTCATTCAATTTTACAAACAAGAAGTCTTCGAATCTGCAAGCCATCACTAGCTTTTGCTAAGAACCTGAACCAGCAACATACAGCTCATAGCTAATCAGAATTCGGTTCTTTACTCTGTATACAAGAAATTTAAGCAACTGAAACTCTTCAGGAATCACCTTACACAGAAATATTTTCAGATTCCATGCTCGGTTTTGATATGTACAACATTATCGGACTTGGCTGATGCTTCTCTTCGCCTTCTTTGGTGTGAAAATTAGCATTACCCTACAAAGAATTTCACATCCTAAGAGGTACATGAATACAGCATGTTGAAATCCGAAAGATTCTCAAAAAGATGAACAAAGATATCAACTTTCTTTTTGTTGAGCAGCCTCAACATACTGCTCAGCAAGCTTCTTCACCTTTTCCCCTTCTTTAATTAGAAAATTAGCATTCTTGGCCTTGTGATGGAATTTCATGACTTTATCAGTTGTCTTTCCAACAGCCCACCGGTATTGATCCACTGTTATCACTCCACTTTTGCACAGTGGCCTGATGTGTTCTTTAACATAGGCTTCTACCTGAAATGCAGTGTGGTTATGTCATGAAGTTAAGGAATATAAGACAAAGCACTTTCCAGTTAAAACTTACAAATATCATAATTTGTATATGGAGGGGTTGTTTGCGCTTGAATACTCCGAATTTTTTACTAAACCTAAAGTTCTATTTTGACAATTTGATACTCTGAGGTACAAAAAATAAAAATTAACTGTTCCAACTACATTAATGTATAAAAGTTGATGAGAAAATAGTCTTGTTATCAAATTTTAGTTCTTTGAGTTTGGAAAAAGTGAGGAAAAGAGTTAAGATTTTGGCATATTAAATTGTCAAATTAACATCATTTGAGAACTTTGGGCATAGCAAAGTTAAAATAGAGTGAAACTTTGCGGGCATCAAAGAGCAAATAACCCCCTGGGTTATATAACATTACGGGCATCAACTACTTAAATCAGCAAACAAGAGATTTACTGTAATCTTACACCAATGGAATTTAGGTTGAGTTTGTTTACAGAAAAGTGACAGAAACGAAGAATATCGAAGAGAAAGAAACATGCACGCTCTTTCGTTTCACTACCTTAAGGCTAAAGCTTTCAGTAAGATGAAAAAGAACGACCTTTTCCAACATGATAGTTTCCTATAAATATTCCTGAAAACTATACAAAAAAAGCATTATGTCAATTCAACTAAAAACCTTTCCTCCTAATTTCAACCTGAAGATCTAACATTGGAAGGTTTCATGTTGCAGTTAGACATTTCATGACAAGTTCGCCAACTGAGCAGGGAAAAGGCGCATCAGCTTCAATGGAAATTGCATGAAGATTATAACGATCCTTGAAAGTCTTAAGAATGAAACACAAAAATTAAATGGGTTTCCTCCACAGCATTACAAAGACCTATTTGGAATGGAGGAGGAAAATGCAGTTTGTTGTGTTCATAAGAATTTAAAGAAAAAGGGAGATAAAGAAGATCAAAATATCAGAAGGCCTATGTACCTTCTTGGAAATGGAACTACTGGAAGCGGGAACTTCATTAGACTCGTCTTTCATTTTCCTCTCCATCGGGTCTTTCTTGTCTGTCAGAGAATGAGCTAATGGGTTTCCACCACCAAAAGATTCATGATTTGAATGTACCCTACCATTATCAAAGCTACTCTCCGCATGACCTTCATTCTCAAACTCAGAAGCTGCAGCAGTACCATCCTCTGACAGATGCTTTTCGCTCTGAGAAGAAACTATGATTTTGCCTGCTGCAACCATCTCCAAAGATTTGTTCAATTCTCCTGTAAGTGTATCAGATGTTTTATTCTGAAACATTTTGTTATCTAATTCTAGCCCATACAACTCCTCATACTCTGTTAAAGATGGCTCTTCAAACATCTCCCCTCCAGATGGCTTTATCAAAGAGGGGCTAACTATCTTAATCTCCTCTGTTACATTTTCTGCATTATCATCTACTTCAACCTTAAATTTGTCTTTGTCATCAGGTAACCCTTGGGTATCAGAATTCTGAGGTTTATCATCCTGAAGAGTTGAAAGGACAACTTTCAACTTGGGATCTCTATCTTGTTGCTGTAGCAACTTTGACACTTCATAACCTTCATCTTCTAGATCGTACTCGAAGTCTCCATATATATCCAATTCTGCGTGGGAATCCATATCGAGAACATTCTCAAGTCCTTGCTCTCTGGCACTTCCATTAATATTATCTTCAACATTTAGATCTACTGTAGGCTTAGGACTGTTTGGAGGAGAATCAGTAAGTCCAGCCAGTCTCAATGCTTCTTCTACTTTGCTCTGTTCTCCAACTGAAAAGCTGGATGTTTCATCAGCTATCTGATCGATAACATTTGCAGTTGGTCTTGAAGAATTAGAAGTATTAACTTCAGCTGATGGTGGTTTGTTAGATCGTTGTGATAAAGCCTGTGAGCAAAGATTAATATAGACCAGCTTGCTATTTGACCTTTCAAAAATTCCTTTCTCTATGTTAACTGCATCAGCAACAGCCAATTCTGTAGCAGCAGTTTTACGCATAATAGGTAGGTTGGTTTTCCTCAAGTAATGCTCAGTAATACGGTAGAGTTGTGCCTGGCAGGGAGAAAACATAGATTCAGGTGACAGGCTGCAGAATTAATTAATTATTTGCAAATAATGGTAGTGGTTAACTTAATTGAGGAGATATTCCTTAAAAGGACTAAAAGGAAGAATATGACTCATGCAGGCGTCCTCAAAATTTTGGGATAAGGGCTCTGTTGCTGCTGTCTACTGAGCAATGAATATAACAGAATATTGTAAATAAGACTAAGATGGCAATGATTTCCTATTTAACTTCTCCTAAGAAGGATTGAACATGAAATTATAACCATATATCTGATATGGGTCATTCTATAGCTTCGAAAATCCCATCAGTAATTGCCTGACAACATAGGGTTACAAAATAAAATTGTGGAATGTAAAGATGTAAACTGGCAGGTTTTATCAGACATATAATATACACAAATTGAAGATAAAATCATCAGTCGTAAGCCTGTGCTCATAATGTAACATGTGCTGAAATTGACAACTCAAAGATGTTTAACATTAGTATATTTATGTGAGTGCAAGCACCATAACACTTCATATCTAGGGACAGGATGCAAATTGCATCAGCGGATGATCATCTAATCACTTGATTCCTAATACCCGTTTCATGAAACGCCCCTCAAATCTCTCAATGATAAAATTCCTATTAAGAAGCTGAAAGTATTCAACTAGTACAGAGAAACAACCAAGTACGTATTTCACGTGTAATCTCCAACGAAGCTACGAGTTTCATCTCCAAGAAGTGGAACCCTTTTTTCCCTTTACCTTCTGTTTATCCTCATAAGCAGCAACTCTTAAAAGGAAAGCTCGTTGAGTCTTCTCCCTCTATCACGTCTTAACTTCCCCACCTATAAGTGTCCATCCCTTCCTCACAATTTCGCAACATCCATTGCAACTCAAGTTCCCTCGTGATCTCTATTCTTTATCGCTCCCTCATATGTTCTTTATCTCATAGTTCTCCTTGTTCACTCGAAATCATCGTTAACTTTTTGTTCTTCTGTCTCTGTACCATTTGTTTTCAAATGTAACTCAATTAGTTGTTATCAATACACCTGATTAGATCAATTGATGTTCCTTAGCATAGGCAATGCATGCTAGCCTGCTAGGGTCTATTGCAAAATCTTTTACCCTGATTTCTTTTTGCTAATATCAATTGAGGCCATTTTATTCAAAATTGTGTATTTCGGTTAATATTCTCTCCCATTGTTGCATGATCCCGTAAACAGTTTGCTAAGAATCATATTCTTGTGTTCATTCTTATTCTATTCCTGTATTTCTACCAGGAATTGACTGCTGAATGGAGTTGAAATATACAGCCTGGACAGATGTTAAGTCCTCTAAACAGTTTTGGAACTTAGCTCCCAGTCTTGTGTTAAGTCTGGAAGTTAGTTGTTCAACGGAATTTCAAAATTTAAGGTCTTATACACACAAGGAAAGCAATATAAGTTGGTTTAACAGGTCCCTCATCTAATCATGACCCGATTAAGTACATGTAACATTCCAGTTTATTCAGTTCCACTAAGTTGGCGTCAATCCATCAGTTGTTTATATGCTGCTCCCATACCGAGATTGCAGCATTGGCTTTATGTGCTAGAGAAGATACATGGACAGTTGTGAGTTGTGACCAGCAGAAATTTTTTATCAATTAAAAGATACAAGATTTAGTTTCCGAGATTAGTCACAAATAAAAATAAGAAAAACACTAATTTACTGTACATACCTGCCTTACAGACAGAGTAACTTTGTTATGGTTACTAGGTGCTGGCACTGGTCTCATATCTATGGGGAGTTGTGCCTACAAAAGCTCCAAATATGTTATAGGAATTCAAGAAGAAACAAGAAACTTTACATAATGGAATAGCTTACAAGCTATTATAACATACTAGTAAAGGATAGTTCCCCTTGAGAGCAGATTTATCTCCATCTTTCTCTTTACTCTCACTCGAACTAATTGAAGCATTTTTTCGAGCAAGAACCTGCAGAGCCCATTTCTTTTTGTCAAACTTTGAAGAACCAGATTGATTGGTTATTTCCTTCGATGAATTTTGTACTCTCACTGTGGAGACACTTGAATCAGAAAGGCGGTTCTCTTTCTTACCAGAAGTTTCAGCAGTGAGGCTCATAGTAATTGGCGTTTTTCCTGTGTTTTCAGATGAAGCAGCTTTAACCTGAGGTAAGGCTCTGGAAATGCCAGATGAATTTTTTTCTGTATTACACTCATTTACGGTTTGACAAGATCCCGCAAGAACAGAGAGAGGTTTGATATCATCTTTTCTTGGGAAAAGCGATGTGTCAGCTAGATATACTCTAGAGAGAATGGAGTTTGTCTCCCCTTCAGGCCCTTCATTAGTTGTTGAGTTGTTTGAACAAGAATTTGTAGCTTTCTTTAAAAGTGATAGAACAGAATGTAGTGTCTCAACCTTTTCCGTCTTGGTTCTTGTACACCGATGCTTCCAGAATTCAACCTCCCACTCCCTATCCCAGGCACGCTTTCGCCTTCCAGTTGATGTTGCATATATCTTCTTGGTCAAGTTTTCACGTGTCTTCCCTTTCTGTAGCAAAGATTTCTTCAAAGTTCTATCAACCGGACTATGTTTATTAACCAGTTCATCTCTAGGTTTAACAATGGCTGCCCTGAAAGCTGTTAGAAGTTTCAGATCAAAGTCATTAACATTGTCATTGTGATTAGATGTTTTATCCAGAGCAGCCTCTCTTATTTCTTTCCTCAGTTGTTGAACAAGAGTGGATGATTCTTCTTTCTCTCCAACTCTACGCATGATCTTTTTCACTCTTGGACCAGAAGCATTCTCTTTTCTCCCTGTAGATCTATCCAAAACATTAGGTACATGGTCAACTTCCTGAACTATACTCATGATATCTAGAGATCTAGCTTTCATTGGTGGGGCATTTCCTAACATATTGTCATTGCTCTGTGCTACTTTTGTCAAACAACTTGTAGAATTGTCTAAACCCGAAGAATTTGCTAGGCGCCTTGATGACAATAATTGAGATTTTCCATCTGACTTAACTTTCTTTGGAGAATATTCACTCTTGATTTCCCTTTTCCTCATGCGATCTTTCAAGCAACCAGCATCTCTAAAAGAGAAATCCAAAGAAAAATGCAGATCATAGGAAGGTCTTACATTCTAAATAGAAACTATCAAAGTTAATGAGTGCCATACAAGAAGCAACTACTAAACTAGACGCACATGATATTTAAATTGTAATAAAATGACTACACAGAAAGAGAGAACCATACACAAGAGTTAAGAACTTAGCTAGCACAAATAAGCATAATTTTGTAAGCCATATATGAAGAAGAGCACATGCAACTGAGTCTTCTGAAAGTAGTACTACGAATAAACAAGAAAGTATTCTGATGACTTACCAAGCTATTGGTCTCATTCACATGGAAATTGGCATACAAACGAAAAATAAGAAAAAGTGATGATGATATTGCTAAAGTCGGAAAATAACACCAGTAATGAAATATGTACTTTAAAATGAAATAATGATTCCATCTGAATGCTTAGCATTTGTAATCTTTTCATTAGGAGAATAGGCAGTAGCCTCCAATACGCAGTAGTCAAGACCTAGCTGTTATATCTATAAAAAACGGTCTTGACCTCTGTGCTACAGTGTGGCACTTGTCGGCTTGTAGCATGGGAAGGTGATATTAATTGCCTGACTTTTTAGCAGCAAGATCTTGGCATGTGTTCTGTTTGGCTCTTCGCTTTCTTTGTGCTAGAGGGAACTGAAATTCTGCAGCCAATCGAGGGGAATTTGGTAGGCACAATCCAGTGTTTAAGAATTATAGAAAATCATTTTGTGTCCATATTTCATTGGCAAGGTTATTGGCACCCTATGTTGCATATGTACAGGCACGGGTACGACACAAAATTTGTAAAAGGTAGGGTACGGGGACACAACTTTATGAATATTTATATACACATATATTAATTAAAATTAATAGTTTATTTGAGATCAATATTTTTTTACGTGTTATGAGAATTAAAATTTCAATAACTTTTTTATGTTTCTTTTATTATGTGGATTATAAATTGTAAAAACGCTCGTTTTTTGAACTAGAAGCCCAAACAACCATTAAAATCATAGTTTGGAACCCAACAAGTTTCAACAAGTAGATGCGTAAGTGCAATGGATGTGTAGGATTTACGTCCAAGAAAAGTATGACACGTGTTCTAAATTAAAACATGTATTGTTTAATTGATACATGCCCGAATAAATGTATGCATATATGCAAGGAGGTCCAAGGAGCTTGGGTACAGGTACGGCTTTAAGATAGAAGTACGCAGGTAACATAATGGCTTAAGAGAGTTTTCCATCAGGTTCATAACCAGTTGTAAAAAAACTATTTCAAATATCATGTGAAGATTTGTGTTCCTTAAACGATATGATTTTGATAGGAAGAGTCTTAGACAATGATGCTGAATTCGATGATGGTTTTAGCGGTAAGGTCAACCATCAAGACATGTAGAGATGCAAAATAATGAAGGAAATTACAAACATATCAACATGGGTAACACAGAGCTCAATCAGAAAGAGTTTTACACAACCACCATAAAAAAGAAAGCATAAAGTGCATGTTTGGAAACCTTAAAGGTCCACGGATGCTTGATATTGTGGTGGGGACGTTCTAGTGAGCTTATAAAGTGGCAGATTTGATGTGTCTTCTACTTGCATCAGTAATGAAGAACCATCAACCACACATAGGTGTCACCTTGGTCTCTATAATTTTCAAATTTGATGGGGCTTGTAACATTGATAATTCGTGAATGGAAGTGGGGAAGCTTAGTAACAAAAACAAACTTCAGTTTAATATATGGAGAAAATGCTTTAGCAGAGAAGATCATGTTATAATACAAGAATAAAAATCAAATCACATCACTAGCAGAGTTAATGGCTAGATGGAGTTTCTCATCAATACAAATTTTGCAATAGGCTGGTTGTTATATCATAAATGTGATGGCTATCTTAAAAGGTGGGTAAAAGTTTCCACCACGATCAGCAGAAAAATATTGATGTGAACAAAACATGAGGGTGAACTAAGCATTTTGTGGCCAAAGTATATCATTCTACGTTGTTTTAATTATCTACTCATGGAGGGTCATTCTATTCAACAGATCGTATTGTACACAATGATAGGACTTTACTTAACAAAAAAAATACATTAAAAGAATATTTCTTAGCACCGAGTTTTCATTTTTTAAAAGTTCAACTTGG
>NC_033798.1:86034630-86039670 GCF_001876935.1 Asparagus officinalis
TGGTAAAGAGGTGCATTTAGATCACTTTTTTCCTTCCATTTTAAATTACCATGTAAGTTGTGTTCTGGTATATGTAAATTGTATATAAATGCACGTAGGCATACTATATGAATATGGATATAGTTACAAATAGTTCACAGGGTCATTATTCTTCTACATTCAAAGAATCTGTCCGCTGAAGTATCCCTGTGCATGCATATGAATGCTTTAAAACCAGAAACGCAGATGCTCCCCACAGATCAAAGTTCCTACAATTATACTACATTATATAGAAAATTTAAGAAATAAAGAGCAACTGAAGACTGAATAAATAGAGTCAACTCATTATTAAATCCTTACTTAAACTGCACGTTAGAACTGTCCTTAAGATGTTGGACCAGCCAAAAACAATCTTAACCTCAGATTTTGTATCATACTACAGTATATCAAATTATGCAGACACTCATATGAGTAACTAGAAGTGGTGCCACAAAGGGCATATAGTGCAGCTTAAAGCATCGAAAACATGGGAAAATATTATTTTAATTGGTACAGGAATTGCAACAGGAAAATCCTTACTTTACATGTGGTTGCATCTCCTCTGTCAGTTCTCCCACCAAATTATTGAATTCAACATGCTTTGGAGGCACATTGATCATGTCCTCTGTAGATTCTCCTGTCACATGTGGCTGCATCTTTTCTTTAGGATCTCCCACCAAATTACTTAATTGATGATGCCTTAGTGGTAGATCAGCCATATCTTTGCCACTGTTCAAAGTTGTCCTGTCTATTGAAAATAATTAACAAAAAAAGCAACTCAAGGACTGTATCCATTGTCTATACTCATCTTTATCATTTTGAGAAACTCATTAACTGGGTCTTTACAACCATAGGGAGGTGCCTCAGACAGCCAAAAGACACACATTGGTCATTTGTGTGGAACCATTTTATTGTCAGAGATTTACGCCAATAATTATCTAGAAAGGCACCACCTAAAGAAACTGTACAAAAATTTCTAAAGGCTGCCAGTTATCTGTTTGTGTGAGGAAAAGCAACAGCTATATTTATGTACAATTCTCATTTTATCTCTAATAACAAAAGCATACTCTTAGGACAGATATTGTTTATAAAAGATTTGGGGTCTGTTTGGTAGCCCCTGCTCTAAGATCCAAAAAAGACTCACTGTGATGTGAACGAGAAACTAGCCAGCTAGAGTTTGGGAGCACCATAAGGTCAATGACACCATGTTTGCGTGCACCAGGTCAGTTACTAACATGAAGTGGCTATATATCTACCCTGAGTTAAAGTTCTTTTATAGATATGGAGTCCCTGCCTACCAAACAGGCCCTAAGGGGCCTGATAAAGAAGAGTACAGACTGATATTCAGTGGTAAGACCATGAACTCAAAGCTATTCCTTTAATAGATCAAAATCTTTATGTGATAGAGTGCCTACCTGCTATGATTCTTTCTGAAAAAACCTTGCTACTGCTTCCAGGAACTTGATACTTTTCATCAACACCACTCAACTCGTCACCTAACCCTGGAAAAAAGTTAGATTAAGCTCACAAATAAAGAAATTTAACAAGTCAAAATGGACTTGTGTGTCTGAGACTCTGAAGGAAGTGATATGAGGATATAAATAGAAAAGCAAATGACTTGAAGACATAAGTTTCCATAGTCCACCGGATGATGTGGATACAGACAGATCAAGATGACAAGGGGTATCAGATTTGCTTCTAGAAATTTGACTCTTAGCTTCAGAAGTGTTATATAACAGACTAGTTGGAAGCACAGCCTCATCAAAAGCCAAAGGTTTGTGTGTTATTCCATCTACAGTATCAGTTTTCAACTCACCTGCTGTCCCTGCATAGCATGATTGGCATGATACAGCCTCTGCTGCTGATACTGTTAATGATGCTTGCACACGGTTATCTTCTTGACTTCTACATAACTCTGATGTTGTGTCTTCAATGGATGGAAGTTCTGGTATATCCAAAAGAAATTCAGAATTCTTATAATTTTCTGGAGGGCTGGCTTTGGAACCCTTCTCATTGCAGTAAATTAAGCTGTTATCTACAAGTTCAATGCAGCCACTAGTTTCTTTGTGCACGTCAAGTTTAGTGTTGCCAGAACTTGAATCAGAAAGAAATATTTCAACTTCATCTGTGTTATGAGCTTGCTCAACTTCTGAGAGAGTGGTCTTAATATGCTCTGGATTATGTTCTGGATTCTCTTGTCCTCCAACCATTGAGACCACAACAGCTGTCTCTCCGTCATCAGCAACAGACACTGATACCTTTGATGAAAAAGAAGGCTCACATGTCCATCCAGAGTCGGCGCTCAAAACACAATGGTCACCCAACTTTTGTGATGGAGCCTCATGAGATTTTTGTGGGGCTTCATCAGTTATGCACCTATCAGATCAAATTCCAAAGTGGGAAAAGAAATGAAGCCATGTTCTACACTGAAGCAATTATCCAAATGCAGCACTGGTCTAAGTGCAACTTGAGAAGAGTTCCGAGCTCAAACCCAATGAGGACAATAGAAAATCATACACCAAATTACCTTGGGCACAACCATGAAGTTTCAGATGTACCACATTCAGGATTAAATCCAACACAAAAAGCATGATACCTGCGACCATGCATGAATGCAGTTAATAAAGACAATCAGATGCTGATGCACGATCAAAAGGAGAGAGATGATTTCGAGTACTAAAATTGTAGAAATTATAAATATTCAACAAAAAAAAGGTCGGCACTTGATTTTTTTGTGTTTGTGGGTGGTGGTAGAAGTTGTTATCAATTGAGTGAAGAAAAAGCAGTTACACAATGGACACTAGTCAATATGTTCAGGAATCACAAATATAAGGGTGCAAGTTTTTGATATAGCAATTATCAGAAAACAGTGCACTTCATGAGGATGTCATCACATCCAGAACTGTCTTCACTGAAATCTCAAAATAAAATGCTTAGGAAAACAGCTCAGTTTCCCCTGTGATTGAGATATAAAATTACAGCTTATAAAGTAAGAAGTCAAAATCGAATGTGATAATACTACCGATTTTAGATGAGGGGGCTGCGTAGACCCATCAAGGAAGTTCCATGCAACACATGTGACTTGACTTATATTCTCTCTGTATATAATTTATGTAGCAAGATTGATTACGATTTGGTTCATAAACCAAACCATGATGCTTAAAGTAGAAAAGCGCTATAAAATATTATGTCATCACAGTACCCATTAAATTTGAAGAAAAAAAATTATAATGGCAGAATTAAGATTGGTGATGCTCTATGGATCCAAATTTTAAGACAATTAAGAGACAACATGTCAAAAAATGAGTACAGCTGAAATAAGAATATGAGTGGCATTATATTCAGTAAATAAAAAAGAAGTGTGTGACCACAAGAGTTAGAAATAGATTCTGTCAAGACTAAAATGATTAGAATGGTATTGGAATGATTTGAACATGTGTCTTGATGCCTATAGGAACTCCTATTGAAAGAACCTTCGGTAAGATTTTCAAGAAATTTTCTTATGGAGTGATAAGATCACATTTAATGGAATGACAAGGACCAGAGAGAAGTCCAATTGAAGATGGATGCAGGCAGATAAAAAGGAAGTGCAAATAAAACTGAGGATGGCCTTCAACAGAGCTAATGGAAGAAAAGAATTCATATAGTTAACCACAACATATTGGGATGAAGACTTTTTCTTTTACTGTTTTCATTTCATTTGTCAAGACTTTTTCCGAGACTAGGGGAGTTATGGAGATTCACATCATAGTAGCAACATGAACTTTAAACACAACCACAACAGATAGCTCTTTCTCGCAAACTGGTCATCGAGCTTGTTTGGTAGGAACCTGTGTCGAACATAGCAACCTTAGGAAGAAATTATAGCAATAACACCATGAATGGAAGAATCAGATTGACATCCTATATATGGTAATCCCACCATGGCATCAAAAATGATAGAATAATGCCGGCACGGAATGCACATGTAAAGGTCAAACCTAATCTCCTCAAATTAATAAAAGACGAGCAAAGAATGTTTTCATATGGTGCCACATATATCTTACTTTGCAGGTTGCCAAATTGCAATATCATGTAGCAAGATCAAACAACACAACCGCAGACTTCTACGTACCAAATATCACATGAATCACAAGCAATTGATGTATCAAAAGTTAAATCGTCCTCAGCTACTGACAAACCATTTCGTATCTTGCACCCGTCACCATCTAAACATATAACTGCCTGCAAAAGAATGGTAAAGAATGGTTAAATTAAATATCAGATGTTGCACAATTAGAAAATAGAAACAGAAGCATCCTAATGAAATGACTACAGATGTCATTACATCTTCATCAATATAGTATGATGGGAAGGACAGGGTGTTGTTTTTCCCTTGAATACACCAATCATCATCTCTGCATCAAAAGATGAATAGATTATTGATGAGAATCAGAAAGGCATAGTGCTAAATGCACTGCAAGAGGGAAATTGAACAGACGAGGAAAATGATGAAAGGCGATGTTGCAAACCCACCCCCCACCCCCACCCACTTCAAATAACAAAATTTTGAAATAAAGTAATAAACAAATATACAAAGTAAAGTAAAGGCAAAGGTATATACATCAACTATCAGTTTGCCTGCACAAAAGAAGGATGAAAGGAAGTGTTAAGCCCACCCCCGAAAAAAGTAAAAATAAATAAATAATAAAATCATAAACTATGCACAAAGCTGCAAGGTCGAACTTGATCAAAATGGTATGTAAGCCAGATAATTCCAAAATGACAGAAGTTATCCATCACCCAATCTATACTACTTATAAAAGAGAAAATCATTGTCAAAACTTTTGAATGTCTATTTTGCTCATTTCAATTTTCTTAATGGCTATCCTATCCTAATTCTAATTAGCCAATTCCCAAATTTAATAATTTAATTAATTAACTTTTGAATGGCTATTTATTTCGGTTTCTCTCTCTCCCCTCTTCTACTGTTCCGATTTCCATCTCTCTCTCTCTCTGAGATAAATTTTGCCGACTCTCTCT
>NC_033798.1:86039680-86058282 GCF_001876935.1 Asparagus officinalis
TCTTCAGCTTCTTCACTCCCAAAAGAGAAGAACATTCCCTTTGGATCTTTACATTAATAGCATAAATGGGTTTTCTCTCCTTATCCCTCTTCTCGCATCTCTCAGTAAAACCCTAAATCCATCTTCTCATGTCTCCGATTTTTCTCTCATGGCACTAATCGACTCCTCAATTTGTAACTCCTTGTAACTCCACCCATCAATTACCTCTCCTCTCTCATAACCCAACCTCCTTGATCTATCTCATCCCATCCCATTACATGATCAATAAATTGTCACTAATTGCAATGCCTACTCAAATTTCCTCCTTTCTCAACTCCAATTTGAATGAAAATATTAAATTCACAGAGCCTCTTGCTTATACAAATTGCTAATTTTTTGGATTATAATGAAGAAAATATAATCTAATTCCTTGATGGTAAATATTGATTTTTTGTAAATTGTAATTGTAATAATTGTAACTGTAATTATAATTATAGTTTCTTATTCTTCATTTCTTATTATTATTATGTAGTTTGTCGATTATCAATTGCAATTTGCTCTCTGTTGGTAATATTTTTTGTTAATTTTCCTTTTTGTTGGTAATATTTTTATTTTGTTAATTTTTCTTTTTATTTTTTATGATGTAGTTGTTGGAGGGATTTGCTGTTGGTGGCAGAACTCATCTATCAAGGTAACTATTTCATCATATTTTATTATTTTCCATTAATCAACTTATGCTTTATTTTACTGGAAAATAGCCTTTTAATATCATTTCACCTAAATTTCTAAATTTTTAAAGAGTTTAGCATTGTAAATTTCTAGAGGTTGATAATATAAATTAAAATGAATGGTTTTGCAGTCTGATATACAGGACTGTTGATTTATTTTGTCAGTTTGGGTACTCTATCAATTTACATACTATGACTTGCTTGTTAGAGATAAGAATTTAAAAACAGATAGAGAGTGCATGCTTCTAAATCAGCTCTTGGACATAAATATAAATGTAAAAGCCCTCATCCTTCATGGTTTCTTTTCTTTCTTTTTCCTTTTATGCCAACATGTGTTTGTGTTCACAATAGCAGTGTTTTATTCTACCTAACCAACATAATAAAGTTCCACACCAACCATTTAACAAGTTTTATAAATTTTTATTACTCATGTCCTTCGAAATTCACCAGTTCTCCTCATTTCGAATTATATCTGACAACTATAAGATGATTATTACTCATGTCCTTCGAAATTCACCAGTTCTCCTCATTTCGAATTATATCTGACAACTATAAGATGATTTTTAGTATGATTTGTCGAAATTCACCAGTTCTCCTCATTTCGAATTATATCTGACAACTATAAGATGATTTTTAGTATGATTTGTGCCATGAAATTTAGTGAAGTTGCACCTTATAGTAATGAGGACGACCTTAATATATAACACGGTCATTATTTCAAACTATATCTATTATTTTATTGGATATGGATATAACTGGTAGGTTGGCATATAATTTTCGAAAGTTTTTAACACGTCTTCTCAATCTGAAGTTGTATTCAGGTGTTAAACTACTGGATAGGAAGTTGTGATGACATGGTGTTCACGATGTTGGGATGACAAAAGTTTGTGCAGGTTGGGTTATGTATCAGCTTTAATGGATTGTGGTTCTCGGACATAGCGTCAGGTTCTTTAGGCAAATGTATATTTAGAATTAAAAAAAAGAATCCTCCAAAATTCAAAGAAATATGTTCAAATAAATGGACAAATATAAATAATACATATTGGAGACTTGTTAACACAGTAGCTCAGATTTATTCTTTTAGAGGAAAAAACCTTAGCTTTGTTTACTTTACATAAAAGAGATATAAACAATGATTGACAATGATCCTTATTTCAGGTTTCGAGTGTGGATGAAGTGTAGGAAGCTTTTATATGCCGGGAGGCTCCAACTTCTTAAAAGTGTTATTATAGGCATTCAAATATTTCGGACTAGCAATTATATTTTGCCAAAAAAAAATACTGAGCAACATAGATGATTTATACGAGAGCTGTCTATGGGAGAAAACTAAGCAATCTATAAACATTTCTCTACTTTTCTAGAATATTGTTTGTTAACAAAAGAGAGATTGTGGTTTAGAAATGTATCCTATGAGGACCTCGAATGTTGTCATTGCTATCAATTTTATTTAGCTCATTCACCTAAAAATGGTTTTTTATGCATCAAATGGATCCATAATACTTACTTAAAAAATGCAACTCTTTTGCAGGATCAAGCTAACCAAGGGGACTCTTGGATGTGGAAGCAAATATTAAATGTTAAAGATTATGCTACTGGATATTTTGGTGGTGCAAATGGCTTGATTTCAACTATTCATGCTAACTATGATGGGAATAATATTAATCTATGATTTATATTGTAAATTATCATTTATATTTTCACCTGTTCAGTAGAGTAATACTATAGGAAATTCCGGTCTATACCTAAGCACTTCTTCATATTATGTCACGTTTTTCATTCTAAGCTCCTTACCTATGATCAATTATGTTATATGGCGATTTTCTCTTCAAACCAACTTGTGCTTAGTGTGCAGGGTCTTGAAGAGAATCACAATCACCTATTTTTTAGTGTGTTTATTCAATACAAGTTTGGAATGAGATTATGAATTGTAATGTTCGAGTGGAAGCCTCGCTATTAAAATTATCTTGTTGACAGGTTTCTTGCATAATAAGAGGGAACATATTCAAACAATAGTTGAAGAGGATGAGTTTTTAAGCTACCACATATACACTCTAGCAAAAAAAAATTACGTATATTTGTTCAGAGATCTACGGAGCATAATGTCATTGTCAATGATATTAACGCTTTAGTTTTAATAGTAAATTGGACGAGGAATGTAAGAGCTGGAATGAAGAATCATAATCTTGTCTTTTGGATGCTTTTGTAATTTGATGCTTTTGTAACTTAGGTCCTTATGCTGAGTTTGTGATGTACCCCAAATGTTCAATGGTGAACGAAATAAAGCTTTTCCATTTACCAAAAATAAAATAAAATATATAAACAATGATCTCATGTCAGGTATATTTTGCACACATCAAGACTCAATATATACACTCAAATTGTAGTTAGCATCTGATCTCCTAAAGTTTCAGCCATTTTAATATCAAACTTGTAAAGCTTTATGCTTTATGCGTACAGTTTTTTGGTCAATTTTATCTAGAATGATTTATTATGTTCTCATGCAATTTTTATTTAACGTGTTCAAATAAAAATTCATTTAACGTAGTTGTTCCTATACTAATCAATCTATTTAATAAATAACTGTAAGGTTGTTGAGTGAAAAATATTAGTTGCCCTTCAAATAATTCAACTCTTATAATTTCTTAATATGCATCACGTGCATCGCACGTATTGCATACTAGTGTACTTAAAATAAGACAAGCAGCAAATAGAAATGCAATATAGGCTATGATGACAAAACTCGGCTATAAATAAAATGGCATACAATTTTTTCAAAGGATGCTCTTCAAGGCTGCAACATTAGGAGCTAACTCCACAGAAAGTCAGTGAGTATTTGAAAGCTCAAAGTTAAATCAAGATGCAGTAAAGGACAGAATGTAGTATCTCCTACCTGGAAAGTGAATAATCCTCAGCTTTGATGTTTCCGATTGTATCATACACCTTCAATTAGTTAATTAAAGAAATAAGTAATCCTGCAGATCTAAAATTCTAGAACTTTATCATTCAGATCAATAAGATTCAAAAAGAAATTGTAAGAAATTTACGGTGGCACTCTTACAAACTTTTCCATAGGAAAGAGGTTTCCTGGGAATAGACTTGTGTAGTGTTGACCAAAAATTGGGTTAGATGAATATTAACTTACTGGAAGGCAGGTTATCATCTGAAACTCGTTCTTGCACATTGGACAGAGACTTGTGATGGTAGCCCAGTTGTCAATGCACGCAAAACAAAACCTGACATTCAGTAAATGTATTTATAAGTGCAAGAACTTAGAACATTCATCTTAAAAAAAACGTCTATAGATTGTCAGGAACCAATATACAGTGCAAGAGATTTCGGGTCTGTTGTAGATGGAGAAAAGTGGTAAAGAGAAATGAAATCATGCAAAACATACTAGAACAAGTCATGTTTGAAAGCAACAAAACAAAGGCCTGAGAAAAAGAGGGCATGATGTGAGCACATGCCGCAGAGAAAAAAAGGGCATGAAGTGAGCATATGCAAGGAAAAAAAAAAAGAGGGCATGACATGAGCACAGGCCAAAAACAAGGGCAAGGATCCGACAAACAAAGAAATTGCTCACTGAGAAGAATAGTTTTAAAGCTAGAAACCTAGGAAATGCGAAGCTTATGTATGTTAATCATTGAGAGGATTTAAACAAGGAAAAGTATCCGTCAGAAAGTTATTAGGATAATGTGCGGGGAAGTATTTGAAGCTGAGACAGACAGAGGAACCTGCATGCCCAGGACCTACCAGTGATTGCAACAGTCTAGAACCCCTCTGTCTATGACAATATCTGTACATATTCCACATGTCCCATTATCAACTGCAGTGTCGTCCTGCATTGGTTAATGAAGCTGCTACATCAAAAACAAAGAACAGAGCAAACAAAGTTGCAAAAGGATTGGAAACTTATATATTAGCTCTAATTTGTGGTATTCATGTTCTATATATGACATGCTTACCGATAAGTCAAATGATAAACGTGAAACTGAAATGAAACTTGCACTTGCACATGCCAATTAATTGTGTTAACGTGCTGATGCTCGTACATAAGGTCTATTGGAAAGGAATGATTTGATTGCATAGTTTGCAGTGTTAGGGAATGACACAGAGGAACTTTACATATGGAAGAAAGGGCTACACTTGATAATAATTTCTTCCTTTACATATTTGGGGTCATTTTTTAACAAATTTGAGTCATTTGAGAAGATGGTGTAAAGCAGGCATCAATAATCTTCACAATGAGACA
Source organism: Asparagus officinalis (assembly GCF_001876935.1). NCBI lineage: Eukaryota > Viridiplantae > Streptophyta > Magnoliopsida > Asparagales > Asparagaceae > Asparagus > Asparagus officinalis. The sequence goes on from NC_033798.1 coordinate 86,044,637, forward strand.
TGCCACCTTATGCTGAAGGTATAGCAAACATACTTAAAGATTAACAAAACCTACAGCTGCATATGAATCTAGAACCCTGCAGCCATCTAAATATGTCATGTGTGTATGTTCATAAATATTTTAATGTACAGATCAGAAGGGTATGTAATCATACAGAAGGCATGTGGCAACAATTTGCTGTCTTTTGAAGTCTGTTAATACTTAATTTATTTCTATGCAAAATTTGCAGTATATTCTACTAATCAAACTCCAGGGAGTAGTGAACTGTCCATCTTATGACTTCATAAAAAAGAGACCATCAAAGCCGAGGATAACTCAGCCAATAACCCGTCGCATGCTTTACAAAAATAGGTGCCATTTTAAGATGTATGTAAGATTGCAACTCAATGAGTAAAAAATATTTATGTTTGTATTATGATCGTTGATTATATGGTATTGTATTACAAGATTAAGCTAAAGATAAATGTATGCTGAGACTACGTAGAGTATTAATGTTCGTAGATAATAAAGCCTGCTTTGTCCTAGAAATAAGCCAATGTTTGGAAACTTTTGGAAGCCCTGCACATTTTCTAGATGTTTGGAAGCTCGGTCTTACTTCAAGCCGTTCGTCAGAATTCTGTGTCACTAATTAGCTATAACAAAGGATATTCACCTCCCGCAATCCCACCACCAGAAAGCAATATCATCCGCATATATGCAGATTATGGTCCCATATTTCTTAGCTTTTGACTGATGGGGGAAACTTAATATTTGAAGCGTAACATGCACGCCAATGTTTTCCTCATCAGGAAGCATCACCTTCAGAGCCATTTAGGAAGCGCGCACATCAGCATTAACTAGTATTTCAACAATAGTACCCGAACCATTTCACGGTTTTTGACGATAAAATAAGCATCATTGCTACTTAGGCTAGAAAATTCTTGAACAAGGCTTTCATTTGTAATAATGATGGTGAAATCGATGAGAAGCAAGCAAACCTCATAAAACCCAAAATTTTAGCAATTCGTGCTATAGCTACCGAATAAAAAAAATTATGCTTTAAATAGGATTGATGTCTGTAGTTTTGGTTCTCTATCGAACATGATAATTGTTTCCGTACAGAAAACTTACTTAATAGGGGCAGAACTTAAATAAAAGCAGGACCATTGCCAATTTGCTTGAATCCCTAACCACTTAGCCATAAAGAAAGAATCCTCATTTAGCTCAGAAAAACTTGTATTTATCTCAGATGACGTTGAAAATTTGGATAAATTCATAATACCTCTACGTTTATCTATTAAAAGGCAACTTTTGGAGACAATTAGGGTTCTTGATTAGATAAGGGATTTTCGGAATTAGGTTTTCGAAGAAGGATCGAGGATTTCGATTTTGGTTGATCGGCGTCAAATTACTTAGAAAAATAAAGGAACGGAGATCGTGATAACTCTATGATGATGAAAATACAAGCAAAATATATAGCATTTACCGGCGACCGCTGGTCGGTACCCATTACCGGCGACCACTGGTCGGTTTCCATTGCCGGTGATCACTGACGAAGTCGCCGGTTTATTTGGATCCTGGTTCCGGCTAAATATATGTGACTGAACCCACTTACATTGAGGTGAAAAGGTCGGAAGTGAAGCTAACAAAAGAAAACTCCGGTAGTATTTTGGTTGCAGTATACTTTTGGTAATTACGGTCTGGAAACTGTAATTCTGAAATGAATAAATTTTCAAAACAGCCCTCAAACTAGTTTTTAATTTTCAAAACCGACCCTTTTTTTTTAATCAAAATCGACCCACTTTTTGCCACGTCAGCTTAATCTCATTTCCTAATTAGTCGGGGTTGCCAACCTCGACTATTTAGGACATAAAACATCGGGTTTAAGGTTTCTAATTGGGGTTTAACAACCTCCTAAAAAGTCGGGGTTGCCAACCCCGACTGTTTAGGAATGAGATTAAGCTAACGCGGCAAAAAGTGGGTCGATTTTGGTAAAAAAAAGATCGGTTTTGAAAATTAAAAACTGGTTTGAGGCTGTTTTGAAAATTTATTCATTCTGAAATAGATTTTGATAAAACGGATTAATTACAGTCTGGTACCCCAAGTTATGGTGTAATTACATGAGTAATCATCGGCCTATCTACACCAATTAATCCTGAGATTATTAGATGTAACTATAAAGGTGACCCCCAGAGCCCAGATGACTAGCAGCTCCTAAGATTAAATATATGTAACTACAATACATAGTTTCATGATTACTCATGTAGATACGTAAATCATAAAGTCACTCATGTGTAATTACACCATATCTCAATTTACTGAATTGTAAATAATCCATCATGAAAATAAAATTATACGTATACTATAAAGTCACTTTTGTGTAATTACACCGTATCTCAATTTACTGAATTGTAAATAATCCATCATGAAAATAAATTTGGGAAATTTTTTTTGCCTCCGCCATTGGGAATGCCAAAACTTGTGTGATATCCTAAAATGACAAGCCGAAGGTGGAAATTTTATTATGCTCTTTTCTCGTGATCTTATACTTATCAATTTCACCCTTTTCTTTTGCCTCCTTTCTTCCTCTACTCTTCTCAAAGCTTCATGCAAAGAGCATCAATATGTCATAGACTAGGCAATAAAAAATTAAAAAAAATAAAGTATTAAAACAAAATTTATAGGGTAGAGAAAGATATGAAGATAGTAATATTTGGAGAAAGCATCCAGTAAACCTGATCCATGCCATAAAATATGCACCAAAAAATCGTCACCCACTTTATTCATGCACAAATCTCATAATCTAATAATCTAATGTTTGATAGACATTTATTTGACATTTAATGTCGGAAAAATTTGTAAAATAGACTATTTTTATGAAATATATAGCGAAATAGACCACTTTGAAAAATAATTAGCAAAATAGACCTCTTTTAAAAAAAAGAGGTCTATTTTGAAAAACAAGGCTCAGAAAACATACGGGACTACTAGTCCCGTATGTTTAGAGCCAACTAATCACAGATTAGTGACTCAGAAAACATACGGGACTAGTAGTCCCGTATATTTTCTGAGTAGAAATTTTTACTAATCCGTGATTAAAACATACGGGACTACTAGTCCTGTATGTTTTCTGAGCGGTTTTGCAAAATAGACCTCTTTTTTGCCTGTTGGCCAAAAAGAGGTCTATTTTGCTAATTATTTTTCAAAGTGGTCTATTTCGCTATATATTTCATAAAAACGGTCTATTTTGCAATTTTTCCCTTTAATGTCATGAACCTTGGTCTACTTGATATTTCCTTAAATAATTCATTAATAATTGTAGAAAGTAGTGGGAAAAAAGAATCCAATAATTGACAAACAATTCATTCATGTGACTATTCGGTCCTATTTGAACCAATAGCTCATTTAACGGTAAACAAATACTTTTTAGTATTTGTTTTTAGTATTTGGTTGATAAATAAATAAAATTTAATCCAATGTATATTCAGCTCGTTTGATTATCAAATATTTGTTGAGCATTTTCTCTCCTGTAATTTGTACTATTATAAGCATAATATTATGTTTTTTTAAGTATCTATATTTTTATTTGAGTTTTATACTAATTTAGACAAACTCAAATAGCTCTATATCAAATTTCAAACAAAATTTATTTAACCATATAGAAACATCTTTTTTATTAACAAGTTTAACATTCACAAACTATGAATTATAAATCAAATAAAAAGATGGCAATGTTTTGATCAATATTTGTGAATATTTGAAAAGTATTTGGATTCAAAGAAATTCATAGAATGATTTTTATTTAAATGTTTAATTGAATATAAATGTAAACATCTTTCTATTCTATTCGATTCATTTCTAGCTCTAAAAAGAGGTAATTAGTCAATAAAAAAATAGTTTTGTAGGCTGTCTAAAAATCACTACAGATAGTTTATCCCCATCAAACACCGATGATGGAAGTTACAATCTGACGACTTTTAGAATGTTATAATTTGAAGACTTTCACGTAGATCAATGAATGTTACAATCTGACGACCTTCACAATAACTGATGAAAACTCTAATCAACAACCTTCACAATCAACATTGGGAGTTACAATTTGACGACTCTCGCATATCAAAGAGCTAAAACAAAGATTACAAAATAACGATCTTTGCAATGCTTTGACAGAAAGAGACTACAAATTGACGGTCTCTTCAAATCAAGATGCGGAAGTCCTTCCCGCGTACCAGCATCAAGACGCACCGCGTTCACAGCCATTGACGCAGTGCAAACGCAACTCACATTAAGCTCCAAACGCTGCAAACGCAGCTCAGATCCAGCTGCCAAAGCAGCTCAAGTTCGGCCTCAAACGCAGCCTCCAAAAGCTTCTAACGCAGCTTCCATCCGCTGCCAAACGTAGCTCCTAAATGCTGCCAACGCAGCTTCTAACAAGTTGCCAACGCAGCTTCCAGACGCTGCAAATGAGCTTCCATCCGCTGTCAAACGCAGCTCTTAAATGCTGCCAACACAGCTTCTAACAAGCTGCCAACGCAGCTTCCAGACGCTGCAAATGAGCTTCCAGACGCTTCGTCCGAGCTTCCGGATGCTGCATTCAAGCTTTTTAGGCACTGTGTTTAGATGCAGAATTCACGTCAGAATGCGGATTTTGCGTTTGACTCGTTCAAACACGAGCTGAACGGTTTCAAAACCGTTTCCCACGATCTGAGGGGTTCGCAACTCCACTCAGGAGTGATTTAAGGGGGGGGGTTACATCTCATTACCCCACTTAGGAGCGAATTAAGGGGCGGTTACACCCATTAATCCCCTATAAATAACTAAGAAATCGGCTTAGTTCGGGACTTTTAGGGCTCTGATCCTTCTCCTTGGCAGCAAAGAAGAGATCATTGACTTGTCTAACCAATTACGGTTAAGATCAATCAACTCATCAAGAGTTCTAAAACTTGCTTTGCAAGTTCTCCACAGCGTCAAATCGTAAGGAGAAGATACCGTTCCAGTGAATCAAGACGTTTGGATCGTCAACGGAGAGCAAACTCGACGCGAGCATTCGAGGGAGGCACTCCATCGCCACCGTGAAGAACCCAGAATTAAATAAAGGGAAGAATGCAGATCATTCTCCTCTCTTTTGTAATCGGAATTCAAATTGTAATTAAGATCGAAAGAATACAAATCAAAGTTCTTCCATTTCTTTTACTACGAATTTTCCTCAAACAGGTTTGTAAGAAGATGGTCCATAAACCTTAGCTTACAAATAGTTTTACAAAATAGTTCATAGAAATTAAATAAAAGTTTTTTTTTATTTCTCATAGCTTAATATGGCTACGACTATTATTTGTTGGAATGAATTTGATAACTTATTTCCATTTATCATTCTTGCAACACAAGCTTTTTAGGAGTTGGAATGCCGGTTCTCTAGAAATGCTCTCTCATCCATTATATAAGAATGATCATTCCCATTTAAGTGGGGATTTAAAAAAAACATACCTTTGAATTAAGTTTAATCTCGTTTCATTTTGTAGCTGCACATAAAATATGAAAATGAGATTGAACATTCTGTTTCTTGCCCCTTTCCGTTCTCATTTCACTTGATTTTTGTGTACTAAATAAGGTTAGGGGCAAATGTTAGGGGCAAATGAGAGGAAACTTTTTTTCTTTCCCGGAAGATACACGATAACTAAGGGGCTGTTTGGTTATTTCCTAAAAACCCAAAAAATAGAAATGCAAATCATGAAAACTCAAAAAGTACAATTTTACACATTTTCATCCCTAAAACTCACCCACAACATCTAATAAAATATTATATTTATCCAACAACTCATCCATCACATCTAATAAAATATTTTTTTCATCCAACAACTCATCCATAACATCCATCATATCTAATAAAATATTATTTTCATCCACAACATCACTCAACTCATCTCATCTCATATTTAAAAATTACTCACATCATCCAATAAGATTGTGACAACTCATCTCATCAAAATTTCATTTCTTTGTTTTCCTCCTAAAAAACTAGGAAAACAATTTCCTTAAGTGTGGGTCATATCATCCAATAATATAATAACAACTCATCTCATCTCATATATTTTCTTATTTTTAGGGGCTGTTTGGTTCGTTTCCTTGATATAGAGAAATGCAATTCCATGTAAAGAAACACAAGTTTTGAGTTTTCTAAAATTTTCCAAGAAATAGATTGTTTTGCTTTGGTTCGCGCATAAAAAATGGTGGGAAACCAATGTATTTGTTTTCCTTGTGTTTGGTTCGCATAGAAAAAAAAAGAAAACTTTTGTAAACAAAGCAGAGAAGAAAAAAAATCTGACGTGGCAGAGTTTTCATCAATTTCACTTGGTTGGGGAAGGAAATCGGAGAGGGAAAAAAAATCTTAATTGTCAGCTATTTCAGCAGAGTTTTCCCTCTTCCATCCGAGCGAACCAAAGCAGCACAAAGAAATGGACGGAAACAAAAAAACTGACGTGGATGACTAAAAATCTGACGTGGAAGGGTTTTCTGAGTTTTCTACCCCTTATAATAGCGAACCAAACAGCTCCTTAAGAAATAACCAAGCAAAAGAAAACAACCTATTACAAGAAATATGTTTCTTATAATTTATTTCATTATTTTTTCGCCAACCAAACAACATCAAAACAAGTTTTCTTAAAAAATCACTCACATCATCCTATAATAAGGTGACAACTCATCTTTATTTCTTTGATTTCCTTCTTTTTTTAGCAAACCAAAAACTCCCAAAACAATTCTTTGATTTAATAGTTTTCCATTTCTTTGATTTTCAATTTTTTTAGGCAAACAAACAGGCCCTAAAAGGAAATGTAAAACTAACATCAAAGGGCAGGATTTACTTAGGAGGCTAATTTAATAAATACCCACACATAGTTAAAGCCCTAATCCAATCATGGTTTAAGAACTTGGATGAATTTTGCAACGAAGTTACTAATTTTAAACTATCTCAAGTGCTTTGGTTTGGGGGACCTAATAGCAATTTCAATGAGTTTGGAGACTAATTCAAAATATGAAGATATCGTTTAACTCAAACGAAAATCAAAATCCGCATGCAAACGCGGGTCTATTACTTATCAGGTGTGGATCGTATTCACGTCTAGGGGTGGAAGTGAACCAAATATTTAATAAACAATTCGATTAATATTCGTCCAGATATCTAGTCATATTCGATCCGACAGTTCATTTAATACTAAATAAATATTTTTTAGTATTCGACTTATAAACAAATAGAATGAGTATTAACTATTTGATAACTTTTTATATGTTAATCCTATTAATTAAACTTGTTGCAAATATTAGCCATCAATCCTATTAATTAAACTTTTATTACAACTTCTACCCATATCTAAATGGGCATAGAGGGGCTAGGGTTTCACGATCACTGAGTTTCCACTTTCCGCTTCCTCCCACCCTCCGACGCCGTCCTCCCTCCCCGCGACGACGCCTCCTCCTTCCCCGCGACGACTCTCTCTTCCCTCTCCGAGGACCTGCGCTCCTCTCTCTCCGACGCCCTCCTCCCTCCCTGCCGACGCTGTCCTCCCTCGCCGCGACGACGCCCTCTTCCCTCGCTGACGACCTGCGCTCCTCCCCGTGACGACGCCCTCGTCCCTCCCCGCGACGACGTCCTCATCCCTCCCCTCGACGACGCCCACTTCTCTCGATCTCTGCAGATCTTGGAGATTTCGTGCCGTGATTCTTTGCTTTTTCTCACTGGAAGGGTAAAAAAAACCCTTTTGTTTACTGATTATATTTATTTTTTATGATTTTCGAATTATTAGCGAATACATATCAAATATTTGACGAATAATTCGAAATCAAAGTTGCAGAGTAATGCTAATCGAATATTTGACGAATAATTGGAAATCAAAGTTGCAGAGTAACGCTAATCGAATATTCGTGAATTTTTTCAAACATCAATATAAATAAACAAAGCCAATTCGAATTTGTATTACTATTCTAATTCGAATTCGAACACGAATAGCATCATATAAACCGAACTCGAATTTGAACATTGCACTATTCGTTCAAATTCGATTCGATTCCACCCCTATTCACGTCTCACTTCTTCGTCGAGTAGAATTGTGGATCTGGGTGGATGTACCTTTATCTGTTTTCACGAGAAAGGATGAATCCGATCCAAATCAAATATCAGGTACATCACGAGAATCACAACCCTAAAAAATCCCAAAGCCCAAATCGATTTGATCAGTTCGCTCCGCCCAAATCAGCGTTTCTAGTTTCTACGAACAACAGTCAATCGCTTCCTTTCGCTCTAATCCAGCTCCCCTTGATCTCTCTCAAGCGCCATGGTGTCGAAAACAGAAGGAATCGCTCTCTTGTCCATGTACAACGACGAGGAGGAGGAAGAAGAAGAAGAAGAAGAACAGGAACACCAGCAACATCTCCACCAACATCAACAGAAAGAGGACGGCTCCGCCGCCGGAGTTCGAACCGATCAAGAAACCGAGAAGACGGTGCACGATAGCGCTTCTGAGCCTCATACAGGCTACTTCCCCACAAAATCCCCTCAAAATCTCAGTTCTCCATCGCCCGAGATCAAATCCCTTAGGAGCCCCACTCCACCGCCGTGGCCGAAATCTCAGCGCTCGACGCCGATGCATCACGCTCCGTCGCCCTCGCCCACACCTCCTCCTGAGGCTGTTAACAGGCAGAAGAGGAGAAGTGGAGCCCTAGGGATTGTGGACTACGAGCACGATGAAGCGGCAATGTCACCAGAATCTGAGGTAATTTCAACTTGTTATTGGTTTGGTGTTTGGAATTTTTTGTTGGTTTGATTGCTTGTGCATTTTGCAGGAGGGGGAGATAATAATGAGCACGGGCGGAGTGGTGGTTGGAATGGATACTCAGACTCCTGATGGTAACTGTTCTTTCTGATAATGTATTTGGTTATAAAACTAATCGATTTTGATGTAAGCTGGTTCATATCATTGATTTTATATTTGATCTAGATGAGCTTCTATAATCTTCACTTTGCCTGCATCTAGATTAAACAAGCAGGAAAGGCAACATATTGTTCTTGCTTGGCTTTGACCTGTTAAAACTAACAAGCACAATTATTAGAAAATGAAGGTCACCTAGGGGAATCTAAATAAAATTTGTTCTGTTTTAGGAGGAGTAATGTCTGGGATACTAAATATAACGACATACATGTCACTCGTATCTCAATTGTTCTGTTTTAGGAGGAGTAAAGCCTGGGATACTATGAGGGTGTTTGGGAGGGGCTTATTTTTAGAAGTTTTTAAGCTATGTTAACTTTTGGCAGCTTTTGGCTTTAATGATAAGAGTTGTATAAAATTTGTTTGGGTAGAATAGTAATTTGTTTGGTAACACTTAACTTATTGAGGTGAGTTTATAAGCTAGTTTTTCAAAAACTAGGAGAGTGTTTGGGAAGGCTTATTTTTTGAAACTTATAAGTTATGTTAGCTTTTAGTGGCTTTTGGCTTTTATAATAAAAATATTATAAAAATTGCTTGGATGGTATAGTAATCTGTTTGGTCAAACCTAGCTTATTTAGGTGAGCTTATAAGTTGGTTTTTCAAAAGCTGAGGTATACTAGCTTTTTAAAATGTGACTTATAATCTAAGTTATTTTGTATTTTACCAAACATGTAAAAATAAAAATGCTAGCTTAAAAGCTAGTTTGACCAAAAAATAAGCCGTCCCAAACACCCTGTAGGCATACCATAAAATAGTGCTTATAAGCTAACTTATTTGATATTTTACCAAACATGTAGATATGAGAAAGCTAACTTATAAGCTAGTTTAACCAAAAAATAAGCCCCCTAATCGACCTCTATGTGGCATGTGCAATTTGCATAGTCGGAAAAGAAAGTCCAAACTTGGTTTCATTCTATCCTCATTTGAAACATTTCCTTTCAAATTCATGCAGCAAGTGAACTTTAATTAGGGAAAATTTTAAACCCTTGAGTATCTTTCCAGCCCCTTCGACTAAAAATGTATACCAATTAACTAGATTCATTCAAGTTTACAAATAGATTCTATAATACTGCAGAAATAAAATTATCTGAGAATTAGAAAAGTTAAGACTGAATAACATGTATACATGCATAAATGAAGGAACAAGGTCTCAGATGAAACATATGGGTTTTGGCCATCTCGGATAGGCTTCCATAGGACATGTTTTGGTTTAAATATTTCGAAGAGACAGCCTATAAAAAATTGCATTGGTTAAATACAGGTCAGTTGCAGTTCAAATTTAGATAACTTCTGAAATTCTATAGAATGAGGACAATGGGGAAATAAACTCGGCTCTTGTTCCTTCATCCTCCTGGTTGCCTCTCTTTGCTTCACCTTTCGTTTAATTTTGGTTCCATTTAGTTTAAACCTTTAACCGGTTAATTGTTTGATTGCGTAACTTGATTTTCATTGTTTCAACCACCAAATTATTGAAGTAACTAGTCAAGTAGCAGAATTTTTAGATTTGGCTTATTGCATATTATTAAGTAGATACCAATAATGCTCAAAAGTACTTAAACCACAATATCAGTTGGCAACTGCTATCTTTAGTATGCATACATAAATATGCTAGACATTCATATCGAAAAGTGATTCCCAAGGAAAAACATATAGAAGCTAGCCAAACCACTCAAAAACCTATTTGCAAACTGAATCAGAGTTGTTGAACCTTGGTGTAAGCATATGCACTATTGAACTAAGTTTCTGTTTTCCAGGGGATTATGGGTGAAAAAAGTTGTATAGTGGATTATCTAGATAAATCAATGGCTTGTTGTTAAAAATCTTCAGCAATTCAAATAAGGTGGCCTGCACAGTTTCTTGTGTGGAAAAGTTTACTTGTCAGATGAAGTGCATTGGATAAGGGGCTACGATTCTGTCTGCTTTCTCGCTTTGTAAATTTGTTATGTTTATATGTTAGAAATTTCTGTGGTCATAATAGGTAACCAGTGGTTCTCTGGATGCAGCCCTCTCTCATTGTAAGGAAAAAAAGCAGCTCTCCCATTCCCCATAAAATAGGACGTGCTATGTTTTGCAAAAAAGTCAAGTACAAAATTCATACTTTTTATATTTATTCATGTTACTTTGTCATTTTGCATCATGCCTCTTGCGAAAGTTAATTTTGCGTAATTTGTGCATTTCTTTTTCTTTTACAGTATGCTTTATAGTTTATACCTGGTTTTGCTGGTAAACTTTACACATCTTTGTTTAGTCTACTTGCCTAGCATCTTCATCTAGTGATACTTGCATGTTTATCCTTATATCAGCTATATGTTTGGTTGCAAGGATGACACAAGGGTGAATGATTGTGTATTCCATCTGCCATGTTCAACTTGAGTTTTGAGATATCAATATGTTTTACATAGCTTTATGCCTTTATGTTTCTAGCCTTTTACTTTGTCACTATGTGTTCTCTGCAACATTAGATTCTAACCATGTTAGCACCGAGAAACAAGAACTTGGTATTGGGTTGGAGAAGCTACATGGACGCCTTGGTGCGAATTTAAAGTAAATACTTGAAATTAGTAAATAAATAATGTCCTGAAAGATCGAGGAGGATGGAATTGTGCAAGGTCCTAGGCTCCTAGGTTCAAAACGAGGCTATGGCCTTCTTTAAAAAAAATGAAAAGGTACCATATGACTGATATCATACTATGGATGCGAGAAACATATTTACTTTTTAGGTTACAACTTATGTACAAGTTATTGAATTTTTACATGCTTCTGATGCAGAATAATTAATATATGATATAGTCATGGAAAAAGTGGAAAAGGGAGATAGCTTCACTGGACAATTTTTAAATGGAAAGAGCTACATAGAAAATTTGAACAAAAAAGCTGATGTAGATCTCACAGAATAGATTCCCTAAAAAATCTTATAATTGAAATAAAATGTAGTTTAAGAGGAAATAGTATCAACTAGTGATATCTTAGCATTAAAAGCTGTATAACCGTCTTGTCATCATCCTTGGAGCAATATGATACATGATTACATCAATCCTTCAAGTTCTTATTCACTCTTTAAGTGTTCCATATTTAGAAATTAGATCTTCTTAAGCATCTGCATTTTCTAGTCTCATTTTTTTCTTTCTTCTTTTCTAAAAAAATGTTTTTAATTTCTGTAGGGAATTTTGAAGAAAGAACACCTTCTGGAAGTGTTCGACTCTTGACACCAAGCACTCAACCGGAACTTCCTCAACCTTCTGATTTACCTGAAGAGCCAAGATCTGAGACCCTTATGGCAATTGATTCTACTGGAACAGAGCCTAAAATAGCTGAGGCTGAGATAGTTCCTGTTATTTCCGAAGAAGTAAAAATAGATGATCCACTGAATAGTTTTCTTCCTCCTCCCGTGTTGTCAAAGTGCGCTGAAGAGCTGCAGGTATTTTATTTCTTTAACAAGAACCTGATGAATTGTTTTAGATGCTTTCAAATCATGTTTTTACTTCTAAATTTCTGTGAGGATTAACTGGAAGGAAGATTGCAAGAATGGGAATTGGGAACTATGCATTATATATTCTAGCTGCATTGCAACTAGCAACTGTGGTTTCTTCTAACACTAGTCCTTAATGATTAAGCGGGTAGGTGTTATCTATACACAACCATGATATACAATACGAGACCTTGCATCTTTGGCCCAACTTTTATGCATTGTTTCCGGCAGCCGATTTATGAGGTCAAAATACGTCGCATTGTTGCAAAGGTTACTCATAGTGTCTCATGCTATGCTGCCAGTCTGTCCCACATTCCCACATTGTTAAGAGTGGTATAAAAGTTTCAAGTTTGGTTGAAGGCTTGAAAACATTCTCAGGTAAGAGAGCACATTTTGTTTATTTGTTCCCTCTATTCATAGGTTAGATGCCCTTCTGTAAGCCTGAAGTAAATAATCCTCTCAGGGAACAGATTACCTTTTCGCTTTGTTTCCCTGAAGCATGCACAAATTATTTGTGTTTTTCTGTGTCGAAGTTTGTAGGAAATTCCTGTTTGTCAAGCCTAAGATGGAAAAATTCTTTGCAAGTTTTTTGATTCTGGACTAATACCAGTTAAGCAAGTTATTAGGACACCTTTTCACCCCATTTTGGAGTTGTAGATTTTGATTGTGACTTGTACCTACCGAATTAGGGATGTGTGGAATATAAATGAAAGCTCCATCTCCGTGGGTTTATGTTAGACTGCGAGTTTGTTTGATAGTAAGACACGTGATCTTTATAAATGTCCATGATACCCATGTCCTTGTATGAGGTAGGATTAGATTCTTCAAATCTTGTAATGCATTTGCGCATTCAGAGAAGTTATCTAAGGGCCTGTAGTTTTTGGATTGTCAAAAAAAAGTTGTGTTTATGATTAGACTGCGAGTTTGTTTGACAGTAAGACACATGACCTTTATATATATCCATGATACTCATGTCCTTGTATGAGGTAGTATTAGATTCTTCAAATCTTGTAACGCATATACACATTCAGAGTGTTATATAAAGGCCTATAGTTTTTGGATTCTCCAGGGAAAAAATTAAAAAAGAAAAATTGTATATGATGCCCATGACCCATGTTTGGAGTAAGTTCATGAGTATGTAGTTAATATTCTTGGTAATGTCTTTCACACACACATACATATACGTACACACATATGCATATATGTAGACAATGACACTC
>NC_033798.1:86058292-86088330 GCF_001876935.1 Asparagus officinalis
TACACACACAGGCCCGCCCATCCACCCACCCAATAACAGTCACCTACGCGCATGCATGTCAGTACACCCCCTCACACATGCGAGCGTGCGCTTACCTCACGCACACAAAACACACCCACACGATTCTATCATTTTTTTCTACTTTTTATCGCCTTCTTATTCTTTCATTTTGTATCTTTATCTATGATTGTCTCAGGAAAAGATAAACAAGTTCCTTGCATATAAGAAGGCAGGAAAAAGTTTCAATGCGGCTTTGCGGAATAGGAAGGATTACAGAAATCCTGACTTTTTGCAACATGCTGTGAGGTATCAAGGTATAGATCAGATAGGAACCTGCTTCAGTAGAGATGTCTTTGACCCTCATGGGTATGATAAAAGCGACTACTATGATGAGATAGGTAACTCACCGTTCCGTTAGTTTTCTATCTACCAGTGTATATAAAATGGTTATTTAGTGAGTATTTTATCTAGTTATCTGGTGCTCTTTGTGCAGATATTGTAATTTGCTGCTTTATTTGTTTTCATGAGGTCTTGACATCTTGTATCCATGCAGAGAACTTATTACATTGCTCTACGTCAAAAAAATATAAATGTTAATTTTGACTGAACATTAGTTTTGGTATGGATTCTTTTTACAATAGAGGATATAAATTTTATATTCATGAAAGAATTTGTATATTCAGCTATTAGGCATGTATCTTCCTGTTGTGATTTTAACCATTCAGCTAATTGGACCCACCTCTTACAGCAGATAATCAACCTTTGCTACAGTTTAACTGAATAATCTACTAAGAGACAATCTTAGGTTCAATGAACAATGCAGAGTCATGATACACAGGGCTGAACCAATACAAGAAGATAATTAAACGAGGTTTTCTAGTATGTAAAGAAGCTCTCTGATTCCCGTATATCGATTTTCCATTATCAGTTGATGAACTTGGCCGGAATTATTCTTGTTCTTTGTTCTCTGTTGCCCATTGCAATAGATAGGGTTGTGATATATCTCAATATAAGAACTTTGGAGCTTCTTGTTTTTCTATCAGGGATGACTTCAAGCATGGATGTTGAGGTCATTAGGAAACACTTTCTTTTGTGCTTTTGGTCAGATAAAGATTAGAAGTTCATGTCCCAGAAGATGCTTCTAGGATTACAGAGAAAGTTTTGGTGCTTTGTGAACTATGAACTCATTCCTTTTGAATATGAGGAACTTCTATCTGAAAGTTATACAGATGTGTAAGTTTCCTTTTTCAATCGTATATGGTAATGCTGCTGTGGATCTGTGATAATGGTCCCTTGTCAGATTGTGCATATAATTTGTGCTTCAGCTAGATTTGGAGGTTTCAACTTTCAACTTAACCAAAATTGTGACATTTGTAATTATAAAACACTGTTAGAAAAAACATCACTTTGATAAATAATGTGGCCATATTTAACATATAGGACCTCTTATGCCTTATCAAATGCTGTTATTGCTTAGATTATTAGAATATAACCCCCGTTCCTCACAACAACTTCGGAATTTGAGGTATAGTTCAGTGGCAACGGAAAAACTGTGGTATCGGGAGACATCTTGGTCAAATCAATCTGGGTGGTGATCGAAGAAAATCAGCATACAACCAGGTCTTGGCCCACAATATTGGTGCTCAAAGTCTAGAGTATGAAACCATAGCCCTCAATTTTCACGACAGTTTCCGGACTTTGTTATATGTGGTTGGCTCTTAAGAGCAGTCATATGCATGTTCACAACATGCAAAATGGTTAGGTGTCCACTGTGCACTCAGATTCCATTTGACATGTGTGCTGTTTTATCCCTTTCCTTTTTTGTCTCTAAGGCTTTCGGTCAGTGGACAGTATAAATTTAAGAATAAGGATGATGTCTAGGAATTTTATGCAATATTATCAATCAATTTAATTACGAGGCTCTCTAATAGCTCAGTTCGAAGTAACAGTTTGATCAGAGAAAGGGAGGAGTTGATATTACTGGAGCAAGGGCACTGTAAAAAAATTCTTCATCTTGCTACTAAGACTGAAATTTAATCAGGTCGTGGGGGCTCAAGCATTTCTGATCAAGTCAGCTAGTAGCTACAGATGCTGCTGCTTTTGTTGTTTTTATGGGGGTGGGGGTAATGTACAATTTTTAATATTTAGTAAATGATTGTTTGGAAAGGGATGGGTGTCATAGCGCTCAGTTGCCTGAGACTTGTAGTGCCCCTTGAGTTGGTAAATATGAGGGTCAATATTGTCTCAACAGTCTGAAATCATACTGACTTGAGGGACTTATTTTGCATCAATGTTTGCGATGTTGATGTGAAATTTTGTAAAGTAACACCAAAATTCAAGCGCTTTTATGTCTTTCCTTGTGGATCATCTGCCATTGACCTGTATCATTGTGTGTCACTTCGACATTTACATAAATGACAGGTGGCTGAAGTTTAAATACAACCAAGTTACCAACTTATTGGTTTCCTTCATGAAGATATAAAAAGGACTGTTTTCTTAGTTGTGCAGGTTTTAGCACCTACCGGTATTACGGAAAGTAAGGGTATTGCTCTTCATATTTGGCAAACTGGTTACTGCCTATAAGATACTCACAAGTCACAACATCATTTAGATAAAAATGACGCGCATTATGTTACTAGTATAGTGCACGTGCGTTGCACGTTGTTGGATTAATCTTATGTTTATATTTTTTTTATAATAAGTTTGGTGTTAGATGTAATTTGAGGACTTTTGCTATCTTTTTATCATTAAAATCCTTGAGTAAATATAATCTTTTATGAGGTTTATTTTATGACATTTCAAGGTCCTCTCTGCAAATTTTATAGCATATCCATAAAATTATAAAGTTTCAAGGTTGTTTTGTAAATTTAAAGGTTTACTCTATAATTTTTCTAAAATTTTAGTTTTATGAAACCAGAGCTTTCCAATAACACTTATGGAATACCTAAAAGACATTATTCAATTTGTGAACCTAAAAAAGCATAATTCTATTTGTTTTATAATTTAACATAATGTCTGACGTTTATAATTTAGCACATGCTGGGGTTTTTTATTCACAAATTTGTAATATAGTTATACCATTAGACGTTTATAATTTAGCACATGCTGGGGTTTTTTATTCACAAATTTGTAATATAGTTATACCATTAGGAAGGATAAATAACATAATGATTGTAAATTAATAATTTAAATATTTTGTATTAATATGAAATTTTTATATTCTATGAAAACTAAGAAAATACTCTATCAGAGCTAAAAAATTAACCAAAATCTATATAATCCTCTGAAAAGACTTAATCAGAGCTTCTTCAATTGTTAAGAACAAACATCATCAAAAAAAGTTATGGGGTCTTACAGTAATGTGTGTCATTATTTAGCTCTAACAATATTTTTAAGTTGAGCCTACAAATTTCAATCAGACAAAACTTTTTGTGAATGATGGATTTTGCAACTTAGTACATGATTTTTTAAGGAACCATCATGATGGGTATGACCAAAGCATATCCACAGTTCAAAGTTAATTTTCATAATAGCAGACTGAATATTATTTAACGTTAAAATTTTTAATCTTTTTTCTTCGTTACGCTGAAAAATATGGACTACTATATGCATATTATGCTAGTGCTAAAGATCTTTGCATATACATAGTAAGAGCAGAACCTAAAAATCTCAAACTCATTTATATAAATACGGGAAACTACTCGTTGTTTCTTTTTTTAATTATTCATCTTGCTTGATCAGTTGGAAGTGAAGTAACTTGATGTGACATTTCCAGAATTTAGTCTTAAGACCTTGAGCTCTAAATAATACACACATGTCACGAAGCCTCACTCTATATTTAGCTTATTTCGAAATCTTACTTTATTAGTGTTAATAATGAAGTAGGGAATTATACTTATAAGAGAATTCATAGAAAATTTTAAACAAATTAGTTGTGATTTATAGCGGTTAGTATAAAAATAAATATTTAAAACATTTTCTATGATTATGGTAGTGATCATTAGTGAGAATTAAGAAAGAAAGAGTAGGAGATTAATTTGTTATTGGGAGGTTATAAAAATTAAGTATATTTACTTTCTGCTGAAATTAAAGGATAGTGTTTGTTGGGGATGGGGGTGGGGGGGTTCATTATTGTTAGTGATGGAGATTAATGGATGAAAATAAAGATTAGGAGAGGTTATAAGTGAGAGATTAAATTAAAAATTTATAGGTAATTAATGGAGAGGTTATGAATATGAAGAGGCTATAAGTGAGACATCATTATTATTATTATTATGTCCAACTCTTTTTACCGATTTGCATCATCTTAAGTTTTGATAGCAGATTATAACTATAACTTTAAAGTAAATTATGTATTTTATTACTTTAAATAAAATATGTTAAGTAAAACATATTTTGTTATACTTAACATATTTTGTTAAATCATGAATTTCATACTTGATTGGGTTTTATGGTTCTCAAAATAAAAATTAAATACAAACTTCAAAAATCTTGATTGACCAATAAAGACATAAATTATAATAAGCCAAATCAAGCAAAGAGAAATTCTAATGGTAAAAAATCAGTTGAAACATTCTCTATAAAAGATAGAGAAAGAATCTTTCACTATAAATCATGCTAATCTCATCATGTTATAATAAGAGATAGTAGTGGTTGGTTGTGCAGAGATGAAATCCAAATAGGCAAAATCGGGACAAAGAGACGTTCAAGGATTTAAGGAGGTGCAATGGAGATGATATGATGTATTCATTTTTGTAAGAGATTTGTTATGATTTATAATGGTTTAGTAATAAGATGAATGGTTGTAACGTTTTTTAATTATGATAGTGATAATTAGTGAGAATTATAAGAGACTAATATGTTAATGGGAGGTTATAAAAATATAAACAACTTAGTCATGGTGAAATTATTTTAGGGGTTATAAAGAATAATGCATTTAATTGGGGGTTATGTATGTATGAGGTATGGTTTATGTATGGATGCATGTGTTTTATGTATGCATGTATGTGTTTTAAAGGGCATTTTCGGAAGAAATGTTTTAACATACCAACACACTGTTTTAAAGGGCATTTTCGGAAGAAATGTTTTAACATACCAACACACTTTTATAATAGTATTAGATTTGCAAGTAAACTAGTTGACTTGTTTATACTACCATCTTTAAATTATTTTATTATATTATATAACATGGTGGAGGTAAAACTCATTACAACTTGTGAGTTTTTTATGATGTTTTATTACTGTTCTCACATATCCTGAATAGAAATAGTACATTCAATCTGTTACAATTGGAGAGTTCTCGTTGTCAACTCTTACTTGCACCTCCTTTCTTTGCCAACAGCAAACCATGTCATACTTGTATGTACCGTAAGCTTCTATTTTTTTATTTAAAATTTTCTTGTTGCTATAGAAGCTGATATGAAACGTGAGATTGAAAGGAAGGAGCAGGAAAGGAAAAAGAGTCAGAAAGTTGATTTTGTTTCTGGTGGGACACAACCTGGCACAGTTGCTACTGCCTTAAAGATCAGCACACAGATCTCAGGTACCAATTTTCACTTATTATGCAACAATCGAGCTTTATCTGTTGGTTATCTGTCTTTTTATTCTCACTCTACATGTTCTGTTTGATTTCATTAGCAAGCATATTAGAATTACGGTTCAAAAGTTTTTTTTTCCTCTGTAACATACTGTTACTTTGTATATTAATCTGAGGCATTTCAGCAGCTGTAACTAGTGGATCAGTTTCAACAGCTCCTGATGCTACTAGAGAGGTCAGGCAGAACAAGAAATCAAAGTGGGATAAGGTCATTTGCTAGACTTAGTCTTAAAGTTAGATCCTTACGCAGAGATAAAAATAGGATATTAACATTTACTTTGTTTTATCACTTGATTGGTCTTAGATTGATGGAGATGTAAAGAATCCGCTGCATTCAGGTGGACATGACAATTCCTCAGGCACTGTTGTGCATGCGGCGCACTTATCTGCTGCAAATGCTGGGACTGGATATACCGCCTTTGCGTAAGTTTTTCTCACATAATGATCTCCTATCTTTACATGGACGTATTTACAAGTATATATCTCATTTATGTGAATACATTTTCAAGTTTTAAGTACAAAACAGAGCAAATAGGATATATACATTTCTCAATGGGGACTAAAAACACTTCTCTAGCTTCCCAACATAATAACTACTCTAATAGAGTCCTTTTATCACTCTATCACCTAACATCCGAGTTCACAGAAATGTCACTTTGAAATTGCTTCCCTAATTAATCTAGGAAACCACAATTTACATCATTATCCTATGTTTCAATTTTATCCCAGCCCGACTTCTGCCTCCTACTCTTCCTCCTCTGTTCTCTTATTTTTCAACCTCACCCAAGCATCCTCCTAGTTGCCACCCAGGCAGTTTTCTGGTTTGTAGTCATCTCTGGTAGCTACATACTCTGCGACCATGCATATTGTAGGGGATAGGCATTTGCAGTAGAGAATGGTAAGGGTTAGTCACAAACATACAGAAATGAAGGTTCTGACTACCATCTTTGGAAGAAGAGGTCATGCTCATACGAAGGCACAAGTTGAATTGCTAAAGGAAAATACTAGAACATAGGGGCAAGTTTTATATGGTCAAGATACTAGATTGTTGTGAACAGGATTCTTGAAAGAATTCTGTAGTTTAGAAACAGTTGTATGATGACATTTTGTGCTTCTGATGAATCCTTCATTAAGGTGCCTAAGACATCTGCTTGGACAAATTGAAGTTGGAAAATGGAGGCATTATGTTTCCAGGTTGTAAGCGATTGGGGGGAGGGTTTCCTTCCCACTTCATATTCTGGATGTGGTGTGAGTTTTTTCTCGATTGACCAAAGGTGCTGGCGTTTAAATTGGAATTAATTTTTCTGATCTAATTCCTCAGTTATCAGGTTTTTGTCTCCAGTATGCACATTGATGATGTTAATTTGTTTGTTTCACAAGTTTTCTACACCAATGATATGGAAAAGATTCATCATGATCATGTTGATCACTGTTTCTTTGTTAAAGTGGGACAAAGAGAAGTATTCTTTCATTAGATGATCATACAAGGTAAGAAGGTCAAGGACACCTCTTGCTGCTTGACTGAAACATAATTGAATCATAATTCATTGAACATCTGGAGTTCGATTTTATGTGTTTCCAAGGTTGCTCATCAAGCTGTTTTTTTTCTGGTCAATTGGATTATTTAAGAGAGACCAAGAACAGTAATACCTCTTTTACTTGGCACCTTGTTCTGTTGGAAGTAGGCTTCTCTCTTCTTTCTATTCTTTTCCTTTTTCTTTTTTGATCGGGGCTGGTATATTATTCCTTACTTCGTGTTCTGCCATTGCATCAATTAGCACAACCATCTCCATAGCTCCACGTATGTACTCATTTTGGCTCATGTCATGCTGCTGCTAAATACATCAAGTTTCTTGTCTCCTATGTTAATCTTTTATATATTAACAGTCAAATGAAGATTCCACTGGTATGCACCACTGTTCAAACTTGTGGACAACCTATCATTGTCCTTGTCGTACTCATCTTACATTTTTGTCATAAAAGTTGGGGCAACTGCAAAACTTGAGCATTATCTAATCTTGGCTGAGAACATCAGAGAGCTTGTTTTGAACCTTTGACAGAAAAGTATGAATTATCCTATGGGCATGGAAACACACAAACTATCAATTATGTAGTGACAACTTTTGTATTTTCTGTCAAGAAATTTGTAACGGAATGTATTGTTGTTTCTACCAACAATCTTAATTTACCAATTTGCATTGAGTTATTTCCTAACTTGATTTTGTTTTTCAAGGAAGTCATATCCTAACTTGATATTTGTTTTGACTAAGAAATTATGATGTCTCGAATTACAGGCAGCAAAAGCGAAAAGAGGCTGAAGAAAGAAGATCGGGGGATAGGAAGTTTGATAGAAGATCATGATTTAAGTGCTGCTCTCATTGACGGGTCCATCGAAAGTGGTTCCTCGTTTTTACTGTATTCTAAATCTGTTATTGGGAGTCTGAGGTATGACGCAAAATCTGTAGCTTGGGTATCCTCAAGTAATGTCAGGTGAGCCTTGGAATTTAACCTAGAATACCGTGATGAGAGATGTAGCATTTTTGCTCCCATGTAAAGTTGCAATTCCCAGAAAAAGTTCTCTGATAAGTTGTATAATCTGGCTCACTTATTTCAAAGGAGATAGTTCTCGTATGTTGCACCATTCTCCATTGTTCATTATCTGCTGCTACAAGAAAATAAACACCAAGTGGCTATCATTTTGCTGACTGCATGCGGCACTTGTAAAAGAGCTTATTTGGATTAAGTTTGATAACTAGTTCTATGTTGCCAAAGCTGTGTATACACTGGAATTCTTATCGAGGATTGAAATCTTTGGCCTGTGTTTTGAACCAAATAATTAACAAATAGTTCGATAATTGTTCGAGTAACTATTCGGTCGTATTTGATTTGGTAGTTTATTTATTACTAAACAAATATTTTTTAGTATTCGAGTTTACTAATGAATAGAATTTAACCAGACGTGTATTCGAATCGTTTGTCTATTAAATATTCGTTTAAAATTTGGTCACTTATTATTGATATAATTGTACGTATAATGTTATATTTTTAACCCAATTACCATTTCTATTTAAGTTTTGTGTACTAATTTTAAGACTTAAATAATTTTAAATCTGTTTTCTAATTAAATGAATAGTTTTTATTTATTAATTTAAATACTATTTAAAAATTAAAAATTTTAGCAGAATAAATATATTTTAATATTCGATAAATATTCGTGAACATTTTTTCAAATACCAAGTATTTGATTTCGAATTCGAAAAACTCCGTATATGAATATTAGAGTCCGCATTCGAATTCGATAATTTTAAACAAATATAAATACGAAACAATTAGTACTCTATTCGATTCCATTGTTTACCACCACTACTTTGAAGTTCAAGGCCGACTGTCCAGCTCTAAACTATTTTTTCATGATTGGCATTTGGGACCATTAGATCGTAGAACACATTGTGCAAGGTTCAATAAGAATATGGTTCTTTATAAAGTCTATCATGTATAGAGAGGAAGAGAGCTACCAGTGCCGATCATTATAGAATATTACTTTAATCAATAAACATCAGCGTTTTTTTTTTTTTTTTTGAACTCGTCATATGGCTTTCGGCGGAGGACCCAAAGAAATTGGTTTTTATGTCACATATATTTACACTCGACCACCGCTCATCTGGCTAATATTCCGTCCGAGCAGCCTTTCGAGAAAAAAAAAAAAAAAAAGTTTGCAGAGTCTTTTACGAAGCGGAACAGAGAGAGATCATTCGGGAATAATCCTATCTGGGTTCGACGCTCCTGAATTTATTTGTACTCCGCGATCCGCAAACCCCAAGCAAACGAATCCCTCCTCACGAAAAATCCCTACTTTTTTCCTCTTCGTCTTCCCCCCGAGCAATGCTCTGCTGCTTCTGCTGATGCTACATCAATGGAAACCATAAGCAGCAGCTTCAACAACCCCCTCCTCCTCTCTCTCCCCGTCCCCTCTCCCCAAAACCCTAAACCCCAGCTCCCCTCCAACCTCAAAACCCTGGTCCTCAAAAAGCTCCAATCTTTCTCCAATGGCGGCCTCCCCTCCGCCAGCATCTTCAACCAGAACCTCCTCAAGGGCAGCAGCATCGGCAGTTTAGTCATGAGCACAAGCGCCGCCGTGTCGGTATCCAGGGCGAAGGTCAGCCCTTTCCTGGGCACGCTGGCGGGAAACCCTACTTTTGTCTCTGGGCTTGTCGCTTGGGTCCTCGCGCAGTCCATGAAGGTGTTCTTGAACTTCTTCGTCGAGAAAACGTGGGATTTTGGGATGCTTGTGAGCTCCGGCGGGATGCCGTCGTCGCATTCGGCGCTGTGCACGGCGCTGACGGCCTCGGTGGCGCTGTGCCATGGGGTTGGGGATTCCCTGTTTCCTGTGTGTTTAGGGTTTAGTTTGATTGTTATGTATGATGCCATTGGGGTCAGAAGGCACGCCGGGATGCAAGCTGAGGTGAGGGGTTTTTTTTTTCCGTAAAAAAACTTTGTTTTAACCATGTTTTCTTCATTTTTTTTCGTTGTTATTTATTTTCAAATTGTAAAATGGCTAATATCAGGATAATGAATCAGACTGCATATCCTACAAACAATAACAAGGACTTTATCCCAAAATTTTTGGACTGGCTATGTGAATCCTATTCTTCCGTTCAGGCTGTCGAGGGGAATCCCCTCGACTAAGTTAATCATTATTTTGTACCCTTCTTAAGGTCTTCTGGACAAGTCTTCTTCAGGCCTGTCTTTAGTCCTTGCTCCATTAATTGTAGTATTTCCCTTATTCTAGTTGGTGCATTTAATGACCACAATTGCACGTGAACTAACCAACTTAGATTGGTTTGCTACGGTGGTCTTACACTTTGTTGGTTCCGTATACTTACTTGCAGTTCTCAATATTAGAGAAAAGAGGGGAACTGTAATGATGTTAAAGTTTAACAAGGACACAGATGGTAAGGTTTTAACAAGGATACAGATCGATGTCATGAAATTGACCAGTTCTTTTTGTGTAAAGGACTTAGAATGGAAACAAAGAGGAAAAATGGCCATACTTAAGATTATGAATCTACGGAGAAGCATGTGTGGTTTGAGCTAAGTACGAGGATAAGATGGATTTTGCAAATAATTGTGAAAATGGGTGTCATGAATTATTCTGTCCTGGAATTTTAAGGGAAAAATGTCGGTAGGAGAGCACTCTTGCATGTTTATGTAATATGAGGGATACATATGTACTAATCGTCATCTGCAAGGAAGTTCAGGTGGAATATGGGAACAATACAACATTGATTTGGAAGGAATTGATTAATTCTATAATCTCTTTGTAATAAATATTCAGTACGGAACAGATAATGATTGAAGAAGAGCTACCAATCATAGGCTGCATGCATGCAGAAAATTGGAACAACAGTTGTATCCGCATAGGTTTTTTTGCTCTTGTAGTTCTACATATCTATGCACTGTAGCGATGGTAATAGCCTAATAGGGACGAGTCTAGAGGCCATATTGACAAATTACAACTTTTTAGTATATACTTTTCAAAACAAAACCCATGAAAAATAAAAATAAAAAACTATAAAAGGATATATCGGCCTATATCAGGGATATATCGCCCAAAATAGCCAAAAAGCGGTAAAAGGTACTTAGAGACCATATTGACTGCGACAAGCCCTGTAGAAGGATATATTGGGCCATGTCGGGGATATTAAAAATAATGCATCTGGGAGAGAAGTGCACTACTACCTCTTACCGAAAAACTGTAATCTAGTGTTTTAAAAGCAAAATGTGAGGTCAATGCGATGAGATCCTATGTTGCTTGATGCAAGGGGCGCCAAAAAAGGTGATCGACTGAGTGAATCAAGACGATAATATTTGAAAAATGCAAAAACATTACAAATAATATGCAATTATCAATAACAACAATCCTAGCCAAAATTTCAAAGTCACAGATCCAATGAGTCATAAACCATATAAAGGAAATAGTAAGTAACAAATATTGAATAGTAATATTAACTAGTAATTGCTAACACAAATAATTAAGCAGCAAACTTTCTTTCAGGTTCAAATTGTGGCATGTCCTCAAAATGATAGAGGTAATTAAGTACATCGCAACAAAAAATAGTAAAAAAGTTGACCAAGTAAAAAGAAATGCAAAAATTCATTAATAAAAATAAACTTTACTTTATCCGAAACTTTCGCACCCTCAAACTTATAAAACAAAGATAAACACCTCGTGTCTTGCATCACATGCCTTGCATATGCGTCTGAGGCGCCAAGATGAGGTCATGAGGCGCCAAAGGGCGATCAGTGATCACATTAGTAATCGTCATCGCTTGACAACACACAAGGCGCTAAGTTACATGATCACCTCACCGGAGCGGCTGAGGCGCTAAGGTGTATTGCCTTTAAAACACTGCTATAATCCTAGCAGCCTCATTGCCTATCAGTTTTCTGCATGCAAACACTAAAAAAAATTGGCGGATGCAAGATGATACAGAAACCTCTTATTGATGCAGTGAGATAAAAAAGCTTTGATGAGACCTAAAATAAATGCAGCATTTATATGCGAATTCCTTTGGTGGATGACGTTTACGTAAAGGACAGAAACATTCAGAGAATGTGATTAGATTATAATCTGTGGTCAGGACGTCTGGATTATGATTTGCTGCTCTCAGATAGTTGTATTATTAACAGGGATCTATTGATTTCGTCATTTGTATGGAATCGATAAACTGTGTACACAATTCTATCATGCAGCTGACTAAAACGTGTTGCAGTCAGTATCTCTACGAAGATTTGTAGATCATCAAGAGTGAAATTGCAAGATGGAATAACTGCAGTCTAGGAAGAGGACTGACAAGTTGGGTTGGCATCTAGGAAGTTGATAGTCATCAGCATGGACTGTGTAGATGGTGAACTGGAAAGAACATTGTGGTACGTACTAATGAGAATTATCGTTAGATGACTTGTGTAGATGGTGTGCGCGAGGAACATAATGCTGTTAACTTTTTATGCTCAACCTTCTAAGTCAAAATCCAAATATCAGATTACGAAATTTGCTCGATCATTTGGTGGAAGAGAGAATTGAAACATGTAAAGCATAACATCAGAAACAAAAGAAATTGAGGATAAACATAATCTGACAGGATAGCAACAAAGTAGGATTCAAATTTAAGAGTGATCAATAGGTATTAGAACAAAGTAAGAGTTGAAAGTTTTGATTTTATTGGTTCAACAATGTATGGGTGTACATGGGGCATGAGATCTTAAATGTGAAACCTTGTAAGTGTGAGGCGGATTTAACTTAGTAAGTTCCCTCGTCTAACAGTTAAAATAAGTTTTAAATCAGTTTGTATGAAGAAGTAGGAGGTTTTGCAACAAGTCCTTATACATACGGATACAATTTATGATACTTACAACAAAGAAAAGTCTACGTGGGTGACTTTATGCGGCCTGAAACAGGACAATGCTCTCCATCTCCTAAGGGACATAAGGTTCTGAACAGACTAAGTTGAAAGCAGAGACAGAATGATATTCATATGATAAAGTCAGATCATTTAGTCAATCCGTTCACACTATATAAGGTGTCTAAGAAAATAGAGCGGCATAACCAAGGTAACGCTCTCTTGTCAGTTTAATTTGTAATTGTAACTACTATGTTTTAAGTTAAAGAAAGTAGAGGGGAAGACAAAAGAGTTTTCTAATGGGCGAAGGATAAAACTTTGAATCTTAAATGAATAATCTGGAATAAGAAGCTGCACTAGACATAAGGACTCATATAGGAGGAAGTGTCTCCTAATTGCATAAAAACTGAAGCTGGAGCAAGCATTTCGTGCTTTTGTAGACAAGGGAAATCTTTGTGGTGGATAACTGAGAGAACCAGTCAGTGTCAGAAGTGAGGATCGAGCTAGGATAGAAGCATCTATAAGTTAGATGGTGACGAGAAATATCTTTATGCTTCCGACTATTCTTCGCATAAATATCTATAAGATACAAGACGCAAACTTGGTGGAGGCTGAACGTGGAAGTTCTTATGGATAATGCTGTGTTGTGCTGAAAAGTTACGGCCTCTGCAGTTGCTAGAATTATTCTGAAACTAGAACAAACTTGGTAACAGAATGTCGATAGTCCCAGTCTAATACGTGTTAATTTTGTTATACATTTGGTTCGTTGTTAATAAGCAATAAGACCATTTGATTTTTATTTCATATTGAGTCCGATTTGTTGTAGATTACTCCTCCACTGCATAGATTTTTTACTTTGGATGTCTTTTCCCCACTATTTTTTTCAATTTGACAAGCAACTGTTTTGGTCTAAAACAAATTCAAGAAATAACTGTTCCATTTTCAGAAGTTTATTCATTTTTTTTTACGGATTTATATATTCATGCCCTAGCCAACTGTTATCTTTGCGTTCTACTCTGTTACTTGTAATACTCTATCTATTCTAGTCATTTATTGTTCAAATTCCTTATGCATGAGACAGGTACTAAATAAGATTATCGAGGACTTGTTTCAAGGCCATCCTATCAGCCAAAGAAAACTTAAAGAGCTCCTTGGTCACACTCCATCCCAAGTAATTGCCGGAGCTCTTCTGGGCATTGTGGTTGCTTATGTCTGCTGTCAAGGCATTTGTGCCATTTGAAAATTTCAGCATCAGGTACACAACATGAGTAGAATGCTAGCTTCAATCGATACCGTACCAGTGTACAATTACTTATTCTTTTTAACATCCTCAATTTGTTTGGAACCATCATAGTGATCGTCTCCTTGGAAATTCTTTCTGCATGTCTCTGCTTGAGGTGGTGATCTTTATATAGGTATGGTGATTATTTCACACCATAGGTTTGTAGCATACTGTCGTTATGTTTAGCATGAATGAGGTGGGATGCTCTTTAGGTGGTTTTCGTCTGATTTGAGAGGGTTATAAGCAACACTTTTGCTAAACATATGATAACTAATTTATTGCATGTCTGTAGAGCACAAAGAATGTTAATAGAGTGTCACAAAATGTTTGTTACAAATTACTAGTCACTTCAGACGTTGAGTCATTTAACTTTCACAGTAACCTGTTACACGAGATATATTAGCTTGAATTCTCAATATGGTTTTGAGATTATACTTATTCCTGATTTTGTGGGGGTATACAAGAGACCCTAGAAACATTAAAACCGACTCCGCGGAGCTTGGGATGCAACTATCTCTTGGTTCGGGGGGATCAGAGAGAAATTGTTGATGCACATTTTGTCTTCTATTCATCCAAACAGGACAATAGCTTGGGAGATTATGCTTTTGTATTACAGTAGATTGTCAAGGTAGAGTTTTTTTCGAGTTGTTAAAATTGAGAAACGAAGGGTGTGTTTGGCAACTAAGAAACTAACCTAGTTTTTTGGGGATCCAAGTTACACGTAGGCTTGGTTAGGCTGAGCTAGTTTCTGTGTGGACTAGTTTTGAGTTGAACATAGTTTGGTTTATTTCTAGCTGAACTAGTTTCTATGTGCACATGGTCTTTCTTTTTTATTCCCCCCTCCATTTCATTAGATTTTTTTAGGGCCAACTTATTGGGTTCTATTTCAGAAAAGAGGGTTTATTTATGCCCCAGTTGGTAGGCGAACTTGGGCCACAGAACATTGATTTTGTCCAACTTTATCATATGCCAAACTAGGGCCTGAACACTTGGGCCGAAATTTGTTTCATCTGAAACCAGCTTTAGCCATTTGCGAAACAAGCCCTAGAAAAGAACCAAGCGCAATAAAAATTGATGGAAAGTTTCGACGGGGACTCAAATGGATGGGTAGGTGGAAAAATGAATTGGGATCCTCTCCTCATCCTAATATTTCCTAATGAAGAATTGTGAAGAGTTGGGAGGGGGGCACACAAGGATGGATGAGAAAATAAAAGGCCGTGATGAAAATGAAAAGATAGGATCTCCTTGTTAGGAGATATTAAGAGCTTTTCATTATGAGAGGATCCGGACCCCTGTCGATAATGGCAAATGTCTAAATCAGCACCTTAATTGGTACTTTTTTCTAACAGGAGATATGGAATCCTTTGTGCTCGATCTTTGGGTTTCTTTCAAATCAACATTTTCTCAGAAGAGTCCAATATAGCAACGTGTCCATCCGTTAACGTTTAAGACAGGTGGAATAAAGCAGCCACTCTCTCTGAATTCCCTCGTGTCTCCTGTAATAAATTAATGAAAACTGATTCACGAGCACACAAGGTTTTAATTAATTGGATTCCTTGTGATTGCGAGGAAAAAGGTCCATTTAAGTATTTATTTGTTGAAAATGAGCTAAAATAACACTTTAGCCTATAAAATGATACCTTTTAACCAATAAGATCTAAAAAATAACGTCGGCGATGATAACACCTATAAATTGACACATTGAACCACTTAAACCTACTCCATTAGCCGGAATTTTGGTTGACTTTGAAAAGTATAAATTTTTGCATATATATACCCCTCATAGATCTCACATTTACATATTTTCCCTCCGAAATTTAAAATATTTACAAAAAAGTTCCTCTTTTCTCTCTTCCCCCTTCCTCCCTCCCCCATCTCTCTCTCTCTCCCCGCACCCCTCACCCCACCCCACCGTCTCTACCATCATCTCCTTCATCCTTGTCTTCTCCCATTATTTAACTCTCCTCTTTCCTCCTCAAAATACTTCCTCCCCCATTTTCTCCTTCCCAAAACTCTCCCTTCCTCCCTCCCTCCCTCCACCATCTGTTTTGTCCCGTTCTTCTCTCCGTTCTTACTCACTTTCCTCTTTCCTCCTTCCTCCTTTCCAAAATCCTCACATTCTCCTCCTCTCATCCCTCCTCCACCCTTGTTCCTCCCCTTAACCTCTCTCTATTCTTTCATCTCAATCTTCTCCTCCCCTTCCCTTCTCTCGTTTCCTCTCTCTCATCTCTCCCCTCAAACACTAACTTAAAAGTGAAGAAGAGAGTGAAGGAAGGGAAGTGGAGGAGAGAACTAGAGGAGGTAAGTGAGGGGAATGGGGAGAGAGAGGGGTTGAAAAGAAAGAAAGAGTTAGGTTTTTATGCAAATATTTTAATTTTGAAGATAAATTCGTAAGTGTGAGAGATATAAGGGGTATATATGTAAAAATTCATAATTTTCTTGCGCAAATCAAAATGTCGGCAATGGGAATAGGTTTAAGTCATTAACTGTGTTAATTTATAGGTGTTATTGTCGCTGGCGTCATTTTTTAGGTCTTATTAGTTATAAGGTGTCACTTTATAGACTAAAATGGTATTTTAGTCATTGAAAATTGTAGGCTGTCTAAAAAATCACAATGGATAGCTGATCCCCATCAAGCCTCGACAATGAAAGTTACAATCAAACGACTTTCTAATCACTGCATCCGCAACTCTACAGTCGCTACAAATACGGCCTCATATTTGAGATGATTGGTCTTGATGGCTGCGACAACAACATGACTAATATTATATTAGCAACTATTAGAGATGCTGATGAGCAGTGTAATGATTTCAAAAATAAAAGGTTGGACTTAGTTGGTGAGTTACTTAGTAGAGAGCTGTAGGCAAATATTCGTCTAAATATCACAATGAATAATTGATCCCCATCAAGTTCCAACAATGAAAGCTACAATTAGATAACTTTCATGCCAACAAACGAAAGCTGCAAACGGATGACTTTCCACAGATCGAGAAAAGTTACAATTCAACGATACTTCCGATAACTGATGGAAACCCTATTCAGCAGTCTTCACAATCTACAGTGAAAGTTACAATCTGACGACTTTCACACTCCACAACAGCTAAAGCTAGGATTACTGAACAACAGTCCTTGCAACGCTTTGTAGGAGAGGTTACAGATCAACTAACCCCTTTTAAAACGCGGAAGTCATCCCCGCGTTATAATTCTGGAAGTGCAGGCGACTCCCGCGTTTCCAAGCTACAACAAGTCAAAACCTTCGCGTTCTTGAGGTTCAACCAACACTCGACCTCAGCGTTTCCAAGCTGCAAACAAGCAAAACGCGAGCGACCCTCGCGTTCATTGATGTTCAGTCAACACCCAACCTCGCGTCTCAATTCTAAGACGCGAAGTTGGGGTTCTGAACGCCAGATTGGGCGTTTGACTCGTTCAAACATGAGTCGAACGGTTTCAGAACTGTTTTCCCCACGATCTGAGGAAATCACGCCCACTTAGGAGCGGATTTAGAGGGCAGTTACAACCTCTTATCCACCTATAAAATCTCAACAAACTCAACTGAGTTAAGGGCTGACTTTTTGAAACAGAAAGGCGGCAGAGGGTTGGATTTGGAGCATCTAAACCGCACGGGTTTGGAGGTTCTGGAGGATCTCAACCACGTAGAGAAGCAGCGAAGAGGAAATCCTTGGAGATGGATTTTTGAATCGAATTCAGAAGATCAAAACTGAAAGGATTCTTCAACAGCAGAATATCTGCTTGATCATTAACCGAAATCTTCGGTTCTAACAACTCTATTCACAGAGTTCTAACTCGTCCAGAGTTCTTAAACTCATTAAGAGTTACCCATCAAACTTTCCACAGAAGTTCATCGTTCCCACGAGATAAAAGACGGTCGGATCGTCAACGGAGAGCAATTTCGACGCAAGCAATCGAAGGAGGCACTCCATCGCTACCGAGAAGAACCCAGTTTTAAACAAAGGGGAGAACCAAATTTGTTCTTCTCTCTTTTGTAATCAAATTGTAACCGAATTGAAGAAATACAAATCAATTTTCTTTTATTCTTTATTGCAATTTTTACAACATACAAAAATGTTATTGTGCTGAGAGGGTTTTAAGGTCAAATTATCTTCACAAATTTACGAGCACTGATGGTTGTTCAGCTTCTCAGCATCAAAGGTTTGTTGAGAGGATAATAATTGCTGCATAGCCTTGGTGAAGGCTAGCTATTACGTTCTTTTCAGCATTGTCATCATTGTTGATTCAAGCTCTATCTCTAGTTTTTGTTGCTTCTTCAAAACTATCATGATTATGAATTGCACGTCTTATTTATCAGGGGTAATTGCACATATACCCCCTGTTGTTTTGCTGTTTTGCACTTAGAACCAATGTAGCTTCCTTATTATAGATAGGGCCGCCAGGTTATTATTATTGTTATTTGACTTTGCTTCCCTCTTGTAGACTCACTAATTTCACCAAAGGGAACATAGTAATAAAAAAAAGTGTTTGGTGGGAAAATTGAAGAAGACAGTTAAGAATATAATTTATTGTATTATCTCTCTAACTAGCTTAGACAAAGAATGAATACAATTGTCTCAATATAATTTCTTTATAACTAACTTAGAAAAAAATTACAATCTTCTTATATCGGAATCCCGATTTACAAAAGAGAAGAGGATCGACAGAAATCCTCCCCTTTGTTTAAAACTGGGTTCTTCACGGTAGCGATGAAATGACTCTCTCCACGTTCGTATCAAGTTTGCTTCTCGTTGGCGACCCGACGTTTTACCTCACTGGATTGAAGTTGATAAAACTTGCGTGACAAGTTTAAAAATAACTCTTAACGAGTTTAAGAACTCCGTGCGAGTTTAAACTCTGTAACAGAGTTGATTTGAACCGAAATTCGGTTAATAAGCCAAGTATCAAAGCTCCTTGATCTCGGTTGCTGAAGAACGCTCCAAGCTCTTTGCTGATCTCTAGATCCGAAAATGCTTAATGATCCAAAGATCTAAAGATCTGAACTAAGATGATCTTTCAGCTATTTATAGGCGATTATGGGGTGTAACTGCCTCTAAAATCCCTCCTTTGTGTGGCTTATGGGATATAACCGTCCCTTAAATCACTACTGAGTGTAGTTGTGATCCCCTCGGATCGTGGGAAACGGTTTTGAAACCGTCCAGCTCGTGTTTGAACGAGTCAAACGTAAGAATTGCGTTCTGGCATGAATTTTGCGTTCAAAGGCAGAATTTGGAAGCTCGAACGCAGCGTCTGGAAGATGCATTTGCAGCGGGTTGGAAGTTGCGTTGGCAGCTTAGAAGCTGCGTTTGGCAGCACTTGGAAGCTGCGTTGGCAGCTGAATCTGAGCTGCGTCTGTAGTTCGGATGCTGCGTTTGCGGCCGAACATGAGCTGCGTTGACAGCTGGATCTGAGCTGCGTTGATAGCTGGATCTGAGCTGCGTTTGCAGCGTTTGGAGCTGAATGTGAGCTGCACGCGTTTGTGGTCAGGTTTGAGTTGCGTTTGCATTGCTTTGACTCTGGAATGAGGCCACTTGCGTTTTGGTTTGAAGAGACCGTTAATTTGTAGTCTCTTTTGCTAGAGCGTTGCAAAGATCATCATCTTGTAACCTTCGTCTTGGCTCCTTGAAAATATGAGAGTCGTCAGATTGTAACTCCTGATGTTGATTGTGAAGGCTGTTGAATTAGAGCTTTCATCGGTTGTTGTGAAAGTTGTCAGATTGTAACATTTATCGATCTACATGAAAGTTTTTAAATTGTAACCTTCTGAAAGCCGTCAAATTGTAACTTTCATCATCGGTCTTTGATGGGGATCAACTATCTGTAATAATTTTTAGATAGCCTACAAAAAGAGGGTGTTTTTTTGGTGGCGGATTAACCCCTATTTATAAATAGGCAATTCACCTTGTAGAAATTGAATTTGGAGGAAGTTATTTGTATATGTTACATTCCTATCAAAAGTGAATATGGTATGCAATGATATTTCAATATTGCAATGATATCTCAATACAGTACTTCACTCTTTTGTAAGGGGGCTGCAAAAATGTGTAAAATGTCAAATAGTTAGAATTTGTGTTGGGAAATATGAATCTTTCTGCTTTAGGATGTTAGGAAGTGAGATGATAGTATATCAGATGGCTTGATTATAAGGTGAGAGGCAATCTTGAAATTCAAGTTTGTTGTTATTGTCTTGTCCAACATCAACATAATAAAAAGAAGACTGAAAACTATTCATTTTTAGCTCTTAAGTTTTTGCGTATGGTTTTCAGTTTTCAGCAACAATTTATTACATAAGATGTCACAGAACTAACTTGATGAAGAACTATAAGCATGAGTGATGAAGAACTAATTTGATGTGTGATGTTTCTGTAATTATTATTTGTGAATAAAGGGAGGTTATTTTTCTTGCTTTTTTCTGTTATATTCCACTTAGAGAAAGGAAACGGGAAGAGGGATTATGTAAAACTGTTGCTTAAGTTCGAAAGCAAATTCTCACAAGGCAAGTTAGGCGTAAGAGGCATGAAAGGGACAAATTTATAGTTTTTCTTTACTAGTGTCAATTGAGATTTGAGTTGGTTACAGCTCACTTTAGGCTTATAGTTATAGTAATCAACTTTCACATTTCCATGTTATACAAGATAAATTAGATTTTATTCTTGGATTTTTTATGTTTTCTAAGAGAGCCTGGAAACATCACGAAGAAGAGTCATCCAAACAAGCCAATAACTAGGAATTGATGAATGTAGACCACGTCTTGGCTCTTTTTTGATCTGCAAAATAGAGAGCATTACTACGTCAAGTTTAAACGGTTTAGACTATATGAATATTATGAAAAACACATGAGAAGAGTCATCCAAACAAGCCAATAACTAGGAATTGATGAATGTAGACCACGTCTTGGCTCTTTTTTGAGTTGTTAGAATTAAGAATTGAAAGAAAATTAGGTTGATAAATTGAACGCAACAAAAAATCAGAGTAGGTCGGTGGAAAATCAGCTCAAAATGGAACATCACAGCAGAAACTTGTCTAGAAACTGGAAAGAAAATTTGTCAAACCAGCTATCATGTCAGCTAGTCTCACTTGCTTTATGTAGATGTGACTATGACGATTGTGGTTCACAAAATTAATCAAATCAAACTCGCTGGAGAATTTGATTGACTACTTACCTTTCTATTGCTATTTTTTTAAGGAAAATGATAGGGGCACACCCCCAACCACATCCCAAACCACACTCCCTCTCTCATATGCTACAGTACATCGGGTCCCATATGAGATTTTTAAATTTTAAAATTTCATGTGGGGCCTGATGCACTGTAGCACACGAGAGAGGGTTATAGTTTGGGATGTGGTTGAGGGTGTGCCCCTAGTGCCACCCTTTTTTTTTTAACAAAAACTGTATCTCCAAGCTCCTAATTTACCACTGACCATGCCTCTAATTAAAAGTTGGTCTTTAGGCCTCATGTTTGAGATAGCGCTCTATCAATTATTGGAGAAACCGCGAGAAGTTTTGATGAAAAACATACTTTTGGGATGCAGGTGTCACCTTGGAAGTTGCGCGGTCGACCGCGACACAAGGTCGGTCGACCGCGATCGTGCACGTATTTAGGATTTGTGCCTGGACTTGGAGCGGTCGACCGTCACGGTCGACCGCCAGACCCTGTAAGTGATTTTAGGTCTTGTCGTTGGTCGCGATCGACCGTAGCGGTCGACCGCGTAACGGGTCAGGCCCAGAATTGTTTTCCTGTTCTTATTTGGTTTTGGTGTTTGTATAAATACCAATACACGTTCTAGGGTTTCTTAAGGCAAGAGTTTGGGATATTTGGAGCACAGAAAAGAGGTATTTTCTGAGCTATTTGATTAGGGTTTATTTGGAGAGATTAAGAGCTTTGTTGATGAGATTAGTTTGTTCTTTCGAGTGATTTGTAATCTCAAGTTGTACTCTTCTTCTCTATTAGTAGAAACCCCACCCCTTTCTTACCCCGTGGACGTAGGCAATTGCCGAACCACGTTAAAATTGGTGTTTTGTTTGTGCATTGATTTTGGTTGGTTTTGGCCCTTGTTGATCGGCAAATTGGTTTGGTTCCTCGACACGGTTTTCAACAACAATAGGTATAAGATCCCAACAATTATGCTAAGCGTCAAACTTGTTGTCATGCTTTCGGGTTGAATTGCGGATAGACCCCCGGTTGCATTGCGAAATAGCGGATAGACTCTTCTAATTGTGTGGATAGATCCCTTGTACTATTTGTCCAAGTGCGGATAGGCTTTTTCAGTGAACTTTTTCGGACTCAAAGAGTTAAAAATATTAGCTTCTAGGGGTCTATTTGCACAATTAGAACTACCGCAATTGGGCAATCCTTTTTAGAATGATTTTCAGAGGAGAGTTCAACATAACAATCCTCGCCTCACTGCCTCAGTTATAATTTAGCCGAGGATCAACGTCTCAGTTGTTTTTTTTTAGCAGGAAGAGGTTAAGCCTTTTCTTCCTCTGGATGCGACTCCTATCAGAATAATTTTCACAGAAATGTCCAACGTAACAATCCATCCTTGTGTTACATTTTAGATAGACAATTGGAATAATATTAATCTAAATTTGTCATTAGTCGCCCTCTGAATGTCCTCATGCGCGGTGTATAAAATATACATAGAAAGCCGCTAAAACTGCTATATGAACACGCAAGGTATAAATAACTCCATACGTCACTGAAATTAGATTTGGGGTGACATCAAATATGCTGTACTATACGATTGTGGTTCTCAACATGATAAGTTTGCTGAGGGGATGATAATTGCTCGTAGCCTTGATAAGGCTAGAATGTTGTTTTCGGCGTTGTTATCAGCATCAGCGTTGATTTAAACTACAGCTTTGGTCGCTTCATCAAAATTGGCACACTTGCTTGTTTCAGTCGCGAATGTTATTATAAACAGGCAATTTGCCATTATAGAACTGAATTTGGATGATCATTTGTCTTGCTGGTTTCAGTTGCAAATCTTATTTTTAAATGGGCAATTTGCCATTATAGAATTGAATTCGGATTGAATTATTTGCTCTTGTACATCCCGGTCATGTCACATATGAAGACACCTGTAATGATTTTTTTTTAAATTCTTGTTTTTATTTATTTATTTATTTATTAGAAAAGGCCGGGGCCTAAACAACTGATGTAATGATTATGACGATATTTCGCTCTTTTTCAATGGAGGCCGCACAAATGAGTAAAATGTCTTATGGTTTGAATTTGTGTTAGGAATATGATTTTTTTTTTTTTTTTGCTCGGGAAATATGATGATAGCAGATCAGATACCTTGTAATATTAAAAGTCAAGTTTGTTTCTCACTTAGCACATTGGCACATGTGATGCACTTGCAAAAAATATTCAATTGTATGATTAATATTACATTTCTATATAATAGTTTGTTGATGATTTAATTTGTGCAATTTTATTATGTTGCTCTAATAGAAAATGAATCTTAAACTGTTATTTAGCTATTAAATCTATCATTAATACAATTTTGTTGAGCAGTTTCCTAATTGAAGATAACATAATTAGAGTAAGTGATTAAAAGAAAAAAATGGGGATATTGCAATTTAATAATATATGTGTTGTCATTTCATGATTTAGAATGTTTTAGAAATAAGAGGGGGCAAGAGTAGAGGGGAAAAAACATTTCACTTGAAAAAATTACAATCTTATTTATGTGTGTTCAAATCCTATTCTCAGATCATGATTTAGAACCTTTTAGAAATGGAATGAAAAGAAAGGAAAGGGGAAAAAATTATTCCTTACAAAATTATCATTTTACCCTCCAACTTACAATAGGAAGGAGGCAAATGTTCAGCCCTCATCTAACTTTTACTACCCTCGCTGTGTTCATCGTATAGTAGTATAGGTGGATATCTTAACACAAAAAATAGAAGAAGAAAAGTTGTTTTTTTATTTTTTTTAAAGTATCGGTATGTGGTGCTCTGTTTTCAGAAAACAATTTGTTACGTAAGATTTCAGAGAGTAATTTGATCAAGCAGCATGTCTGATTCTCTGTAAAGTATGGGTGACAGTCTATTCATTTAGTGCATAATTTTACATCAGCAAAAGAGTTTTTTTCTTTTCTATTTTCTTCTTCTTTCGTCTGAAAATAATAAATTTCTTTCTATTTACGTCACTTTAAAAGAAGGATATGTGAAAATCATTGCTTAATTAAGTATAAAGTAATTATCGGATCGCTGGTAGGTGGCAGCCAAAAGGAACAGGTAAGGACACACTGTAGTTATTTTATGGACTGTTTGGATTTGTAGGGGATGAAGGGAAGTTAAGAGAAACTGAGAGAAGGGAAAGAAAGGGAAGAGAAGGGAGTTCCTTTCCCATTGGTTACACCCCAATTTGAGGGGTAACAAATTTTATACTATTAGGGGGTGAACCAAGGGGAACTAGGGTGAATTAACTTCACCTCCTAAGTGTTCCCAAACAAGATGAATAGAGGTGAATGGTTCCCCTAACTTCCCTTCACCCTCATTCCCCTCAATCCAAACAAGAGTGAACGGAAAATTACCGGTTGCTTTCCTTATTTTACGCCATTGTTGGCAATAAACAAACTGAGGGAGTGACAGCAAACGAGGTGTTATCATGTGCAAGATCTTCTATGATTTTTACATGACTTTGAAGAAACATGAGGATCTAACTCCCCCTTCTTTTGCTGTAACAGCGAGCTCCTTTCTCTGTCATTTTCCTTTACAGCGTATCTAGGCATCTCTCTGCTGGCTCGTGATCATAAATCCATCATCCTGTGGCCCGAACCTAATGTCGTGGGTCCAGCCCAAGATAAGGCCCACGCGAGGAGGTCTACATGAATTAGAATTCTGTCTTTAAGAAGTTTACATGGATTAAAACTCTATTTAGAAGAGGATTTGGATAATCTATTTGAAATATGAATAAATTTGGAGAATTCTATATAAGAGAGCCCTGAGATCAATTTTTATATGAATAATTTTTGGGTTAACAGTACTTATGCTACAGTAACCGCCGTTTGCTACATTATAGCAAGGAGAGACAAAAGAGAGAAGAAAAAGAGAGATAAAAGTTCAGATTCCGGATAGTTCGGGTGTCCGATTGCAGTGATTCAAAAGCCGTTGTCTTCAGAACGACGACGCCGTCGAGGGTACGATGTTGATTTCTCCTCGGGAGTTGGAGATTTTTGGTGAGACAAGTTTTAGGGTTTTGGTGCTCTAGAGGTAGCACTGTATCTTTCTCTTGTGATTTAATCCTCAAGATCAGGTGTAATTTGGAGGGATTGTACTCTTGATTCATAGTGAAATATCGCTCTCTGGATTGTCCCATGGACGTAGGCACGATTTGCCGAACCACGTTAAATCTTGGTGTTTGCTTGCTTGTGGTATTTTCATCGGTGGACGTAGGCACGATTTGCCGAACCACGTTAAATCTTGGTGTTTGCTTGCTTGTGGTATTTTCATCGGTGTCGTAATTCGTTTAGTGTTTAATTCCGCAGATTAATCTCCATAAAATCTCCAACACCTAAGCCTTCCTTTCAAGCGATAACTTAATCTTTTTAAAAGGATTTATTAACAGTATAAAACTAATATTTATAAATATGAAAATATATAGGGATGAAAGGATGAGGATAAAGCGGAAATTTTTATTTGGGCTCCTCTTTTTCTATGCAGCGACAATTGAGCAAAGGTGCAATTCCATTAAACTCCACTAAATGAGGAAATGGTCCTCCTCACGCTTTCTTCAGCACTAATTGTACATGTTAAGTGTTATGTAAAACAACCAGGTGAGAACTTTCACATCTGCAAAATAGAGAGCATTACTACGTCAAGTTTAAACGGTTTAGACTATATGAATATTATGAAAAACACATGAGAAGAGTCATCCAAACAAGCCAATAACTAGGAATTGATGAATGTAGACCACGTCTTGGCTCTTTTTTGAGTTGTTAGAATTAAGAATTGAAAGAAAATTAGGTTGATAAATTGAACGCAACAAAAAATCAGAGTAGGTCGGTGGAAAATCAGCTCAAAATGGAACATCACAGCAGAAACTTGTCTAGAAACTGGAAAGAAAATTTGTCAAACCAGCTATCATGTCAGCTAGTCTCACTTGCTTTATGTAGATGTGACTATGACGATTGTGGTTCACAAAATTAATCAAATCAAACTCGCTGGAGAATTTGATTGACTACTTACCTTTCTATTGCTATTTTTTTAAGGAAAATGATAGGGGCACACCCCCAACCACATCCCAAACCACACTCCCTCTCTCATATGCTACAGTACATCGGGTCCCATATGAGATTTTTAA
Source organism: Asparagus officinalis (assembly GCF_001876935.1). Taxonomy (NCBI): domain Eukaryota; kingdom Viridiplantae; phylum Streptophyta; class Magnoliopsida; order Asparagales; family Asparagaceae; genus Asparagus; species Asparagus officinalis. The sequence continues at coordinate 86,084,894 of NC_033798.1, forward strand.
ATTTTAAAATTTCATGTGGGGCCTGATGCACTGTAGCACACGAGAGAGGGTTATAGTTTGGGATGTGGTTGAGGGTGTGCCCCTAGTGCCACCCTTTTTTTTTTAACAAAAACTGTATCTCCAAGCTCCTAATTTACCACTGACCATGCCTCTAATTAAAAGTTGGCCAGAATTGTTTTCCTGTTCTTATTTGGTTTTGGTGTTTGTATAAATACCAATACACGTTCTAGGGTTTCTTAAGGCAAGAGTTTGGGATATTTGGAGCACAGAAAAGAGGTATTTTCTGAGCTATTTGATTAGGGTTTATTTGGAGAGATTAAGAGCTTTGTTGATGAGATTAGTTTGTTCTTTCGAGTGATTTGTAATCTCAAGTTGTACTCTTCTTCTCTATTAGTAGAAACCCCACCCCTTTCTTACCCCGTGGACGTAGGCAATTGCCGAACCACGTTAAAATTGGTGTTTTGTTTGTGCATTGATTTTGGTTGGTTTTGGCCCTTGTTGATCGGCAAATTGGTTTGGTTCCTCGACACGGTTTTCAACAACAATAGGTATAAGATCCCAACAATTATGCTAAGCGTCAAACTTGTTGTCATGCTTTCGGGTTGAATTGCGGATAGACCCCCGGTTGCATTGCGAAATAGCGGATAGACTCTTCTAATTGTGTGGATAGATCCCTTGTACTATTTGTCCAAGTGCGGATAGGCTTTTTCAGTGAACTTTTTCGGACTCAAAGAGTTAAAAATATTAGCTTCTAGGGGTCTATTTGCACAATTAGAACTACCGCAATTGGGCAATCCTTTTTAGAATGATTTTCAGAGGAGAGTTCAACATAACAATCCTCGCCTCACTGCCTCAGTTATAATTTAGCCGAGGATCAACGTCTCAGTTGTTTTTTTTTAGCAGGAAGAGGTTAAGCCTTTTCTTCCTCTGGATGCGACTCCTATCAGAATAATTTTCACAGAAATGTCCAACGTAACAATCCATCCTTGTGTTACATTTTAGATAGACAATTGGAATAATATTAATCTAAATTTGTCATTAGTCGCCCTCTGAATGTCCTCATGCGCGGTGTATAAAATATACATAGAAAGCCGCTAAAACTGCTATATGAACACGCAAGGTATAAATAACTCCATACGTCACTGAAATTAGATTTGGGGTGACATCAAATATGCTGTACTATACGATTGTGGTTCTCAACATGATAAGTTGTTTTTTTATTTTTTTTAAAGTATCGGTATGTGGTGCTCTGTTTTCAGAAAACAATTTGTTACGTAAGATTTCAGAGAGTAATTTGATCAAGCAGCATGTCTGATTCTCTGTAAAGTATGGGTGACAGTCTATTCATTTAGTGCATAATTTTACATCAGCAAAAGAGTTTTTTTCTTTTCTATTTTCTTCTTCTTTCGTCTGAAAATAATAAATTTATTTCTATTTACGTCACTTTAAAAGAAGGATATGTGAAAATCATTGCTTAATTAAGTATAAAGTAATTATCGGATCGCTGGTAGGTGGCAGCCAAAAGGAACAGGAAAGGACACACTGTAGTTATTTTAGACTACAGTGAATGGAAAATTACCGGTTGCTTTCCTTATTTTACGCCATTGTTGGCAATAAACAAACTGAGGGAGTGACAGCAAACGAGGTGTTATCATGTGCAAGATCTTCTACGATTTTTACATGACTTTGAAGAAACATGAGGATCTAACTCCCCCTTCTTTTGCTGTAACAGCGAGCTCCTTTCTCTGTCATTTTCCTTTACAGCGTATCTAGGCATCTCTCTGCTGGCTCGTGATCATAAATCCATCATCCTGTGGCCCGAACCTAATGTTGTGGGTCCAGCCCAAGATAAGGCCCACATGAGGAGGTCTATATGAATTAGAATTCTGTCTTTAAGAAGTTTACATGGATTAGAACTCTATTTAGAAGAGGATCTGGATGATCAATTTGAAATAGGAATAAGTTTGGAGAATTCTATATAAGAGAGCTCTGAGAGCAATTTTTATATGAACAATTTTCGGACGAACATTACTGATGCTACAGTAACCACCCGTTTGCTACAGTATAGCGAGGAGAGACAAAAGAGAGAATAAAAAGAGAGATAAAAGTTCAGATTCCGGATAGCTCGGGTGTCCGATTGCAGTGATTCAAAAGCCGTTGTTTTCAAAACGACGACGCCGTCAAGGGTACGATGTTGATTTCTTCTTGGGAGTTGGAGATTTTTGGTGAGACATGTTTTAGGGTTTTGGTGCCCTAGAGGTAACACTGTATCTTTCTCTTGTGATTTAATCCTCAAGTTCAGGTGTAACTTGGAGGGATTGTACTCTTGATTCATAGTGAAATATTTCTCTCTGGATTACCCCGTGGACGTAGGCACGATTTGCCGAACCACGTTAAATCTTGGTGTTTGCTTGCTTGTGGTATTTTCATCGGTGTCGTAATTCGTTTAGTGTTTAATTCCGCAGATTAATCTCCATAAAATCCCCAACACCTAAGCCTTCCTTTCAAGCGATAACTTAATCTTTTTAAAAGGATTTATTAACAGTATAAAAACTAATATTTATAAATATGAAAATATATAGGGATGAAAGGATGAGGATAAAGCGGAAATTTTTATTAAAACTAATATTTATAAATATGAAAATATATAGGGATGAAAGGATGAGGATAAAGCGGAAATTTTTATTTGGGCTCCTCTTTTTCTATGCAGCGACAATTGAGCAAAGGTGCAATTCCATTAAACTCCACTAAATGAGGAAATGGTCCTCCTCACGCTTTCTTCAGCACTAATTGTACATGTTAAGTGTTATGTAAAACAACCAGGTGAGAACTTTCACATCTGCAAAATAGAGAGCATTACTACGTCAAGTTTAAACGGTTTAGACTATATGAATATTATGAAAAACAAATGAGAATATACAAGTGAAAAGTGAGTGAAATGAAAAGGCATTTAAGTGCTATTTAGGCAAAAATTGTAAAGGTAACATCAATGCAACTTCCACATAAGATCTACTTTTATTCATCCTTTCCCCTCTAGTCAAACTCTTATTTGCATCCAACAAAACCCACGCCGACCAGCTCCTTGGTTTGCAAAGAAAGAGCAGTCGTGTTCATTACGGTGCACCTTATTTTTTTTTACTTTTTATTTTTTAAAGAAAATGGCGCATCCTATAATAACTCAGAATTATCTTTTCCTAGTCTCTTTTACAATAAGTTAAACATATCATTGTCATCTAGAAGGTTGGGATTTTTTTTTCTTTTTAATGAAAATAGAGTGTTAGGATTTGGATATTTGGCCCTTGCACTACTAATACCGTAACTAACTCAAAATTAAAGATTTGAGAGGTAATTTATGAACATTTAGAGGGTAAATATGGAAATATGGAAAACTGAGGGTTTTTTTTTGTTTTTTTTTTGGTGCAGGGGGTGGGGTGGGG